>NC_139404.1:74118858-74629398 GCF_905368555.1 Meleagris gallopavo | reverse complement strand
CTGTAACGTCTGTGCTATCTGGTCCTCACCAACACACCGGCACTGCCTGGGAGGACTGTGGCTAGACTAAGAAGAGATGTAGGATAAAGCACACATTGCAGATAAATTATAAGACTGTGCTAGACTGTGTTTCCTGTGCCTTCTCCTTTCTAAGTGGTCATATATAGTGAGGACAGGAATTTTACCACACCTGCTTAGAGCACAACTTGCCAACAGCATCCAGCTGCATCAGTTCTCCCTCATTAACAGACATGGGTCCCACTGAGAAAAAAAGTTAACCATCTCTGTGGCTCACAGAAACCAACTGTTCATGGCCTAGCTACAGAAAGCTCTTTAGAAAAAGAAGACCAAAACTATGGAAAGCAATTCCTAAGGAATCACTTTGGGAGCAGGCAGACCTGAGATGGATGAGCTGTTAAGCATTGTTGTGATAATACACCTCAACTGCATCTTTAGGCAGATTCCTGTGATTTATGGGATTGTTGCAAGGTAGACACTTGCTAAGGTGTAACAGGACAGTGATTACTCTAAAGAGAAAGATATTTTAGACAAGGGTGTCAAAGGTGACAAGCAGCCCTGCAGTTATCAGCTCCAGTGTCCTCACAAAAGCTATCTTCTCCACCACTAACCATTTGCCAAGAGCGTTCATCAGAACCCTGAGGAGAATTCCTGGTAGAGTGCACCATGAGCTGATGAGCACTGCAAACCTTCCTAGAGTAAGAGGACTTTTCATCACATTCCTGACTCTCATCTCTTCCACAGAATTTTCAGTCTGTTACTACCACTTTCCATTATTCTTTATTTAAATGTCAACTATGTAGATTTCCAAGAAAGAGAGAGAGGGGAATAAGCAAGGATAATCATTTATAGATAGCTTTGTTTTCTGAAATAACCTCAGCTCTGAATTTAAGAAGATGCTTTAACCAGCTCTAATCAGTTTGTTTTGGCGCAGAGGAAAAGCAGACTCAGGCAACAGTGGAACCACAGAAATGGCATCTTGTTTTCACGAGCAGCCAAAGAGTTTTATTTGCTGCCTTAACTATAGGTGAGGTTTTTTGAAGTTCACAAACATGTACATGAAAAGAAACAAGACTAAACAGAAGGGGAAGAGAGTTTCCCTTTTCTACACATAGGAAAATTAATCATGGTAAACAGTAACTGGCTCTGAAGAAGAGCAGACAAAGAGAGAAACAACTGTGCAAAAAGTACTGAGTTCAGGGAGAGTTAAGTGCAGTATTAGACTTTTTAATTTGACTATGATGTCTATTTACCTTCCTCCATGTAGAAACCTGTCAGATAGATGACAGCCTGGGTACAGTTTTTAGAATCACAAAAGGGTAACCATTAGTGAGTTCTGATGCTACTGCCTCTGTGATGATATATGATGCCTAGTTGTCCTTGTTTGAGGTATTTCTATGACAAAAACACCATTTATCATTAAGTTTGCTCTTAGTGGGTAATATAGAAAGTTTATTAAAAAATGAAATATCTTCATCTTCTCAAAAAAATAAAAATAAAAAAAAATCCAGCTGGTTGAGAAGGTTGTACTGAATACTATTTATCCTACTTATCTGTTTTCCCAATGTTAATGTAGCTACATCAGAATCTAAAAACTAGGGTAAGCAATGCCTATCCACAACTGGAAAGGCTGGAAAACAAACTAGGCAATGGATTTATGTAGTTTTGAAACACTTGATCTAAACATGTCAGAAAATATCAGGCTGTATTCATAAGAAAAAAATGTGTCAACTAAGCTTTTAAAGGCATATGTGTTTTTTATTGAGTGTGGGCTTTGGACTCCATTGTGAGATGTTTTTAGGACAGGTTACTGAAATAGGTACTTCTGTAAAACAGATTTTTGTACCAGCTGAGCATTCTGTATATCTTGATGAATCTTATATCTGCATGTTGCTTGAGATAAAAGAAGTTTGAAGGTGCCCTTGCTAATAAAATCATTTACATGGAGACCTGTGAGATATCCTTGCTCACATGTTGTTGTGCAGAAGCTTGCAAATTCCTTTCCAGAGGTCTTTACATTCTCACCAAAAGGGTTTTAGTTATAATAGTATATTGACAACCTGAACTTAAAAAACTTTGAACTTACTGTGCAGGCCTAATAGGTCATATACAAGGGGGAACACATATTAGGCGGACCAGAAAGTCTGTAACCTCCAAGTACTTCAGTACTACAATAAGGAAAGGAAGAGGGACAATGCATCAGAAAGAAGGATAAAAAAGAGGCAGTTACTTCTGAGGTGCTAAGAGACCCCACAGGGCTGTGTCCCAGTGGACTTTCCCTTTATTTTAATAAAGAAAACTAAAGACTGTCCTCTGTCTCTTTTTGGGATAAAGATAATTGGGCAAGCCTATTTGAACAAAATTTTCCCAACATTACTGAAAAGCTCTAACCATGAATCATTAAAACTCATTTTGTGGGCCACAGCTTTTGGACTTGCTTTTTAAACTGTCAGGGAGGAGTGTGTTCTACTGTATTGATGGATAAAAGCAAAAAAGGGAGCTAAAAATAACACTTCAAACAAATGCAACAGCACTAATTCAGAGCACTGGTAATGACTTTCTTAGAAGGTCCTTTTGACATCAGTCTAGATCCAGTCTATATAAATAATCGAAGGACAGCTGTCTTAAACTGATAGGGAGACATTTGTTGATTCTGCATGCAGTACTTCATATCCTGTGAAAGGTGGCCTCCTAAGCAAGGAGGTGTGATAAAGGTATTTTATTTTCAAATATGGACAACTATAATGTTGGTTCTAGAAATGCTTTCTTTGATCTGCTTGAAGAACTGAATCTGAACTCTAGGAGGCACCAAGTATGAAATCTACTCTCTCTGGCTTTAGCTAGCTTTGCAATTAATAACTTGGGAAGGCCTTTGGGAGTGGCACAAATGGAACTCAGTGAGCATTAGCCATCACTGTGAAATCAACTACACCATGTTGTTGCCTTGCCTGGCACTATATTAGCAGGGCTGAAGTCTCTTTTCTCCTGTCCTCCGCTTTTTCCATCTTTTTGTCATGGTCTTTTGCCAGTGGAGATTGAACCCATGCAGACTGAACCTTGGTCTCACCCTGCAGCTTGTTCAGACTGCCTTTTGAAAAGGCATTGCTGCACTACTCTGTGTGGCTGCCGTCTCCATCACAAAGAAGGAGAAATCTCAGCTACACATGTAGCTAAGGACTAGGACGTTTGCTCGCCCAGGAAAGCAGATTGCAAATGCTTGGTCTACCTGATCTTCCTGATGCAAGACAAGAATATTCCAAGAAACATTCTTCAAATTCCAAGCATTTTTCTGTAGCCCCTATGATAATATTTAAGTATTGGACTGTCTGTGACAGGCAGGTCTCTGGGATGCAATTATTGGAGCAGAATGTGTACAGTGCATGCTTTCTTTCAGCTAAACACACACTCTGCATGTAGCTGTCCAGATTCTGCAATACACTACTTAGTGTGCCTGTGCACCCACGTAGCCATTTTCATGTTTTCTAAAAGGAAAGGAGAGAATAGAAGGGGATGCAATATGTTTGTCATGTATACGTGGTAAGAAGGCAGGACTCCAGAAACTTTATGTGTACAAGTGAATATTTGTAGTAAAAGAGGAACTGGTGAAAACCTTGTTACCCTGTCTCTGCATACACACATAGGCAACTATTGCTTTGGAATGATATTTCCCTCTGATGCAATAATTTTTGACCAGTGTTAATCCAGTGCCTCCAGTACCTGCAACATTATTGAATCAACAATGGATTTCATCAGTGAGTCAGGTGTGCTGGAGCTAGCTTTGTCCATGCTCCGTATACTAGGCCCCGTGGCCATTCTTCCAGAGCAAATGAGCAACTGTGAAGAAAGACAATGAATCTAAAGTAGCTAACATGCTACAGCATAAACAATTGCTTTTATATTTTGGAAAGAAAAGAAGGAAAGAGAAAGGAGAAAGGGGAAGGGAAGGAGAAACTCCCAAGTGGAGCAGCAGTTTGATATAGGAGTTTATCAACATGCAAGCAAAATATCTGAACCAGACCAGGACTACCAATGAGCTGGGCTGCTGTACATGCCTCAAACTAGCTTTGCACTTGATCAGAATGTTGAGGCCTGGTAAGTGTATTAATTGCAACTTGAAGCATATTGACTTGACAGCTTTGCCCAATGTTTGGAGCAGGAGAGCTGCTACTGGCTCTTTGACCAAAATTGTCATGGCTTTTTGCATGGAGCTGAATCCTTTGTGCCTCTTGCCCATCAACTCATGGGTAAAGAGTCAGATCATTCACGTTCTGCTTATGGTTTACAATGCAGTAGTTGGAAAAGTAAAGTAAAAGAATCCCTGGTCTTTTCCCAGCCCACTGCAGAAGCCCAGAGTACTGATTATTGATCTTTACTCCTTAAATACTAGGAGCATGGTGCCAATTTGGCTGCCAGCTATCATCTGGGCCATGGGAAGAAGGCAGGAAACTGACAGCAGATCTCTGAATTCCCATCCTCCCTACTCTGATTCATCTCACATTTCGGCGTGCAAATGACCTTTCCCTTTCCCTGTAACCTTTCCCACAGAAAGAGTAAATTCTTTGCATCTCCCCACTGCGTTCCCTTCTTGTTACTTAGGCTGGGAAGATGCTAAGCACTGATAGGTAGCTGATCTTTGGGACTGTGAAGGCATCTGATGCAAGAGCAGACTCCTGGGAAGTCTCTTCTGTATCACCAATGAAATGGAGAAAGGGAGATCATTTTCACTTTTGAGCTGATAAAAAACAATGAGAAGAGGATGATGAAGGAAGACCTGAAGGGAGTTGTGACAGGTAGCTGGAAGGGAGACTTTCTCAAGAGTCTCAGGAGGATGAGAGGGGGTTCCTGGTGCAGCTCATCATTTTAGACTGTCTGATGTAAAATCTCAAGGCATTGCTACGATTAGTGAAGTGATATAAGCTGAGGATCCTGATTCCTGGAAGGGAAGAAGCTAGATCTTCAGACTTTCTGTACTTTCAGAATTCTTTAGCTCATGCAGCAACTTTTTTATTACCTTAAAAAAATTGTCACAGATAGTTGTGATAAAGCTGGAAATGTGAGGTCTCCATTGAAATGTATAATTTCTTATTGTTGGAGTTCTGCATACAGCAGAAAAACCTACTTAGCTTTTACAGCAGGATATGGAAGAAGTGAGCAGGTCCATGGTAAAAATGTTTTAGCCATTCTGTTATAGACCATAAATGAAATACACCGTGATTTTTAGCTACTGAATGCTGTTCAAATGTGAGGGATTCTCAAGATTAGAAAGATTAATTTAATCAGCAGAGCTGTTAATAATAGCCCATTCTTACAAGGAGTATCTCACTAGAGCAAGTACTTAAGACGTCACACAGCCATTATTGTTAAAGCTGACTGACATCTCTAATCTGCAGGGCAACACAGTTCTCATTTTTGGGACATGGTGTGATAGGAGTCAATATCAAAGCAAAGCAGGTACACATGTTTCTTTTTGTTTTTGTACCTGGACTCAGCAAACATAGTACTAGAAGACTCAAAAGATTCCTCAAGCTATTTCCTACTGAAAAACGTCAAAGAACAGCATAGGAATATATCTGACTATCCACTCCTGAGCTGCTGCATTATTTTACATACAGGGTTGTTGCTAGCCTGCCTATGCTGCCAGGTCTTGTAGACTTCAGTTTGGTAGGACCTGCTTCCTTTCATGGCAGGAGAGGTCATGCCTTGCTAACGAGCTGTTTTTGTGATCTCCCTGTTACACCTCAGACAATGAGTATGTTCTTAGAGGCTTGCTCATTACTAGTCTCTGGGAGAAGAATCTCTGAAAAGGACCGAGGTGTTCTGGTAGACACCAAATTGAACACTGAATCAGTAAAGTGCCTTTTCTGTTAATAAAACTTCTTATATTCTTGGTTACATTAGGCAAAGTATTGCCTGTAGATTAAGAGAGGTGATTTTTCTTTTCTACTCAGCATCACTGAGGCCACACCCAGAGTGCTGAGTCCAGTTCCGGGATCCCAGCACAAGATAGACATGGAATCACCCAAAAAAGATTCCAATGGAGAGCAACAAAGTTGATTTAGAGACTGGAGCACCCTCTCCTACAAGGAGAGACTGAGAGCTGGAACTGTTCAGCCTGGAGAATAGGAGACTCAGGGGAGATCTCATCAATGTCCATAAATACCTCAAGGGACTGTGCCAAGAGGACAGAGCTAGGCTTTTTCAGTGATGCCCAGAGCCAGGATAAAAGAAACAAGCACAAAGTGGAACATAAATGTTCTCTCTGAACATCAGGAAACCTTCTTTACTGTGTGAGTGACAAAGCACTGGTATAGAGAAGTTGTGGAGTCTCCCTCCTTGAAGACCTTCAAAAGCTACCTGGACATGGTTCTGGGCAACGTGCTCTGGGTGTCTCTTCCTGAGCAGACATAGGACTGGTAGACCTCCAAAAGCCCGTTCCAGCTTTAACCATTCTGTGATTCTGAAAGCAGATGTACTGCTGTGAAGGGCCGAAAGAGTGTGGAGTGCAGTCACAGTGAATTTAAGTAGTGGCCTTGCCCTTGACAAAAAGGGAATTTCATTAGCAGCTGGGACAGTTGGTGGGAAGGATGGGATAGTTGATGAGATCTTTTTCAGTGGGGCTACTCTCCAGCATCTCATTCTCCAGTCTGTACGTATAGCTAGGATTGCCTCTTCCAGGTTGCAGAATCTGGACTTGCTCTTGTTAAACTTCATGTGGTCAGTGATTGCCCAGCTCCCTATTTTTTCTCCATCTTTCTGCAAGGCCTCTCTAGCCTCTATGGAGTCAAGAGCTCCTCCCAATTTAGTATCATCAACAGATTTGCACAAAACACCTTCTACTCCTACATCCAAGTCATTTATGAAAACATTGAAGAGCTGAATGATGCACATCTTAGTATTTGAAAGATGTCTTGTATGTGTAAGGAATGGCAGTGGTATTATAGTGATGGTAAGCCCATGGAATTAAAGGGAACTCTTGACACGATATTCTTTAGTTTTGTGCAAAATTTTGACGTTGTTCAGTAACAAAAATCGCAGAAAAGCAGTGTGGAAAGATGGCCTATGAAACCCTGTAAGTGATCGTGGCTGGCCAGAAGACAAACGTTTCAGAATATCATAGGAGGAGGTGATGCATGCTGAAGCAGACCCACTGTATAATGAACTACCAGAAAATGAGAAGCAATATGCCTTGTTCACTGGTGGGTCGTGTCATACTGTAGAAATGCATTGGAAATAGAAAGCTGCCGTATGGATCCCTACAGTACAAGTCTCAGAAAACTGCTGAAAGAGAAGGTGAATCAAGCCATTACGCAGAGGTGAAGGCCATCTAGATGGCCTTCCAATGTTGCTGCCTGGCGCGTCACGTAGATGCTCATGTATCTGAGTTGGGCCACTGAAGAACATCAAAATATAAATGCAGGGTGAGCTGATAAGACATCACGCTTCCACAAATCCGATGCAATAAGCACCACATGCTTACAATGGTGGAAGTAACCATCAGGTGGCTAGAAGCAAACCCTACACCCCATGCCACTATCCAAAACACTATCCTGGGCCTTGAGAAGCAAGATTTATAGCTAAAGGCACCCAAGAAAGAACTGACTTAGACTACTGGACTCATTTATGAAAAAAAGACTCATGATACCTGGGCCAAAGAGCATGGGATTGAGTGGGTATATCACATCTCCCGTGTCATGGTTTTATGATTTTTTGTTATTGGTATTCCACAGTATAACATCATGTAGTGCACTAGGAGTTAAAAAGTTAATGCTCCAGTTCCAGGTACCTGTCCCTGGTACAGAAGAACTTCTCTTTACACTGAGGCAGTGTAAAGAGAACTTCTCTCCCAGAAGAGAACAACAACTTCTCTTTACACCGAGGGCCGTTTGCTCTTCTGTTACCGTTTCTGCTCAGAGGGAAAGATAAAAACTGTCCATAAGCCACTTGACCTCCTCTTTTGATCTTCTGACTCATTTCTGCTCCCAGCCGTATTGTCTCAGCTTGCTCAGAGTAAGGCCTTTGGCTTTTTGGACACTCTCTCATATTATTTGTTTTATTAACTTCAACTGTATTATATTGTATTACAGTGTGTTATCTTGCATTCTGATATCTTTTTTCGTAAATGAGTTTGTTTCTCCTCAGGTTGTTGCCACTGCTTTTTTTTTTTTTAGGCCCATCTCTCTACCCTTTTCCCCTTTTTCCCTTTCCTGGGGCCTGGGTCCCCCCGCCCCGCTACTCGTGGAACCGGGACAAACCAGCACGTAAACCGTTGATATCCTATTACACCAGCCCATGGAAAAAAATTGAATGATACAGGGAACTGTTAAAGACTACTCTGAGAGCAATGGGTGCTTGGGACACTTTGAGAGCATAAAGATACACATTTAGCAAAGGCCACTTTGTTAGTTAGCAGTAGAGGATCTGCCAATTGAGCTGGCACTGCCTAATCAAAACCCCTACGTGCTGTAGAAACAGATAAAGTTCCCACAGTGCACATAATAAAGAACGTTCCTGTTTTGAGCAAGCCTATCTGTGGGACTACATTTGCTCAAGGACTGGGGTGGACGTTGTGGGTAATGTGGTAGGATGGGGAATTCTGATGTGTACCTCAGGGGGATTTGATTCTGGAGGAGAACAGCCAGTGGTACTGCCTCCTATTTTTTTCCTTGGAAACTACAACAGATATGAAGAGCCCAACGTGTGACAGAGCTACAGAACAGTAGTTTTCAACATAGTCACCACCATTAGCTATGCATCTTTGCCAGCCACAAACGAGAATGCTGCACTTGTAAAAATCTGCACCAGCAGAGGTGACTCACTGTTGCTGTCACTGCTGAAATGCACCACCCCCTGCTCCACTGCACTAACATCCACTATTTCTAATTTATAACACGCTCAGGAAGCGTCGATGAATGTCAACGGATGCAATTTCTTCTGCACGGAGGAATTCAATTCCACATCTTTGCTTCATATGCACTCGCATGTCTGACGCCATTTTGCCAGACTGCCCCTAAGCTGCCATCTGTCACACAGCAACAAAATGTAACGGAATATTAGCAGGAAGGTTCAGCCTCTACTGCCATACCACCAACATCTGCCTTAGACAGCATGGGCCAACATAATAAAATAGGAAGCATTACTTTTGAAGACGCCCCCATATGTTAATTGCTATATGAGATTGTATGTCATCACTAGTGTGGTTGCTGTATCAATATTACTTTGGTAAGTTACTCAGATTAACGAAGGATGAATTTTGATGGAACCGAGCAAAGGTGGTGGTGATTAACCAGGGTACGTTGGCAAGAGTGGGACCGGAAAGCACGATGTAAATGGTATGGAATAAGAGCAAATAGTGTCCTGGTTTTGGCTGTAATAGTCACCTGCCATTACTCAGGTGACTGGCTAGGCATCAGTCAGCAGGTGGTGAGCAACTGCATTGTGCATCATTTCTTAGACACACGCAGGCTGCTCCAAAAGTAATGGCTCCTATTTTATGATGTTGGCCCACAACATCAGAGTCTGTAGTTCTCTAGCCCACCAGAAGTGGACTTGCTCCGTGTTTCGTACCAGATCATTGTGTAAGACAGACCAGAGATCACACATGCATTAGACAGACATATCCTGAATTCCAAAACAGAGAATTCAACCTAACGCGCTTTCCCTCAGCATCTGTAGTGGAGCTTCTTGTGATACAGCTGTGGGTGAAAAACCTAAAGTACATGCTTGGCCTCTCCATTCCTTTTTGATTTCTTATAGCTTTTCAAGCTCTATGACTGCTTAAAGGAATTTCATTCCTACCCTCAGTGCTTCAGGTAGGACAAAGAGATTCCAAGAAATTATGTTGCCTGAGGTAAAAGAAAATTTCAGGATAACTTACTGACGTCAGGCAGAAAGAGACTTTCAGGAACTGTCATTGGCACCGTACCAAGAAAGGTCACTAAGACCTGGGGAAGATTCTGAGGCAAGGTGTTTCTACTGATGTCTTGTAAGTAGTGATACACACATTGAAGTTTGCCCAGATCGTGGCTGTGGTTGCTTAGACTGCTACTGAAGCTATTTCATAAACAACCCCTTCTCACAAAACAGCACCTCTGTATGGAGTGGGTCTTAGAAATGCAGATTTGTACTAAACACATTATCAAGAGAGTATCAACACACTGATACTCTCCCCTCCCACAGCAACCTGTCTCTTTCCCCAGAACTAAGATCCAAGGCTAAAGCCCACGACAAGGCAAGCAAAAGCATGTGTTCATACCGTGGTCCAGCCAAAGCACATTGCTAAAAGTGGCTGCAGGAAAGATGATACTCAGCTGCGCTCCTGCAAAAACTTTATTGAGTATGTAGATGCACGAGTCATCATTTGTCTGGAAGCAGAAGGATTAGGTCTTTCCATGGCCATTTCCTCTTTTGACATGAGATCTAAAGAAGTGGGAAGAGTAGCCCTATTGCAATGGGAGAAACATACCTTTCATTCCCAGGGGTCACTTGCCAGTGAAAATACCAGTATTCACTTTACAGGTTCTGTTTCACGTTTTCAGCTGATGTCTGAAATGAAAGCTGCTTTAACCATTCTGTAGAAATCCATCTTACTGCAACTGTGACTCCACCAAGTCCTCTACGTACATATTAATAGGACTATGGAACCAAAAGAGTTACAGCTCTCCTCCATTCCAGCCTGGGAAGGGAAGAAGAGCTGAGAAGGAAAAATGAACCAAGATTTCATGCTGCAATCCAGTTAACAATTTCTTTCCTATTTAGCTTGAGTAGTCACTCAGTCACATATAGATGATTCTTCAGATTTCTGCCTTGGCAACTTTCAAGGCCAATGTGTTTTTGGACTAAAAGAAAATGGTATTTTGGGCTCTCATCTAGAGAAATACAGGGCAGGCGGAACATATGGACAACGCTAAGCTAAATCGTTTACCAACTCAAATATTCCCCTAACAACTCTACAAGAATAAAATTACTATTGTAATAAAGGGCTAGTAATTTAGGGAATATATGGGGCTTAAAGCCATTAAACCTACACAGAAGATGCTAAATAAGATGAGAACAAAGTAAAAGTAAGGACAGAGAAGGTGGAAGTGCTCAGAGCCTTTCTATTGGACATAATTGAGGGATGTACCCGTTTCCTTTCATACCTCGATTAGCCAGGGCTGGTCAGGGCTATCTAGATGCTAACCCCTCTCCAGGGACTCTCCACTCTAGCACCAGATTAGAGAGCTTCTATCTTGACCCACATAAAATAGTCCATTGCAGCTCAAAAAGGCAGCTCATAGCAGCCAACCGGCCCATTTCCCAGCTTAGCAGGAGTCAGTACTCCCACAAATGAAGGAATTGTCTAAAAAGACTGTCTGCTTTTGATTACGTGAACAGATCTCGGAAGAGGAGTGCTTTCTGTAAAATCCAAATAAGCCAAATTCAGTCTTCTAGACAGTTTACTTCAGTTCAGGTATAAGCTGAGACCAACTAATGTCTGTTCCTAAGTTTTCATCCTCAAGACCAGGAAAGCTGATATCTAAAAGGATTTTGCTCAAACTGTCATTCATGGTGTCCAAAATCAGGCCCTCCATGAGTGATCGGTTTTCAGTAAGACTAGAGGCTGGTAGTTCAAGGGGCAACTGCTTAGTAGATTTGTGAATAAAAGATGGAGAGCTTGTGAGGGGTCTGTGCACTGTGTCGTTAGATTCCGTATTGAGCAATTCCCAAGAGGACTCAGGGAGAGGATTTTTAAGGGGCGTGCTGTTAAAACCCAGCAAGTCCTGGTTCTCCTGGAAGGGTGTGATCGGCAGCTGAATGGTTCTCACTGGACTGAAATCCAGCTCATTACCTCTCTTGGCTGATGATGCAGACTTCCAGGGGTCAAGGCCCCCTAGTGGAGGGGTAGTAGTTGCCGGGACTTTGCAGGGAGTGGAAGAAACTGGCAACTTGCTGAACATCTCTTTGACTGGTGTTTTAAAAGGCCCCTCTTCCTCCTGCAGGCATCTCAGCTGTGATACATTCTCTAGAGGCTGGTTTTCCTGCAGTAAGGGGAGGTCTGCCCCTAACTGGAACGGATGATCAAATTCATTGCTCTCTGGAAAGATAACGACAGGCTCTTCTGAGCAAGGCAGTGCTAGGCGCTGTTTCCTTCTGGATCTGCTCATTTCCCGCCTCTCACATCTCTTTATAACTAATGCGTCAGAAACACCCTTAGATGGTGACTTCAGTATAGTGAAACGTTTCTTTTCTGTCATGGCTGAGACTGGGACAAACAAGTCTGGCTCTTCCTTTACAGTTATGGTTGAAGCAAAAGGGGACAGCCAGTCCCCCAGTTGTGAGCTTTCCTCTTCCTTAATACAGAGTGCCTCAGGGAAAGAAGATGATTCCTCACCAAGCTGAGGGTTGTTCTCCTTCAGAGAATGTGTTGGGGAAAAAAATCCTTCATCAAATTGGCTCTCCTCCTTGGCCACAGCCATGGGTAAAGAGGGTGACTCTTCAATAGAGAGAGACATCTACAAAAAAAACAGGTGACATGCTGTCAGTAAACAAGAATTTTAACCACTCAAAATGCAAATGACAGTGGAAGATAGAAAAGAAAGACCAGCAACTATGGACAGCAGGACTAATAACAGGAGGATCTTCATAGTGAGGTAGCAATAATAACAGCTAGACATTGATCTACCTTTGAAATTGACACAGACAAATCTACAGATCATAATGGGAAGGATTTTAGCTAATTGTCTTGAAGTTACACCCTTTAGAGTACATCTGCTACGAGCAGCTTCTAGGACAGGCAGCTTAACATTTCTGTGTTTGATCCTCCTTACACTATTTATGTATGCAATAACAAAAAGAATGAGGTCATATTTCATAGAAATCAAGGAAAAATAAAAGAATTATCAAAACATTATTGAAAGAAAAATGCACAGGAGAAAAGAAATCATAGCAGGAGAGAATATAAATGAGCAGATGCATAAAGGAAAACAGAATCAATGCTAGAAAGAATGGAACGAGATGAAGCCTAACGATGCCTAAGTGTCTGAGACAGTCACTGAGACACAAAGAGAAAGATCTGTTCGATTACATTTTTTCTTCAGCTCAGAACACCAAGGAACTCCACAAAACTAGCAAAAAACATTTATTAGAAGCCTCTAGAAAGATGTTATACTTGTAAATAAATGCTCTTTCAGAAGCAATGCCTTATAACACAGCTTCCTCTTTAGAACTATAAAAAAGTATCTGAGTGTTTCAGGGGCAAAAGAAAGCCATTTCCTCTAGTCCTGTTTCTTTTCATCTGAGCAGGGAAGAAACATGGTCTGGACTTTTCAATCCAGAGCACCCACTCCTCTAGTGAATTAAAGTAACATACATACAGCAAATCAACTAGCAAGTATAGTCACAATAGAGACAGAAAAGGAAAACCAAGTATTGTCACCTAGCCAGAAGTTTACATGCTTGGAGGACCCAGTAAAGATGCGTAAAAGAAAAACCAGTCCATGGAAGAAAATAGCTATGTAGAAAACAAACCATACAAAACACAAACACTCATTTCACCAGTCTCCTACAAAGAAGGAAAAAAAAACAAAAACAAAGAAAACAACCTTTGGAGCAATGCGCACACGTTTATTGCTTCGGAAGGTCTCTGAGCTGTTGTGGGACGCTCCCTGTACCGCAGATACAGGAACCTTCAAAGAAGGCTGCAAGACGAGAGGCTGACTCATTGGAAACTGGATCGGAACAAGGTAGGAGTTGATGCGAGGAAGCAAAGGCTTCATCTTTCGTCCTGGAAAAGAAAATAATAGATTTGCTAGCCTTCTACCCTTCTTTCACCACATATGGTGAACCAGACACCTAACAGGAAGTGCTTCTAAATACTTCCAGATAACCATTTGATCAATTACTTTCATTTGCCTTCTTTGCTAGTTTTGAGGATACAAATCCCAAGACAGAAGCCCTGATGAAGAGCAAAATATAGCCTTTTTTATAGGTCCTAGACCTCAAACTGGGGCAAGCTCTGTTGTCACTTGGTTTGAGCACCTAGTTCCCTCCATCTTTCTATCACATCCTCTCTCAGAGACAGCAGCACTACTTTTAGCTCCAGAGCTGAGGGATGGGAGCAGCTGTAGGAAGCCTTTAAGCAGGCAAATCTGGATAACAATTAACATTTTAATCCTATGGAAATCTGTGAAAGCACCTGAAATTTATGGGAATTATTCTTTTTAGTCTAGCCTGAAGTAGACACTCACGTGCATTTTGGGGTTCAGTTTTGCTGCTATTGTTGCTTCCCATATTCTTCTGGGGATCTGGAACATGTTGCTTTTGCTGCTGCAAACATTGTGAAATAAGAAAGAGGAGAGAGAAGAATAAAAGGATTCATCGTTGTTCTGCTGCCTTGTTCAGAACTGCAAATCAGAAGCCTGTACTGAGCTAATACAGAAAAAGCAGCCACTAGAGCCAGCATGAGTGCTGGGTGTTATCTCTGTGATACTTGCTGTTTTACAGCCATGCCATCTCAAGGCTAGCTACTAAAAATTCACACAGAAACAGAAATGATATGACAGAGCTGCTCCAACAACAGACTCTGCAGTAGAGCTGACCTTGTTTGGGTGTCCTCAGTACAGAAATGTGATTAGCATACATTTATTTGTGTATTTTATCTCTATACAAACCATAGACCTGAAAACCAAGCAGAGGCACTGGAGGAGCCAATGGTCTAAGCAGAAGGAATGAGGCCCAGGGCTGTAGTGGTGACAAATAGGGTCTGATTAATTCATTGAAAAATCCATCATTGTTAAAATTGCCGAGTTCAAGAGACAGCAAACAGGTTTATCCTTCACAGTACAGCTGGTTTCCAAAAGCTAAAAAGGAGCACAGAGAGATCCTATCCTCCCTGATTCTGAAACTCAGAACAGGCTGGGACTGCTTTCACAGAGGTGAAGATTGTACCTGAACCCTCTGTCTCAGCTCTCTCTGAAGTCTCAGAAAGCTGTCCACTGCAGCCTATTTTAGCAGTAGACTTCTCATTGCTCAAAACTGTACAGCTCTTGCCAGCTGTAGACCAGACATATAACTTGAAGGTAATTAGCTTGACTCCGTTCCCCAAAAATGGCTGTACAGAGCTGTATGATCATGTGCAACAGTGATTCTGTTCCCCTCCCCAAATCTCTTATCTTTTTCTAGCAAGAGGAGATTAGAAGTCCAAGGCCCAGGCCAGAGTCTTACTGATTCAGAGTGCTCAGACGATGTTGACCCCAAGTCCAGCGGCTAGTGGCAGCAAGGCAGTGAGAAGGAGAAAAATAAGAGGAAATTACCAACAGTAAAAAGGGACAAATTAATCTAGCATAATCTGAGCAAACCAGAGAATGAATCTGCCTTCCCATCGCACAGAACATAGAAGAGACTAAACACATCTTAAAAAAATCTGAAAAATTTCCTAAATTTCCAGCTGGGATAGAACAATTTCATCCTGTGAGTGTCTAGTCAAACAACAGAGGAAATACTGGTCTAATTCAGTGGAAAGCTTCTCATTAGATGTTTGCAGCAGTCCTATGGAAACAGATCGAACAAGCTCATACATTTGGCGTGATACCTGAAGAATGAATGCATCCCAAAGAAGCTCCAGCAGCAAAAGCCACCTTTTCTTTTTTCCTCCAAATAGAGAGATCATCTATTTTTCAGAAGAAGCAATTGAATTTAGCTTCTACATAGAGGCTGATGCCACTGAATATCAACTTTCCTTTCAAATTAAAATGCATCTGTTTAGTGTGGCATTTAGGGACTGGATAGGCTGTCCCATTTTCTTTGCATGAAGCATTCACCTTAAACACTTGGTCCAATGTTAGGCAACGGTTGGCATCAGGGTGAATAGTCCAGAATGAGATTTTACCATTAGCAGATGTCTCACGGACAAACATATCGTGGAGGGACAGATTATGCCGAATAGAGTTCTGTGGAGAAAGGAACAAGGAGGAAGTTGAAAAACAGCATTTTTATTATCAGCACAGAAAGGTCTATCTCAAATGTGACTGTCCTAGCAGAAAGATTTCATTCCAAAGCCCAAAGTGGACATTCTTATTCACTGCAAACCCAGCCAACTCTACCATTAAGTCTCTTATTCTCTTTATTCCCAAGATCCTCATTCTTACTTCAGTGATCAAACATCCCACCACCTTGCCTAAGTGGAATGAGAAAAAGAATAAAAAAATTCAAATATGGAACATTTGAAAGGAGAAGATATTTGGGGTGGGGTTTTAAATTAATTTCAATCTCGTTCTGCAGGCTGGGAAACAACTTTTCATTTTCAGCTGCAAGGCTTATGATAGTTTCACCCTGTGGCCAACTGGAACTTGATGGCCTGCTTGTTACCTTCCAACCTGGCTTAGCCACATGCTTAAAATATGGAAAATGATCCTCAATCCAGGTATAGATGTCTTTCAGAGTCATACGCTTCCTTTCAGTGCTGTTGATGGCAAACTGGATCATGGCCATGTAGGAGTATGGAGGTCGTTCTGATACTGAATCTTGCCTTGAGGAAGAGGAGGAGGGAATGGCAACAGCAGCAGAATCCTCAGTCTGAGAGACAGAAGAAACAATGTATGAGTGCTTGAATAGTCGACAAGGGCTGGATATTCCTTGTACTGCTATTTAAATTGGTAAAGGGAGTTCTCAGATTACTTAGAGATTGTCACGTCTAGTTCTTGCAAATCTTCTAATCCAGATGGATTGCATCCTCAACAAAAGTTTTAGCATATACTGTTGTCCTCTCCTACTTACCTTCATTCTTTCTCGTAGAGGCATCTGGTTCTCTTTCTCCATGCCTTGCTTCACAGAACAGGGAGTTAGTCCATCAGTTCTCATCTTCCCCAGCCACTGAATGTTAGTGAGACTATTATCCAGCACAGAGCTCATTGTCTCACCACTGCCTGTTGGGAAAACAAGCCCAAAGCTCTGCTTATTTACAAGTAACCCTCTTCCTTCATCTCAAGTGCCAAAAGGAAAGTACTAACACATATCCCTGAATCAGGATAGGAACAAGATGGTTTTGCAAAGCTAAAGCTTCTCGTGTATATACCTTGAGTTCCTGATTGCATGTGTATCTACCCAATTCCTGAAAAAAGCTGTAACATTAAAAACAACAAAAAAAACTCCTAAAGCAAACAAATCATGACATTCAAACCAAATGATTGTTCTCAACCAAAACAGGAAAGTGTTGACTCCAGCACTTTGAGAATTCAAGCATTTTTAGCTGAAGGATTAACTAAGTAAACAAAAGTCAAGGAAAGTGGCATAAACTCCAACCTAGCACACAACCCAAGTAGCAATCAAAAATTCTCCATGGTTTTGAACATCAACAGTAGAAAACTAATGTTTTATTATTTATAGTGGGGTTGTTTTTAATAATACAGCTACTGGAGCTGTCTATGGGTTCCTCTCAGCACTATCCTGTGGGATAAGATTAGCTATGTAGATTTGGGCTGTAGCAGTTTTAAATTCCAAATACAAATATTATCTGAGAAGGAAGTCAAAGTAAAATCAATCCAATTTCTAACATTTGCCCACCAGCTTCAAGAGACAGCCAAGAAGGAAATACTTGCTACTTGGTAATAAAAGGGTCTGAATCACTTCTCTTTCAAAGGTCTAGGCCCCCTTTTGTCACTGACTAAGGCACTCCATTCATGATCCCCTCGCCTCATGTTTTGTTCTTCTAGACTAGAATTCCCTCCAACTCACCCCACTTGTTTTTATCCAGTACAGAAATTTTGCTTTTTTCAAATGCCAGGACTATTTCTTTCAAAGTATATCCATCAAGATCCCTCAGATTCCATTACATATGCACAACTACTTTGTAGTTAATTGAATAACTTTCACTGCTGCATACTGAGATCCAAGTACTATGCTCATTGTCCCAATTTGCATCTCTTTATCTTTCAGAAGGAGAAAAGGGTAAGGGTTACATACTGTTCTCCTGTTTCTGTGCAAATGCAGAATCAATTCCTGAATGCCAGACCATTGATCCTCCAGCAAGATCAGGTGTCTGTAAAATATTCTTCTCTCTTACTTGACTATTTGAAGACCTAGCCACTGTGCCAGGTTTCTCCACTGAGTGAAGGTGCTGTGATAGTATCAAACCTGGTGAACGAGAAGTTCCCCCACTGCTAATGAGAATGAATTTATTGGGCCCATTGTTGCCACATTCTTTTCCTTTTGCTGTCAGGGCCTCTATGATGCTCTGGATATCCGCATTAGTAGGGATGGCCACAACTTGTGTGTTGGGCATCGTAGGATGGTTCATTATCTTTATTCCCGCTGGAAATTTCTGCAGGCCACAGTCTATTTCGTCTCTGCATTGGCTGTCCTTCTGGTCCTCCTGGCTGTGCTCCTGCTTAGATGTCTTTTCATTGTGACCACTGTTCTCATCTCTACCTGAAGTACTGGATACCTCCTTCTGTAGAAGGGTCAGTTTTCTTCTTTTGAGAATTAAGGGCCTGCGAGGGCTGGTCCTCATTATTTATCTATACAGTTACTCTCCATTGAAAATGAGAGGAACAAGTCCTGCAAAACAAAAGATACAACATAAGTGCACAGACAGTAGGAATAGATAAAAGAGGTCAACCAATACATCACAGGTCTTTCACAGCGCACATGTTTTTAGCAATTTCCGTGCTGCTAGAAAACAGAGAAAGAAAAACAAAAATGAAAGTTTACAACAAGATTGACTAGGCAACAGGAAAATATACTTTATCTCTTTTATCAACAGCTTGTGGAAGCATGATATGAGAAATATTTGCAGAGTAAATATTTGCATCAGAAGCAGAGAGCCATGATGTATGTAATAACAAGGAAATCATGTATACCTGTATATGTAAAGGCTGAGAGAGACCTGGGGACTCTTCAGTCTAGAGAAGAGAAGGCTGAGAGGGGATTTCATAACTACTTATAAATACCTCAAGTGCAGGAGTGAAGTTGATGGGGGCAGACTCTTTGGTGGCAAGTAACAATAGAACAAGGGGCAATGGGCAGAAACTGGGACAACAGGAAGTTCTATACTAATAGAAAGAAGAACTTGTTTACTGTCGGAGTGATACAGCACTGGAATAGGCTTCCCAGAGGTGTTGTAGAGTCTCCTTCTCTGGAGATATTCAAGACCTGTCTGGATGTCTACCTGTATGAGGAACCTGCTTTAACAGGGAGGTTGGACTTGATCTACAGAGGTCACTTCTAACCCCTACAATTCCATGTATCTATGATACCCTTTTGTTTTTCTTCTCTATTATTCCTTAGCTCTGTATTTATCTACCACCTCTAATTTCTCAGACCTAGAGAAATAAGTTTCCTCATTTTAGTCTGCTGTTTATAAATATCTGAAGTACAGGAGTCAAGTCAGTGGGGGCAAAGCTGTAGAACTAGGGGCAACAGGGAGGGCAAAGCAGAAGAACTAGGAGCAACAGGCAGAAACTGGAACATATGAAGTTCCAGGCTAACACAAGGAAGAATTTCTTTATTGAGAATGATGGCACATTGGAACAGGCTGCACAGAGAGGCTGTGGAGTCTCCTTCTCTGGAGATATTCAAAACCCACCTGAATGCTTCCCTGTGTGAGCCACTGTAGGGAACCTACTTTAACAGCGAGGTTGGGCTCAATGACCTCTAGATATCCCCTCCAGCCTCTACAGTTCTGTGATATCTGCTTTACAGATGCTAATACTTAGCTGTGAGGTGACTTGACCAGCACTAGCCAGTAAGCTGGAGGGGTGAGAAACCAGAATACAGAAATAGCACTTTGCTGTATGCAACAGATGATGACCTAAAACAAAAAATGGATTTAAGAGCTGGTACAAGATGTGGGAAGCAGAAATTGCCCTGAACGTTAGAAGTATATAATAAAAGCAGAAGTTAGCACACCAAAATAAAGGCAAAGTAAGTGCATTAGTCATTCCTTCTATAGATTTGTGTAGCACTAGATAGATTCATGATAGAGCAGTAAACAACTTAAATTTCAAATTTTTGGGTGACAAATAATTTAGATTATATAGTAGAAAGGAATGGAGGTCAAATTCAGATACTGCTTTCAGGATAAAAATCTGAGAACAATACTTAAAATATAACGCCATTTAAGAATTAGATGTAGAGACTGCCTCTTGCAGCAAGCCACCAGAGAAAAGAAAAAAAGTTACACTTATTGTTATCATTGGGGAAGGTGGGCAGAACAAAAACAAACAACGAAAAAGGCATTTTGCATTAGTAGATTTGACTGGCTTTACAAAAATAAAGCTCACAGTAAGAATCACTTGGAAAGAAACAAAATGGAAAATATCCATCAGATAAACTGCTCTGTGAGCAGGAAGAACTGGGTTCAGAGGCTGCACAGCAGCTGAAGTCCAGAAACAGAAACATACATGAAGGCTGTAGCATTCAGGGATATGCAGAGCCTTTTACAAGGTTCTCTGCTCACTTACAGAAAGGTCTTCTTAAGACAACAACAGAGGCGTAACTATCAGCCAGCCCCCAGGAAACCACACTCCCGAGAGGAACAAGTAATTTCCTAAACAGGCCAAAGGCTGCTTTCAGCAGCAGGGAGTAACACGAGGTGCACACAACTCCATAGAGCTATGAGAACGAAGCAAAAAGCAGGATACTGAAAAGCTAAGCAAATTAAAAAAGCTAAGCACCGATTCCAAACTTCAACCCTTACCTCCCGGACTGCCGAGTGCTGCCAACCCCAACGCCCTTGCCAGCGAATCCCGCCCGCTCTCCCAGGATCCCTCCATCTAGGCATATGCCTCCGAACTCTCAGAGCAGACCTCACTAGGCAACCCAGCTCCTCACAGGGAAAGCCCAAGATCACAGTACGGCAAGGAATGAACGCTGAGCCTTGGTCACAACTCACCCCCTCCCCAGCCGAGCAGGAGACGTGTTAGCTTCAGAACTTCCGGTCGCGGTCGCCGTCCTCCCCCCTCCACCCCCAGTAGCGATCGTTTCCCTGTTTGAATTTGGCGCCTGGCGGTTCCTTGGTATCATGTGCCGGCCCGGACCAGTGAAACGCAGCGGTAGGCGGGGCGAAGCGAGGCGGACCAATGGGCGGTTACTAAGTAGGATAGGGTTCTGCCTGGCCGCAGAACCAGTTAAGAGCCTGGTTTGCATGGTCTGGTGGAGGAGGTTGTTATTAAGTTTGATGGTGGTGTGTCATCCGTTTCAGCAGAAGTTATATAACCTGAGCCTGTGAGACTCCAGCTTTACTGCCAAGTTTAGCTCTTGGTGCATGCATTCGTGTTTGCTGTGGGAAGGGAAGAGCAGCTTCAGCGGCCATTTCAGAGATCTCCAGAAAAGAGCATCTGGACTTCACTGGTTTGTGAATACTAAAGCTGTATCCCAAAACCTTATGGGATCTGCTAAGGGGGCTGTAAGTTGTTTTGGTAATGTGTAGTAAGCAGTTAAAATGTTATGTAGTTTTATATCTTCAACAAGAAAATGTACTTCTTGCAAGGTTTTAAAATTGCTCACCTTTGTCAATCTGCTCCTAAATGGAAAAAACAAACTTAAGTTTTGAATTCAGTTTTGAATGTAGCTGGTTCTATATTTTTGTATTTTACTCAGGTCTTATCAAACATGGATGACTTTCAAATTATTTCTAAAGTATTTTTATGAAAAAAATTCCCATAAGTTTTCTTTATGGCTTGTGTATTTAAAATATGCATCTTCATAAGGAAATAATATCTTCTACAATGTTATGCCTTGTTCAAAACACTACAGGACTCCTTTTGCTGCTTAGACACTTCTGCCTTGTTTGTACGGTTTATGCCACAATGTATTTGGCTATGCCTTCTTGAAGCTTTAGAGCACTTAACTACCCATTCTACTATGTATATCTACTATGTATATACTAAATCTGCCTGGAATTTGATAAAGGATGTAAAAACTACTGGTGAGTAACAGTCTATATGGAGATGTGTATACAATGTTACTGTATTAGTGTTTTGTTCGAAAACTTTATTTGAGGTTTCCAAATAATTGTTGAAGTCCATTTCTGTTTATCTTCAACAGATTTGAGGGTGCTTGATCATCTTCTCAGAGTGCTTTTCTCCTCCTCCAATTGGTTCTAGCAAGCATCATGAGGCTTCAAAGTCGTTTTGTAATACTGTCTGATGCCTCCAAAAAAGAAGCGTACCCACAAAACTAGAAAGGCAGAGCTGGTATTCCTTGAGAGACCATGGGAGGGACCCATCCATTGCTGTGAAACTCCACTGTATGTGGCTGAAAATCCAGTATGTGTTTCTACGAAGCCTGTAGACCAGAACACTTCTGCTACCTGGGTTGGTATATGTTATCAATTTCTGTGTCTTGCAAAAAACGGGTTTTTTAATTTTCTCCCACATCGCAACAGAGAGTTTTGTGTCCTTATAAGGAAAGTCAACGGCATGGACCTGAATTCGTTATAGAGGCCTAAAGCATAAATAAGTGCATATGAGTTTCTTCACATCCAAATATTAAAAAAAAAAAAAAAATCCTGCGTATTTGAAGGCATAAAACTATAGTGTGTACAGACCACAGTTTCTATTTGTCTTCTGAAAAACTATTTCTGGTGAAGAAGAAGCTTGCTTTCTGTGGCAATTGGAGATCCTGCACATAATAAATTTTCTTTTGAGAAAATTTTTTGCTGCTCAAAATTGCTGAAATCTAAAAGTTACCTGTTTAAAAACATGTTTTGTTTAAATATGACACTACTAAACTTAGGGAGCAGAGGCCTTTGCTTCAGAACTATTTATTTTAAATTTCCATCTTTTTCATTCTGTGTGTTTAGAGTAGTTTCTCTCTCATGATCTCCTTTTATAGTCTGAAGAATATTCCGGGGACTGGTTGCAGTGTCCTAAGAGTCCATATTTTTTATATCTTGTAATACAAAGTTATATGTTTGCATTTATTTATTTATTTATTTATTTATTTATTTATTTATTTTTAAAGAAAATGGGAGCTGCAAAGGCAGACTATTCCTGTATGACAGTAGTTATCACCTAGGGGAGCTCTGTTTATTGATGTTGTGTCTCTGTTGTTTATAAAGTAGACTCAAGCAGTGTGGCTTCAAACCCATATGAAACATTCCTTTAGCCTGTAAGATAAAAGGGGACAGCTTCTTTAGTAGCGTCTTTTATGATAGGACAAAGGTAAATGGCTTCAAACGATAAAGAGGAGATTTAAACCATATATAAAGAATAAGGGTAGTGAAGCACTGGAACAAGTTATGCGGAAGTAGTGAATAACTTGTCCCTGAAGACATTAAAGGCCAGGGTGTTTAGGCCTCTGAGCAACCTGATGTAACAGTAGATGCCCTTGTTCACTGCAGGGGAATTGGACTAGATAACCTTTAAGTATCCCTTCCAACTCATATGATTTTATGATTTTTTTATTATTATTATTTTACCCTGTAATGTTTATATGGGTAAGTTAGTACTATGGCTTTTGAAACACTGCATGAAATAATTGCTGTGAAGATGTATGCTTTTTGTTTAGAAGAGCTTAAAATAACCATATTGTCCTGTCTTCTAAATATCCAGTGTTTTCTTTGAAGTCAACAGCACTGAAGATATTAGAAAATATTGGTAGGTTTTATAACTCCCTGAATCCTCTATGGATGGATATCACTTGTTTCATTGGCAACTGAATTTCTACTCTTTTAGATCCTTTTGACTGCTAGGCTCCTGGTAAAGCCTATGTGGTGTGTTCTCTGAAGCAAGGAAGTCCAAGTCAATTGTTCACTTATGTTATTTTAAGTTTGTGCCAGGATACAATTATTAGGAAACTAGAGCCATGATTCCTGAAAGAATGGCTTTGGTTCAAGCAGTTCAGATGTACAGCACACAATCACTACTCATTATTAGCTTGCACTTAGTTTTTGAGGGACTGTATAGAAACTTGAGAAGACTAAAAGGGGTTTGTGGTTGTCATAACCACATCCAGGTTGGAATACTCTAGGTAAAAACAAATTGCAAGAAACTGAACCTGACTTTTGAGACCCTGGAAGATAAAGACTACTGTAAAAGAAGGATTTGCAAGTCTTGAATAAGTGCCCAAAGTCTTTCAAAGCTCAATAATCTGTATTTCATTGACAGTCTTCTACAGAAAGCTGATTTTAGTAGAACTGACTTTGTGGTCATCTGTTAATCTTTGTGTTGTAGAGTCTCTGAAGAAAACATGTTTCCAGGGGGATATTTTGAAGGCCTAATTAACATTATCTTTGTATTACTCTCAATCGTAGCTGTAGTTGCTCAGGAATACTTGGACTGTAGTGTAGTTCACTTATTCTGCTAAGCTTAGAAATAGGATCCAGCTCTGAAATGTTTTAAGTCAGCAGGTGTTGAAGGCATTAATGCCTGTTGGACAACTTAAACTTCTGATTTAAAGTCTTGTGTGCTTTTTTTTTTTCTTTTTTTTTTTTTTCTTTTTTTTTAATGTTTAAGTTACCCAGGGATAGTTCACTTGCACCCCGCTCACTTCTCAGGGATAGAATGTAACTTTGAGGTTCAGAGTTGTTTCCTGCTTACCAGCTTGGCTAACAACTAGTTTGCATTGCTGCAGGCTAATTTTACTCATTTAATTCCCATGTTGAAGAAAGATGGGATGGGTGGGAGAGGAGAATAAGGTTGGTGTTCTTCTGTCTGGAGGAAAATACTGTTTTTTTTCTTATTATGTCTTTAGGTGTGCCCACAATTTGAAACAACTAAGTCATTGGTTCTGAGAGTGTGTCAGAAGAAGCAACATGGTTCTCACAAGCTTCAGAATCAGGATGTCAACTATGGTTTGCTTCATGCAGAGACAGCTTGTCGAAGATCTGTGGCCTGCAAATTTCCTCCCTTAATTTTTGAAAATTCAGAAGTATGTTCAGTCCACTCCACAGATACGCTGAGTCATGCAGGAAAGAATACACAGCATTCTCACAGCCAGTTCAAGAAAGGGATAGGATCAAAAGCTAACATTCAGGTGAATGGTTCTGAGAACTGTAGTGAAACACCATTATCTATTTCTCAGCCTGTAGGGCCAGACGTCTTCAGTCCACTAGGTACAGGGATGCCACAGTTGCCTTCTTTAAGGAATTGTACATGCAGCAGTGCTCTGCCACAAATCAGTAGTCATGCTGAGTTGGTGTCCAGTGTCCTCCACTGTGGGAGGGAGCAATTGGCAGGAACACTAGTTATGGATACTCCTGAGCGTGAGTATGGAATAAAGGTCACCTGGAGGCGTCGGCCTCATCTCCTTAAGTACCTGAGAGACAGAGGGAAGCTGAGTACTGCTGACATACTGGTGAAGACAGACATTGAACTCTAGAAGTAGGGGTGTCTTTTGATTGGCAAAACAGTAATTTTATGCACAAGGACATGCCTCAATACAAAATGCTCTTTTCAAGGATAAAGAGGGGCAATAGCTTAAGCCTACATCGTGCTAGGCCATGCTAATTCTATTCACAAGTAGCAACGCGTAGGGTGCACCTTGTCCTCAGGGGGGAGTGGTGCGCGATTTTTTTTTTTTTTTTTTTTTGACTGAGCTTCCTTGCAGAGGGTGGGGGGAGGGCGGTAAGTGCAACGGGCCTTCCCACCCACTCAGCTCCTGCGATGCAGAGCTTAGCGTCCTGCGCCACCAGGACAACTGGCGGGGTGGGAGGGGAGGCGGGGCTCGGCGCCGACCTGGCTGCCACTTCTGCGCATGCGCGGTTCGAGTTGTTGCCAGCTGAGGGGGCGCAGTGGCCAGTCGTGGAGCAGTGTGCTGTCCCTTCGGCCAATGGCGCAGGACTTGAGTTACGAGTTCCGTCGCCAAAGGTAGTGGTGAGGCCGAGGCAGAGTGCATCGGCCGCGGTCCTATAGTAAAGGAGAGGCTGAGGATGGAGGGCGCGCGGAGCCGATGCGCGCTCAGTGGGGGCAGGTGAGTGGGGACCAGGGGGACAAGGCGGGTGCGAAGCGGTCTGCGACGAGTCCCATCCCAGGTTGACCCTGCGCCTCGGCGGGATCGGCCCGATGCGGTAGGTGCGATGCGGTGCACTGCCTACCCAGTTCCAGCTTCTTGTGGGCGGGCGCGGCTTTGGTTAAGGCAGCGTCTCCGGGAGCGAAACCACTGTGAACTTTTTTTGTGTGTGTGTTACCTCGCGCTTCTGATCGTAATTAAGCTTTTTGGGATGTGAAAGCGGTAGCAAGCTGTTAGGCATCTGCGTGGGAGGAAAAAAAAAAAAAAAGGAACAGCTAAAGGGAACATAACTGACGTAATGGGAAAAACATATTAAGTTTGGAAGAGAGATTTTTGTAGAAAGATTAGCTGGAACCTCAAATTACTGAAAATTCAGTCTGAGGATACAGTGAAAAGAGATTTTGACACTTAACATGAAGTGACTGTGAAAATGCAGAAAAAGAACTATTTTGTGCCTCTGATGTTTGGATAAGCGATGTAAAAGCCAGTAAAGAGAGAAACAAAGGAATGTGTAGAGGTTGAGTTATGGTAAAGCCCACGTAGAACAAAACCTGTATTTGTTGATGGAATAGACTTGGTATTTTTTAGTTGGAGAGTGAAAGAAGGCAGTAGAATTTGATGGCATCCTGTGATTTCTTGGGTCAGCCAAATATACTGTGAAACACTGAAGTCAGCATTAAAGAAGAAATCTAAAGCGAGTTCTGTATACCAATTCTGGAATGAGTAAACAAAAAACTAATGGCTGCATACCCCAAAATTTTCTGGCATAGATATTAGATTTTAAATTTTGACAGAATTGAAACTACAGGAAAAGATTCTGCTTTTCTGTTAGCAATTGTGATAGTACAATTTCTTTCTCTATGGAACTTGTTTTGCATGCCTTCATGGATGTTTCACAGAAAAAGCTTAAGAGTAATGCAATTTCATCTGCTAGCTGCTTCTACCATAACCCCAGTTAATTAAACAATTTCCTTAACTTTCTTCGTTGCAATGATTAGCGTAAGAATGCTAGAATACACAGACCTAAATAAATGTACATAGTTTTCTAAGTAGATATTTAAGACCTTTTGTAGAGTAAGGAACCAGTTGGTCAGTATTTTTTTTTTCTTCCTGAAATGAAATACCCTTGCTATTCAGCAATATGTAAGATATATTGAGACATAAATAATTTCATTTGATGGATAGGCAGGTGAGATTTTGAGTTAGGCCTTTTCTAAATAGACATTAATACTATGGTGTTGTGTTAACTTACCACTTCTCCATCAATGCTATCTTTCATTTAAGATGGCTGTATTTAAAGTAGCTAGAGTTCATTTTGAAGTCTGACTTTCATCTAGTTATGATGTGTCTCAGTGCTTTATAAAAATAATGTTGATAGTGTTATTTCATTGTTTTGGTAAGTACTATGTGTTTCTCTTTCATTTGGAAAAGTCTGAAGCTAAAAATGTTGGATAAAGTAGAGATGTTCAGTGAATTCACCCTAAGATCATTGTAAGCATTTAAAATATTGAGAAGGGAATTTGGCTCTTATCACAAAATCATATAATAGAATAGCTTAAGTTGGAAGGGACCTTAAAGATTGTTTAGTTCCAACCCTCCTGCTACATGCAAAGTTGCTGACAGCTAGATTAGGTTGCCCAGGGTCCAATCCAACCTGGGCAATGTCTTGAGAATGGGATATCCACAGCTTCCTAGGCAACCTGTTCCAGTGCCTCACCATCCTGAGTAAAGAATTTCTCCCTAGCATCTAATCTAATTTTTCCCTCATTTAGTTTAAAGCTTGTCTTATTGCTATCAGACCATGTAAAAAGTTGTTTGTTTCCCCCTCCTGTTTATAAGCTCCTTTAAAGTACTAGATGGCTATAATGAGATGTCTCCAGAGCCTTCTCTTCTTTGAGATAAATAAGCCCAGTTTCTCAACCTTTCTTCATAGGAGAGTGCTCCATCCCTCTGCTAATCCTTATGGCTCTCTTCTGAACCTCCTCTGTCTCTACATCTTTCTTGTACTGGGGGTCTGAGACCTGGATGCCTCACAAAGACAGACTGGAGGGGAGCAGTCTTCTCCCTTGTCCTGCTGGCCACCGCTCTGTTGATGCAGCTCAAGATACAGTTGGCTTTCTTGGGCAAGGGCATGCTGTTGGCTTGTGTCCAGTTCTTGGTCCACAAGGACCCGCAAGTCCCGCTCAGCTGAGTTGCTCTCAGACTTCTCGCAGTCTATACATGCCATGTGTCAAGGATTGCCCTGATGCGAGTGCAACACCTTGCAGCATTCCATATTTGGAAGACCTTAGTATAGGCTGTCAGGAGTATTGGGCTTGACTATTTTATATATATGATGTAAACTATAGGGTGTTTTTTTTTTTTTTTTTGTTTTTTAGGAAAAAACAGTTAACTGCTAATGATTATCATTGTTAATCTGTAATCCAGACAAGGCTGAAATCCTAAGTTTCCTATTAGTCCTTGGCTATTTTTATTTGAATGCAGGTGACTGTCTTGAAATTAACAAGAATTTTTGTGAACTACAGGGTAATTTACAATTGTAAAATTGTGCAAATGTTATCCTTAGATAAAAGAGAATTGACTTAACATTTTGTTAAGTTTTGCACAATCCCTTTCCAGTCTGAGCATTAACCAAAAACTCCATATCAATGTGACATATATTTGTAAATATAGAATCATTTGAGTTAGAAGGGACCTTTAAAGATCATCTAGTCCAGCTCCCCTGCAGTGAACAGGGACATCTGTAGTTCAGTTGGGTTGCTTAGAGCCATGTCCAGCCTGACCTTGAATGTCTCCAGGGAGAGGACATCCACCACCTCTAGGCAAGCTGTTCCATTGCTTCACTACCTTATTGTAAAAAGAAAAAACCTTACTCTTTATACCCAGTCTAAATCTGAGCTCTTTTAGTTTGAAGCAGTTTCCCCTTGTTGTTTGACCACAGACTCTGCTGAAGAGCCTGTCCCCTTCTGACAGGCCACTGTTAGGTCTCCAGAGCCTTCTCTTCTTTGTACTGAATAGCCCCACCTCCCTCAAACTTGTCATCACTGGGAGGCATTCCATCCCTTGGATTATTTTTGCAGCTCTCCTCCAGACACTGCAACAGGCTCATGTCTCTTTTGTACTGAGGACTCGCATCTGGATGCAGTGCTCCAAGTAAGGTCTCACCTGCTCGGAGAAGTGGGGCAGGATCACCTCCTTTGTCTTGCTGACCATACTTCTTTGGATGCAGCCCGGGATAGGGTTGCATATTGCTGGCTCATGTCCAGCTTGCCATCCATCAGTACCCCCAAGTCCTTTTTATCACAGCTGTGCTCAATGCTTTCATCCCCTGGCTTCTATCAATAGTGGAGATTGCCTTGGCCCAGGTGCAAGACCTTGCACTTGGCTTTGTTGAACCTGTCTAGGTGTTACTGATTTCCATCTGGACACTGATCCATTGACAACCATGCTCTGGGTACAATCTTGCAATCAGTTTCTCATCTATTAAGCCATCCACCCATCAAATCTTTATTTCTGTGATTTAGAGAAAAGGTTGTAATGGGAAACTGTGTCAAAGGTCTTATTGAAGTGTAGATGAGGTAAGTGGCCCTTCCCTTGGATACTGATACATTTGCACCATCAGAGAATCACCAAAGTTGGCAGACCTCCAAGATCATCCAATTCAACCTACCATCAATATTTCTTCAGTAAACTGTATCCCTTACTACAACATCTAAATGTTTAATGTCTCCAGGGACAGTGACTCAACCACATCCCTGGGCAGTTTGTTCCAGTGCCTGACTGCTCTTTCAAATTTTTCCTAATATCCAACTGGCATTTTGAGGCCATTCCCTCTAGTCCTATTGCTAGTTATGCTGGAGAAGAGTCTCGTTCCCCCCCTCCTCCAACCCCCACCTGGCCACGACCTCCTTCCAGATAGTTGTAGAGAGCTATAAGGTCTCTCCTTCAGCCTTCTCTTTTTCAGACTGAACAATCCCAGTTCTCTCAGCTGTTTTTCGTAAGAGTTGTGCTCCAGGCGCCTCATCAACTTCATTGCCCTTCTCCGGACATGCTCTAAGGGCCTCAATGTCTTTTTTTTCATTCTTTTTTTTTTTTCTTCCTTCTTTGTAGTGACAGGCCTAACCTGAATACAGTACCTGAGATATGGCTTCACCAAAGCGGAGTTAAGGAAAAAAAAAAATCATAAACGGCCACTAGCTTTGTCAGGTGGAACTTATCCTCAGTGAAGCCATGCTGATTGCTTGATATCGCTTCCTTCTCTTCCGTGTTTCTTAGCACAGCTTCTGGGATACTCTGTTCCATGAGCTTTCATTGTGTAGAGGCGAGGCTGACAAGTCTGGGCTGCACCTACTCTTAGGCCTGGTTCCGCTTCTCATAACCGATTGCCCAGGGCTGCTGGTCAGTTCTGTTGCGGGGGCTTTCGCTAGAGGCGAGTGACAGATGAGGCGAGCAAGGCAACACCATGGCAATGCCTGGGGGCCCCAGCCAGTCCTGCAGAATGTGTTGCCGGCTTCCCTGCCTCCTCCCACAGTTTGAGGGAGGGCCGAGTGGCAGCAGCCCAGCAGTGACATGTGCCTGCGTACCACCATAATCCTGCACCAGTTACCGTTAACCCCAGGGACATCTGCTTCTACATGGAGAGCCTGAACAACCTGCCCTTCACAGCATGTGCAACAGAATGTGATATCATTGTATTAGGGACTGACTGATTGCATTTTTAGCATATTTGATATTAAATATTTTTACACTTTCAATATCAAATAAATGTGACTGAGATGTATTCCTAAAAGAGAATATTTTTTGTGATTGCAGTATTCCAGGTTCACAGTCTATTTAGGGCTTGCTGTGGTATTTACAGCCTGATTCCACCAATATTTAATCTCTCTCTTATAATTTGTTATCTCTTGTTTATCATGTCTGTACTATCCATTTCTCTAATCTTGACAGTTGAGTCTCTCACTATCTGCTTATTTGTTTATCCAAGCATACCCTAGCTGGTATGCAAGGCTGGGAAAAAAAAATAAGCAATTTTAACTCTCATAAGTGTGAATGAAGAAGTAATCTTCTCTTTTCCTATGATGTAGATAGCAATGGCAAGAGAGGGAAAAAGTAGTGTTCTTGTCACAAAATTTGACAGATAAAACTTGAAACGGACTCCGTAATTGCAAGTGTTAGAAAAGTGAAAGTCTTTATAAAACAGTAAGTTATTTGAATTGTCTCTTCAGTTTGTAATAAATTATTTTCTCTTACATTTTGGGTTGCTGAGGACCTATCCTTATAAAGACTATTTTTATCTTTTTCTTCTCCTGCATTTTTTTTTTTTTTTAAACCACTGTTGATATTAGCATCAGTAGAAGGAGAAGTGCCCTGATCTGACATCAGAGATGGTATGACTGGTATATATTATTTCTGACCAAAATCTTTGTGCAACTGTTAATAATATGCTAATACAGTAGCCATATAGGTTAATGTAGATGCACATTTAGATATGTGTACAGACTGAGGGACAAGAGGTTGGAGAACAGCCCCATGGAAAGGGAAGTGGGGGTTCTGGTTGATGGCAAGTTGAATCTGAGTTGACAGTATGCACTGGCAGCCAAAAGGACCATCTGAATCCCGGAGTGCATCAGGTCTATCACTGCTGGTCGAGGAAAGGGATTGTTTAATTCTGCTCTTCACAGGTGTGGCCTCACCTTGAGCACTGTGTTCATGTTTGGGAGCTGAAGAGTAAGAAGGACTTAAAACTCTTCAAGAGTGATCGAAGGAGGGCTGTGAAGATTGAGAGGGGTCTAGAGCAGGCATATCTGGCCTGTAGCCCACTTGCAGTCCAGCTCAGCTCACTCTGTAGCCCTTGCCTCCTGCTGCTGCATTATCATGGTGGCAGCTCTGCCCTATCAAGCAGCCTGGCCTGGCCTGGTTGAAGGACACAAGGAGGGCACAGTGCAGCACAGACAAATAATATGGCACTGTGCTTAATTTGCAAGGAAATAGTGTCAGTTTTCAAAGATTACAATTTGAAAAGACATTATATGCAGAAACATGCTGCCAAATTCAGTGCACATCAAGGAATGCTTCGTAAAGACAAAATAATGGAACTGAAAAAGGTCTGTTGCCTCAACAAAACATTTTCAAAAAAGTTAAAACTCACATGAACTCTGTTGTAAAAGCTAGTCATGTGATAGAAAATCTGCAAAGAAATTAAAACAATTTCCTGAGGGTGAGTTTGTTAAGAGGTGGATGGAAAGCATGGCAGATATAATGTGTTATGATAGAAGAAGAAAAAGCAGATTTTTCTAAAATCAGTTTGTCTATGACAAATATTATATGTCCATTTGACTTATTATATTACATTATAATTATATATTATATGTCCATTTGACTATGGACAGGTGAAGTGAAGAAATAGAAAAATCTATTGAAAAAGATTTGGAGTGTAAAGCTGCTAATTTCAAATTTTATTCTTTGATGATAGATGAAACTACTATGCTGCAGATACAGCTCTACTTGCTGTTTTTGTTAGAGATATTGATAACAAATATGATATCACTGAAGAAATGACTTTGATGCCACTGAAAGACACAACTAAATCTCTTCTTTCATATGAAGCAGTAAAAAAAAAAATATAAATCATTACAGCAATTTTCTTTGTCAACATACATAGTATAGCTACTGATTGTGCCCCAGTGATTGTTGGTAAGAAAAGAGGGACTTGCAAGATTAATAGAAGATGATGCAATTACCTCTGCTAACTCAGATAAAATATCATGGCATCAGGCATCAAGAAAATTTGTGTGTAAAAGCTTTAAAAATGGATGTCATGCAAATCTTCAAAACTGTAACTTTCATAAAACCCAACAGACTGAATCATCAGCAGTTTTAGGAGTTCCTCAAAAGCATGGATGCTGATTATGGGGTCATTATTTACTTTTCTGAATGAAGGTGGCTAATTCAGGGTAAAATGCTAAAAAGATTTTGCAAAGTGAAATATGTCCTTTCTGGAATCAAAAGGAGAATTTGTTCCGGAATGTGGAGATTAAAAGTGGCTCAGAGATTTAGCATTTTTGCTGAATTTGGCCACTCATTTGAATGAGTTAAACATGTGTCTTTAAAGTGAAAATCAACTTATCTGTACTATGTTTCTGATAATATTAGTGCTTAGAATGAAACTTAAATTATGGCAAGATCAAGTTATGTCAAATAATTTCATGCATTTTGATAAATTGCCTAAAACAGTTCTATGAACAGTGAAAAATATGCAGATGTGCTTTCTATTTTGATAAAGAAGTTTGAGATTAGATTTCCTGGTTTCAATTTGTTTTGTTTTGTTTTTTTTTAAATATTTGAGAGTCCTTTTGCAGCCAACAAAAATGTATTACTTGCAGATTTTCACATTAAATGCATATAGTTGCCATCAGACATTCAACTTAAAAAAAAAAAATAAAAAAAAAAATCATGTATCTTTACCAGACTTTCATAAGCCCTCTCTCTCTTACCGAAGAAGAATATCCCTTGCTTCACCGTCACACTTTATTCATGTCATTACTTTTCGGCAGTACATACATTTGTGAGCAATTATTGTCAAGGATGAAGCACAGGAAAAGTAATATTTAATAAAAAATCTGTGATGAACACGTGGAGAAGTCAATAGGAATGGCAACCACTGCCACTGAACCAACCTGATGCATTAGTTTCACAAAAACAAAGTCAGACATTCCATTAGTTTTATGTATTTGTTCCTCCCTGTTTTTTATGTAAGATTTGTTACTTAAATACATTGAGTTTGTATGCATTTTATGTGACCCATGGCAATTCCTGTTTGCTCAGTATGGCTCAGGCAGGCCAAAAGGTTGGACAGTCATGTTCTAGAGCATAATGGTGTATATGTTGGACGAGCAGCTAAGTTCAATTGGTTTGTGGTGTTGGGTCATACTTGTTTATCCCCACGGTTCCCTTCCAGTCCTGGATATTCTATTGTTTTATTACTTTGTGGTGTGAGAAAACTTTCTGTTGATAGACTTGAACTGGGATTGCTTCAGTCTCCTGTTCTGTTAATGGGACACAGTTGGACAATCTACACAATAATATTGTTGACTGTGTGGTAATTGGCTTATGGAATGAATACTTCTGTGAATGCATTTGCTGACATGCCTAGAAGTGTTTTCTTAGTCTACTGCAAAAACATTTACCCTTACTTCTATTGTTCTTTGAACATAACATCTATGGGATATCATCCAACAGCTTGTGTCTCATCACTCATACACTCCATTCCCATTAAACATTCTTATGTGAAATTCCAGGCAAAAGTAGAACAAGAACCTGAATCTAGTAGCTGTATATCCTAGTTTAGGATGGAAATCACATTTTGACATTTCAGTCTTATTAATAGCTTCCTGTACAAGCTTAAAAAAAAAAAAGCTGGACATGGACTGAAACTCCACAGTGAGTTCTAGAATGTTAATTCAGATTTTTTCTTTTCATTTATTTCCTTCATTTTTAGTTTGACAGACATTAGAACAAGTGCAATTTGGCATGAGGAATGATAAACTTCATAGAAGTTTTGCTGTCTACCTGAGTTAGAGATTTTGTGCCATTTAACTGATTTGTTGCTGTTTGTTGCTAAGTTCATTGCTTCATTCCCTTGTTCCAGGAGTAGGAGCTTTTTTTTTTTTTTTTTTTGGTATCTGATGTATTGGTTCTGAACAATGTATGAAATACTGAGCAGAGTGTTAGTCAAAATTGTCCTGAGCTGATAGTCATAGAATCATAGAATTACTCAGGTTGGAAGGGACCTCAAGGATCATCAAGTCCAACTGCAGCCTAACCATAGTACCCTAACTCTAACAACCCTATGCTAAATCATATCTCCGAGCACCACATCCAAATGGCTCTTAAACACATCCAGGGACGGTGACTCAACCACCTCCCTGGGGAGCCTATTCCAATGTTTAACCACCCTTTCTGTAAAGAAGTGTTTCCTAACGTCCAACCTAAACTTACCTTGGCGCAACTTGAGGCCATTTCCCCTCGTCTTGTCACTTGTCACCAGTGAGAAGAGACCTACCCTGCTCTCACTGTTAGCATCTGTCAGGTACTGGAAGAGAGTAAGGGTCTCCCCTCAGCTGCCTCTTCCTCATACTAAACAGCCCCAGCTCCCTCAGCCTTTCCTTATAGGGCTGATTTTCCAAGCTCTTCACTAGCCTCATTGCCCTTCTCTGGACCTGCTCCAGTACCTCCACGTCCTCTCTGTACTGAGGTGCCCAAAACTGAACACAGTACTCGAGGTGAGGCCTCACCAATGCCGAGTACAGGGGCAGGATGACTTCCCTAGTCCTGCTTACAACACTATTCCTGATACAAGCCAGGATGCCATTGGCCTTCTTGGCCATCAGGGCACACCGCTGGCTCACGTTCAGTCGACTGTCCATCAGAACACCAAAGTCCCTTTCCATCAGGCAGCTTTCCAGCCACACCTCCCCAAGCCTGTAGGGTTGCTTGGGGTTGTTGTGATGAAAATGCAGGACCCGACACTTGGCCCTATTGAAACTCATGCCGTTAACCTTGGTCCATCGATCCAGTCTGTCCAGGTCCCTCTGCAGTGCCCTTCTCCCCTCTGACAGATCAACACTCCCTCCCAACTTGGTGTCGTCTGCAAACTTACTGAGGGTGCACTCAATCTGCTCATCAAGATCATCAATGAAGATGTTAAACAGAAGTGGCCCCAGTACTGAGCCTTGGGGGACACCGCTCGTGACCGGCTGCCAACTAGATCCAACTCCATTGACCATGACTCTTTGGGCCCTGCCATCCAGCCAGTGCTTCACCCAGTGGAGCGTACACCCATTCAGACCATGGGCAGCCAGCTTCTCCACAAGTGTTATGGGGGACAGTGTCAAAGGCCTTACTGAAGTCCACGTAGACCACATTGACAGCTTGACCCTCCTCCATTAAGTGGGTCACCTTGTCATAGAACGAAATCAGGTTTGTCAGACAGGATCTACCATTCGTAAACCCATGCTGACTGGGCCTGATCCCCTGGTTGACCTTTAATTGGTCTGTGGTCGTTCCCGAGATTATTCATTCCATAACCTTCCCAGGCACCAAGGTGAGACTGATGGGCCTGTAGCTACCAGAATTATCTTTCCAGCCCTTTTTGAAGATGGGCATCACATTTGCCAGTTCCCAATCCACTAGGACATCCCCGGTTAGCCAGGACTGCCGAAAAATGATGGACAGTGGCTTGGCAACATCTGCTAACTCCCTCAGCACTCTAGGATGCAATCCATCTAGTCCCATGGACTTGTAAGCATCCAGCTTTCACAGCAGGTCCAAAACTATCTTGTCATGGATCATGAAGGGCTTATTCTGTTCCCCATCCCTATCTACCAGCACAGGGGGCTCTGTTCCCAGGGAGTAACAATTCTTACTATTAAAGACTGAGGCAAAGAAGGCATTCAGTACCTCAGCCTTATCCCTATCCTTGGTGACCAGGTTGCCCTCGGCATCCAACAAGGGATGGAGATTCTCCCTAGCCTTCCTTTTGCTATTAATGTGTTTATAAAAGCATTTACTGTTTACCTTAGTGGCCAAGCTCATTTCTAACTGCTCTTTGGCTTTTCTAATTTTCTCCCTGCACAGCTTCACTACATACCTGTAATCCTCATAAGTAACTTGCCCACTCTTCCAGAGACCATAAGCTTTATTTTTGCTCTTGAGTTCCAGATAAAGGTCTCTTTCAGCCAGCCCGGCCTCCTGCCCATCTGCTTGTCTTCAGTGACATGGGGATGGTCAGGTCCTGCACCTTTAGAACAATTTCCTTAAAATATTCCCAGCCTTCCTGCAATCTCACGCCCTCCAATACTACCTCCCAAGGGACCCTCTCAACCACTGTCCTAAAGAGGTTGAAGTCCGCCCTCCGGAAGTACAAGGTGGCAGTTCTGCTGACTCCCCTCCATGGTTCAACAAGGATAGAGAAGCCTAGCATCTGATGATCACTTTGCCCCAGACGGCCTCCAACCTTTACATCCCCCACCAGACCTCCCCTGTTAACAAACAGCAGGTCCAGGATATTGCTTCCCTTCGTCGGTTCCCTCACCAGCTGTCAGGAAGTTATCTCCCACACACTTTAGGAACCTCCAGGACTGTTTCCTGTCAGCTGTATTATAGTTCCAGCAGATGTCTGGGAAGTTGAAGTCCCCCACCAGAACAAGGGGGAGTGACCTAGAGACCTCACCCAATTGTTTATAAAGCATCTTGTCCACCTCTTCTTCCTGGATGGGTGGCCTATAGCAGACTCCCACAATAACATCAATCTTGTTGGCCTTTGCTTTTATTCTGATCCATATGCTCTCAACCCTATCATCAACATTATTAATTTTCACACATTCATAGTCTTTTTTAACATAGAGAGCTACATCACTGCCTTTCCTACCCGGCCTGTCTCTTTTGAAAAGCTGGTAGCCCTCCATCACTGCACTCCAGCTGTGGTAGTCGTTCCACCACGTTTGCGTGATGGCAACTATATCATGACTTTCCGAACATGCAATGACCTCCAGCTCCTCTTGTTTATTTCCCTTGCTGCGTGCATTAATATAAAGACACCTGAGCTTGGTCTCCTTGCGAGTGGCAGTAACCCTAGTACCCTCATGAACACACTCAGTTGTTTCCACAGCCACCAACCTCACACCTGCCCTCGTATTCTTCCTACAAAGGGGTGAGTCACCCTCCTCTTCCACCAAATCACAAGACCATGGGGTCTTACAAGCACATCCCTCTCCTGCAGGCACAGGGACATTACGTTCAGGCTCTGTATTAGTGACCCCAGTTACACCTCCACCCCCCCTTCGTACCTGGTTTAAAGTCCTCTGAATGAACCTAGCCAACTCCCGTCCTAAGACCCCTCTTGATCGATGGGAGAAGCCACTGCTATCAGCCGCTAGCCAGCCCAGTCTCATGTAAACAGAGCCGAGGTCAAAAAACCCAAACCCCTGCTGGGCACACCAAGCTCTGAGCCAGGTATTAATCCGTTGGCCCATTATATTGAGTCCCTCATTATTTCCTATAGCTGGAGGGATAGAGGAGAACACAACTTGTGCTCCTGAACCCTTTACCCGTCTCCTCAAGGCTCTGAAATCCTTTTTCAGAGTCCTTAGGGAAGTTCTGCCTAAATCATCACTACCAACCTGAAACAACAGCAAAGGATAGTAATCAGTGGGTTGGACTAGGGAAGGAAGTTTCCCATATCCTTAACCCGGGCTCCCGGGAGGCAGCAGACCTCCCTGTGTAGAGGGTTTGGTCTACATATTGCCCTTCTACTGCTCCCTTCAGCAGAGAGTCACCAATAACAATGACCTATCGTTTTTTCCTAGTTAATGAAGTTTTAATGCTAGGCGAAGACTGGTCAGACTTGGGGAGCACCACCAAGTCTAACCATTTTGTGAGGCTAGTGTTTCTGTTGTATTTTCTTGTAACAACTTGTATTGTTTATTGTTATCTAAGTCATCCTCTGAAACCTGGACTCTAAACTATTTCTGTTTATTTTGTGATCTCCAGAACTCAAACAGGCAGAATCACAGAGGCAGTGAAGGTTAGAGGGAGCCTCTGATCATGTTCTCATTCAACCCCACTGTTCCATAGGTCAGTTGGAACAGGTTGCACAGAGTGGTGTTCACTCAGTTTTTGAGCATCTCCACAGAAGGTCATTCCACAACTTCGATATGCAGTTTGTTCCAGTGTTGACTGGCCTCAGTCAACAGAAAAATCAGAAAACAAGAAAAGCATTTTCTTGTGTTCTGATAGAATTTTTTATGTTTTAAACTGTGCCCATTGTCTCTTGTTCTGACAGTAGGCACTAGGGGCTCCATCTTCTTTATGCCTTCTCATAGGGTGTTTATATACCTTGTTCAACCTGCAGAAGAGATGGTTCCAGGAGGATCTTATCAATCTCAGCTCTTGCAACTCATATGAGAGATGCTCCAGTCACTCAGTACAGCTTTGTGGCCCTTTGCTGGGCTTGCACCAGTACTTCCATATTTTCCAGGGGGCCCAATAGTGGCCACAGCACTGACTTTGCCAGTGATATGCAGAGAGAAAGGATCATTTCCCTTGACTTGCTGACAGTGTTACTCCTAATCTTAGAATCATTTAGGTTTGAAAAGACCCATAAGATCATTCACTACAACCATCTTCTCCAAGTCCACAGCTATACTATGTCCCTAGTGCCTCATCCACACATCTCTTAAATACCTCCAGGGATGAGGACTCCACCATTTCCCTGGGCTGCTTTTTCCAATGCCTAAGCACCCTATCTGTGAAGAAATTCTCTCTGATAACCAATCTAAACTTCCCCACACACAACTTGAGGCCATTGCCTTGCATCCTGTCACTTGTCAACTGAGAAAAGAGAGCACCAACCTACTTGGAGCAACCTTCTTTCAAGTAGTTTTAGGGAGTGATAAGATCTCCCCTCCAACCTCCTCTTCCAAACTAAACAGCCCCAGTTCCCTCAGTCATTCCTTGTAACTCTTGTTTTTTAGCCCCTTCATCAGCTTTGTTACTCTTTTTTGCACAGGCTCAAGCAGCTCAATATCCATCTTGTGATGAGGGCCCCAAACTGAGCACAGTGTTTGAGGTGTAGTCTCACCATTGCTGAATACAGAAAGGCAATTACTTGCCTAGTCCTGTTGGCCATACTATTTCCAGTGAAGGCCAGGAGCTATTGGCCTTTTTAGTCACCTGGGCACACTGCTGCCTTATGTTCAGATGGCTGTTGACCAGCAGCTCCAGATCTTTTTTTACTAGGCAGCTTTCTGCCACTGTGTGGGATTGTTATGACCCCAGTGTAGCACGCAGCATTTAGCCTTCTTGAACACCATACAATTGGACATAGCTCATTGATCTAACCTATCTAGATCCCTCTGCAAAGTTTTCTTATCCCTGAGCAGATCAGCAGTCCTGCCAAACTTGGTGTCATTTGTAAACACAGCCCTCAGTGCTGTTGGACACTTTTGTGGTGAGGGTACATAGATGACTCAAGCTCAGCTAGTCAAACAAGACAGCATTAAGCTGTTTCTGAAAAAGGGGTAACATATGCTTTAGTCTTTGTTTCACCATAATTAAACTTTTTTCCATCCTTCACTTCTTGTTTTTGTTTTTATTAGTATGTTCCTGTTCATGCTACAATCTCGAGTGTTTAAGTGCAAACAATATTCCATTGCATTCAGAAGACCATAATTTTATTCTAGGGCTTCATGCTTTCACAAATACTTGTTTTGAAACTGAAGATAGATGGAGGTAATTCTTTTGAGTGACTATTTCACCTTTCCTGTATCATTTACCCTGTAATACAATTTGAATGTCTATTAAGAAGCAAAGGTTTGTCTCCCTAGTAAAAAACTGGTTGGACAACTGGGCTCAGAGAGTTGTGGTGAATGGAGTTAAATCCAGCTGGCAACTGGTCACTAGTGGTGTTCTTCAGGGTTCAATATTGGTGCCAGTCCTGTTTAATATCTTTATTGATGATTTGGTCAAGGGGTGCACCCTCAGTAAGGCTCCAGATGACACCATGCTGGGAGGATGTGTTGGTCTGCTTGAGTGTAGGAAGGTTCTACAGAGGGATCTGGATAGGCTATATCGATAGACTGATGCCAGTTGTATGAACTTTAACAAGATCAAGTGCCAAGTCCTGCACTTTGATCACAGTAACCCCATGCATCGCTACAGGTTTGGGGCACAGTGACTGGAAAGCTGCATGGAAGAAAATTATCTGGGGGTGTTAGTTGAAAGCCAGTTGAGCATGAGCTAGCAGTGTGCCCAGATGGCCAAGAAGGCCAGTGGTGTCCCATCTTCTGTGAGAGTTAGCATAGCCACCGAGACTAGGGAAGACTAGGGGACTGGGACATCCCCTTGTACTTTGCACTGGTAAGGCTGCACCTTGAGTACTGTGTACAGTTTTGTGCCCCACACTACGAGATGGAGCTGGAGTATGTCCAAAGAAAGATAGAAGCTCATGAAGGGTCTGGAAGGGAACTGTAATTGTTTTGGAGAAGAGGAGGTTCAGGGGAAACCTTATTTCTCTCTACTACCTGAAAGGAGGTTGTAGCAAGATGGGAGTTGATCTCTTCTCCCAGGTAACTAGGACTAGAGGAAATCACAGAATCACAGAATTGCAGGGGCTGGAAGGGACCTCTAGAGATCATTGAGTCCAACCCCCCTGCAAAACAGGCCCCCTGCAGCAGGCTGCATAGGTAGGCAGGTCTTGAATGTCTCCAGAGGAGAATCCACAACCTCCCTGGGCAGCCTGTTCCAGTGCTCTGTCATCCTTACTGTGAAGAAGTTCCTTTGTATATTGGTGTGCAGCTTCCTATGTTCCAGTTTATGGTCATTTCCCCTTGTCCTGTCCCTATAGACCACTGAGAAAAGCCTGACCGTGCCTCTTTGACTCCCACAGTTAAGATATTTATACACAATAACCAGATCCCCTCTGTGTCTTCTTTTCTCAAGGCTGAACAGACCCAGTTCGCTCAGCCTTTCCTCATAGGAGAAATGCTCCAGGCTCTTTATCATCTTTGTGGCCCTCTGCTGGACTCTCTCCAGGAGATCCTTGTCTTTTTTGTACCGGGGAGCCCAGAACTAGATGCAGTACTCAGGTGATGTCCTCAAGTTGCACCACGGGAGGTTTGTGTTTGATATTAGGAAGAAAACTATTTCAGTGGCCAAATGTTGATTGGAACAGACTGTCCAGTGAAGTGGTGGGATAACCATCCCTTGGAGGTGTTCAGGAAACATATAGTTGCAGCACTGAAGGACACGGTTTATTGGGCATGGTGTTGACGGGTTGACTGTTGGACTTGATCTTAGAGGTGTTGCAAAGATAGATTTGGATTAAATTTACTATTCTCTTTGCATTAGCTAACAAAATTCATTATTAATCTGTTCATGATTTGTAGCAAATGCTTTTTGATAGCACAGGTATCTCAGTTTATTATTATTATTCTTAATTCTTTTCTTCTGCATGATATTCCTATTTCTCTGAGTTGGGGCATCCGTTTAGCTATGAAAATGACAAAACATATGCATGTATTTCAGCCTTGAGATTTTTTTGTTTGTTTGTTTTTGCATTTTATTTTTTGTTTTGATATAATTCTGGAATGTTTAACTTGAAAAGTACCCAGTATTTCCTCAACAGAGTTCAATTTTTTAATTTAGTGGCAAGTAGGAATAGAAGTTAACTTCATGGCTTGTGTTTTGTGGAAACCTCACTCTACCTTTCTCCTTGTGTCCTTTTTCAGTTTTCCTTTTTGGGGTTACATTCAGCACCATCTGCCAGCTTGTGACTTCTCATCATTGGTCATTTTGGCACCTAGACCAGAGAGTGAATTTCCTTTTTAAATTGAAATTTTGGATAGTCCTGCATGCCATCAATAAAATACATAAGATTTGTCCATTTCCTGTATTAAATAACTTCTTCCTTCAGTATTGTTCTTTCACTACAAGAGGGGTCTTTATCAAAGCTATGTAGGAAGAAAGTGCACAGCTGTGATAGGCAGAGTGTATGTGTTCATGTCAATTAATTAACTTTCTCGTTTTTAGAGTTGACAGCTCTAAATTGCAGTTTTTGTAATAATTCATTCTCATCTAAAAGGAAAGAGAAGACTATATGGATCACATCTTAGAACCAAAAAACGGAGTTATTATGAAAATTAGCTATAAAACAAATAGGAAAATAATTATTTCTTATACCTGCAGGAATTGAATAGTTGTATATACTCACAGATATTTAGAGTAGTTCTGGTAGAAGGAGAAAATAGTGTAACGTTGACCCACGATGAAACCTAAAATTGTGAGTTAATTTGGAGTTGGTATTGTATGAAGGGAGACTGATGAATTGCTTTAAACTTCATTAAGTCTTCATATGTAAATTGTCTGAAAGCCCAATTCAGTAGTGGCTTGTGATCTGTCCATGAGTAATGAAAGTTTTTTAGCTTACAAAATATTTTCAGAGCAGTTTAATTCAGTGACTGAATCCTGTTTGTGACAGAAAATGAGGTATGTTTCTTTTATAATGCCTTATAACTTGATCTTCCTATGGGATAGAAATCATGCTTTACAGTTGTTTTGAAGTCTTGACAGCTATGTTGTAGTCTGTGGTTGTCATATTTTCTTATGATGCAAACTAATTTCTAGTAATAATTATTTGTTTCTTGCCTTTTCCAGCATCTTTGAGGATGAAGGAATGAAACTACGACAGCTGAAACTAGAGAATCAGGTAAGTGGTTGTGCATAAGCTGGCAAAAATAAAATGTAAGGAAAACAAACATTAGCCATCTTATTTTAGAAAGGGAAGTTAAAGTCTTTGTTTTCTCTTTTTCTCCCTTCTTCTTCCTTCCCGCTTTTTCTCTTGATCACCTGGCCTGTTGTCATTTACTTTGTAATTTGTTCCTCAGAACTACATAAGGTATACAGCAACCATGAGTCTAGGCCACATTGTTCAGTTTCAGTTGTGATATGCAAGGCTGCAGATGAAGTCACAGTGTCATAGAAGCTTGAGAACTGGGTGTGAAGTGATTAAAAATGGTCTGAAGAATAAAAGCAGAACTGATTGCTAACATTTTTCATTAAAGTTCTGCCTGACTTCTCTTAGATAGCTTGTATGGCTTGTAGGTTTGACTTCTTTTATGCGTTTATTTTTTGCATGTCTTACTCATTTCATTGGGATTGAATCACCGCAAGGCAGGAATGAATAGTGATGTTGGAAGACTGTAAGTAATTAGCATTTTGAGTCTCAAAGTAAAAGGTTCCCTGAGCAACCAAAAGATGTTTAATACTATTTTTGAAAAAGATATCCAGTTTCTTTCTACTTACTGTTATTTTTGTCTCCTGCAAAACAAACAAAAAATGAAAACAGAACAACACATTTGCAGCCAAGCATTTATCTAATATTAGATTTTGTCTCTTTTTTTAAAGCAGCTGGGTACTGTTTGCTGGATGCTTAGATCACTTGCTCATCAAATCAATAAAGTATCCGTCCTCTGAAAATTCAAGTGCTTACCTAAAACTTAGAAGTTGTGAGATTATTATAATTATCTATCTGTCCATTTCACATGGAACAGAATTCACTGTATTATGTTATAGATTAAATTCATCAAGGTAGAACATAAAGTTGTGTTGAAATTACAGTTTTTAGAAATTCTGTCTCATCTGAGGATCTTTAAGTCAAGACATAATATTTTTCAGGGAACTGATACATTAGTTAATAGCCCTCTTTCTCAAAACTTGTTATTTCTAGTTTGAGTTTATATAGCTTTGAATCCAGGCAGATTCATTATTGACTTGACCTCCGTGTATATATGGACACTTACCTAACACACTTAAGAACTGGGGAGTTAAAAATATCCTTGGCTGTATTTGTAAAAGCTACCTGTAAACTTTCCAATAACGCATGTTGTAAAAAGAAAACAGTAAGATAATGAAAAGCTTTAGCTTGAGAAAAAGGTCTTGGAAGTAATTTGTGAAGGAGAACATAGTGCTAAATGCCATTTAATAACAAGTTCCCATGAGAAGGATAATCTGACTACTTGTTGATGAACCTTGATGTCCATTTCAGGACTGTTGGCTTGGGTTATGAGCCAGTAGCAACAAGTGGCTCTTTTTGCTAGGCACTGTGGTCAATGTATGCCAGTTTGAGATATTGTCATGGAGATGCATCACTGTTCCAACAAAACAAAGCTGCTGGGCTGGATGGAATTCAAAGAGTCACAGAATTCCTTTGGAGCAACTGCCAGTTAAGCAACTGAGAGGTAAATTCATAGAGTTCATATACTTCTACAATTTGATTCAGGGTTCAGAGTTTTCTGTGGTAGTGGCTTTTTTGTTTGTTTGTTTCTTTTTTGTTTGTTTTTTCCTTTTTTTTTTTTTAATTTGATTGAGATTGCAAACATCAACAGAACTGACAACTAGAAACTTTCATTAAAATATATTTTAACACCCCAGTTCCACTGTAGCTTGGTTATACTTGGTAAGAAATGCTAACAGTCTCTTATTTAGGATTGTATATTTAAGTTTGAATGTTAACTTTGAAAGTCTGCTTTTATCTTTTACACCACTTGTACCATGCTTTCTGAAGCACTAAAGGTCAATAGCAGGTCACAGTTAGACATAATGGACTCATTACTGTTTGTAGCAGATACATGCTTAAGCAATTTCTCTTAAACAGTTAGAGGAACTGAGATAAGAATTGCAGAATGTTTTTGTGAGATACAGCTGGATTGTGTTTAGCATCTTTGACCACATGGAGAATCTAGAATAAACCTTTGATGTTTCATGGGCATGTGTCTCTTATCCATCTTTATGATGGATTTTGAACCCTATCATTTAAGTGTTGTTTATAATGATGCTTGACGTCAAGATCTATCTGTGCGTTGTATCTGTCTGCCCCAAAGTTTTTGTCTAGTATACTTCGTTTTCCTTGAGAAGAGAGTGGATGACTTCTCAGACAGTGCTTATTTCTTTAGCAGTAGAATGTGCTTCCCTGTATCTTTTGAGGTATCTGTAGCTCAACCTGTACTGCTGCTACCTCTCTGTGGATGGTAAAAGCTGAAGGCTCTTTCTGACTGCATTTAATATGATATTAGTCTTGACACTTAGGTTTTGTTAATGCCATCATCACTAGCATTTATCCCTGCTGTCTTATTGTGAACTAAGGAGGAGCTGGAAGAATAGAGCTTATGCCTCAGAAATCCATTCCTTGTAGCCTACTAAGGTAGATCACGTCAAGTAATAAATAGTAAATTGCACCTTCAAGAGAAGTGGTTGAAGCCTTGTTGTGTATCATCTTCCTGTTCATCGCAGTAGTAGGAAGAATACCAGACTACTTTGCTATGGTATATGCATCTGATGCATTTGGCTTCTTAGACAGCTTATTGGAAACTCACTAGAACCAGAGTTAATGGTTTGTGATCATTTAAGCATTTCTTTATTTTTAGTTATGCTTTTCTGTGCTGTACTTAGTACGTGGAGTTTGCAAAATCCTGGTGCCTGTTATTTATTTAATGAGTTGAATGTTCCTGTGTCGTGTGATTTTTTGTAATTATACATGAAATTTTACTATGACACAGGGCTGGAGAAAAAAATTGGTTAGTAGACGGAAGCATGTTTTTTTAAACTTGACCTTAGTGGAATGAGTCTAAAGACGCACAGCACTGAAGGTAAGACTGCTTTGCAACCTTGTGTAAAGAGAAAGAGCTGCTACCAACCATCCCATCCATTAGCTTGTAAATTTTCTTCATCTCAATAAGCAAAGTTTTAGAGAGAAACCTGTTTAAATCACTATCAAGGTTCATCACTTTGATTATCTTGAAGTTCTTGTGAAAATGTTTGTCACATCTACCAGCAATAAAGTGTATGTTCCAATATGCTTTAAAAAAAATCTAATCTTGTAGAATAATCAGTAAAGTAATTTTAAAATCATTATGTGCTATACTGACTCCATATTCAACTTCCAGTTCTAACAGTAGCTATGTACTTTTTTACTGTTTTTAGGATGTGTTTATTTTTCATCTGTCCGTTTACTAAAAAATATAACTGAGGATTTTCTAAGAATTTCAATTTACCTTACCTTTCTCTAGACTGATCTGATAATCTCTATGCAATTCTTTGTATTTTTAGGATGATCCTTGCAAATAATTCTGCAGTAGGTAATACTACCTGTGTTGCAGTCTAGTCTTCAAAGTGTAATCATGTGGGTTTTTGCTTATTTAAGTATTTTGGAGAAAAGTACCTGAAAAGCATAAAGAATAAAGAAAAGGCCAAGAACTGAATTGTGCTAGAACTTTTCAAGGAGAGGTTGCCTGTGAAACTGTTGCAAGCAGAGATAAAAAGCCTAACAGGAAAGGAAAAATCCCATGAGATAGAAGAATCCTAACAGGAGAGAAAAGAATTTGAAAATCGTTTGTATCTCAAGTGAATTGAGTTATTGGTACTGATGGATCCTTGGAGACTGAGAAGAATTTGGTGAAGCAAGTTTATTTTTGTCCTCAGGAGGAAGTTTCAGGGTTTTTTTTTCAGGTACCAAAGAAGCTGTCATGGGTAATCTGCATCTGTGGGAAGTGGTCTGCAAATCTTCATCATGCATCATCTTAATTTTTAAGATTTAAGCATGGCTGCCTTTAAAATGATGCAGTGTCTGTATTTGCTTTAAGTTTGGAAGTTCTTTCTGTTTACATTTAGTAGGAAATCATGAACATCAAGTGTGTCTGTATGATGGAAAAATAATATTTTGTTTTTAACACTAACACTGGAATTTCTTTCAATCCTGAATTAAATACAAATATTTTGTAAAGTTGATCAGTTTTTGTGTTACTAAATCAGTCTTATTTTAATGACTGATTTTTATTTGTTTCTTTTATTCCTCCGTCTTATCTCTTAACATTAGTTTCTGGGAGCTGTCTCTTCTGAGTTGTATCCTCTTGTGAGATTGTGGCCTTTGTCACAAAGACCATGTCCTTTGCAAATCTTGAACTGCTTTTACTGTTATATAAAGTAAAAATGTTATAAATGTTGTGGCAGCAGTGACAGAGTGAGCCCCAATGAAAGATGATTAGAAATGGTATGCTAATACAATGAAAGACTTAACTGCCATGTAATCAACAGGAAGGGAACTTTTATTCTGACACCTATGTTGGTGATAGTTCTTTTGATATAAATTTAGTTTAACTGTACAAACCAATGAGGAAAAGAATATACATTCTCTTCATGCTTGGGAAGTTGTCCTAGGAGACAAAATGTTGAGTAATTTAATTGTAACTACATTGGAAGGAGTGGAGAGTCCTTGTGAGCTGGTTGGTTTGCTCTGTCAGCTTCAGTATAATGAATGGAGTAATAAAGTTTGCAGTACATGCTACATTTATAACATATACTTTATAAAATGTTCCACAGTTGATTCTAAGTGACTACTGAATTTGGCTGTTTATATTAAGGTTTACTGCAATTTTGTCTGGAGAAGAGGAGTTAAAATTATCTGTTGATGGTCTCAGGATTGGTCTCCCATCAGTGGAGAACCAAAAGCAGCGTATCTCTCCAGACACTGCAACATCTCTGCCTACGATTTCTGTGAGTGATAACAGGAGCACTTTATTTAGGTTGATTGGAAATCCTCATCAGCGGCTGAGGTGCTGGCTCTCTGGCAGATGTGGTTACTTACCCTTATTTCATGCTTTTTCTTTTATTTCACAGAGAGCTCTTCTAGAGAAAAAGCAGAAGAAGAAACGTCTTGATCCCCTGATGGTGCAGCCAAATCCTGAGGCAAAGCTGCACAGGTCAAAGCCCAAAGGATGTGAGGAACAGACTCCTTTAGTAGAAACTCCTACCACTTTCCACAATATTGTTGTGTTACATGGTAAGTAACTGATTGTAACAGCGTTCTGCCAGCATGCCACTGCATGCATTTTATGTCATAGATGGTCACCTGTATTGCTGTGACAGTGGTCAAGCCATAAACTAGACGGATCACAAACCTTCTTATGTACACCAATAGAACTGCAGTATAAAATGACAGAGAAATATTGAAGTGTATAAAAAAGTAAAAATTCTCACCTTCAATTTTGTGACAGCTGAGAATCTTCATCTGCTTTAGAGTAATCTCTCCCTTTTGTTAGGGTAAAAAGAACTGTAGAAATGGGTTACGAACTTTTGCATTGGTAGGGAGTTGCAAATCCCTAAGAGTCAGAGCGTTTTCTGAAGCAGTAGGATAAAAAAAAAAGGATAGTCCCATTTGATAGCCTTTACTGTTCTTCATGGTATCATGGTATGCTCTATTTCAAAATTGAATATGACTAAATCATAAATAATCAAAACAAAGGGCTTGTGAATACCAGATTAGATTCTGGCTGTTTTTTATCTCTTCTTTTTTTTCTTTTTTTTCTTTTTTTTTTTTTTTGCTATGGCCTTCTGGGAGACAACAGAAACATGACAAGCAAGTTATAGGGATCCAGAAAGGAACAAACATGATGTGATCAGGGAGCCAAACCCTCCCGTGGTCTGGAGACATTACAGAAAAATAGCAGCAATTTTGTTGAGAGTGAAAAGAAATGCATTAGTGAGAGCTTTAAAGACTTGCATGTCATAGGATGGAAAAAAGAGTAACGATTAAACTCCTACATTGTAGCAGAAATGTCAGGAAGTAGTTTATGAGAGCTAAGATCCTGTCAGCCTATCAAGAAAGTAATAGCAAATAGACTTTGAGATGCATACTAATACAGAATGTTGTAGTGCCACTGTTAGGTTAATAGGAACTTAATTTGTAGAGTAAAATTTGGAATAAACAAACAAACCAGAGTTATCTAGTTGGAAAACTTGGCTCTGGGCAGCCTGGTGGATGGCGACCCTGCATATAGCAGGGGGGTTGAAACTAGATAATCATTATGGTCCTTTTCAACCTAGGCCATTCTATGATTCCGTTCTATGATTCCATGTGTGTTTGGAGCTATGATGTCCCCTGAGATCCTTTCTTTTAAATGTTTGGTGTTTTTTTGTTATCTAGATGTCTTTCACAATCTTAGGAGGAAAGTGTTGATGTGGATGATAGCATTTATGTATTTAAAATTAAATGGGGGAAATCTGGTAAAAGAAAACTTGAAGAGAGTAAAAAATATAGTTAGGTAGTTAGGAAACTTCATTATTACCAAAACTACAGGAAAGAAAAGAGAAAACTAACTATTCCACTAGCTTCCACAGTTCTGAAGCTTCTTTAATCATGTCAGAAGTCTGACTAGATAAAGCAATGCAGTTTTAAGATGAAAAGTAGTGGAAAGGTAACACTGTGCACTACACAAACATGTTTATAATATGTAGGTTACCTGAAAGTAATACCTCCTATTTATTTCCATGTAAGCTACAACAGATAGGAAGAACACCATAACACTATTTGATAGAGCAAATTCTGAGCTACAAAACATTAATTTTCAGCATACTCACTCCCATTAGCTGTGCATTTTGATCTCCAGTGAGCAAGAGCCTGCATTCAGTACTTGTAAAAATAAAAAATAAAATGAACATTTGCACCAGAGGAGGTAATCTACTATTGCTGTCACCACTGCTGAAATGCACCACGCATCGCCTCCCTGTGCTAACATCCACTGTTCAGTCTATAAACAGTCAGGAAATGTTGATGAATGTCAATGGGTATGATTTTTTCCACACAGAGAAATTCAATTCCACCTTTGCTTTTCACACGCAGTTCTGTGTCAGATGCCATTTTGTCAGGCTGTCACACAGCAACATATGCCACGATAATGGAATATTAATGGGAAGGTTCATTCTCTACTGCCATACCACCAGTGTTTGTCTTTGATGTCATTTGCCAATGTAATAAAATAGGAGGCTGCACTTTCAGAGCAGCTCTTTTATTATGCCAGACCATGACATCAAGAGATCTTGCCCAATTACAAAATGCAGTGCATGCTGTTTACGTGTTTAAACCTGGAAATCTCATTTCTACTGAAACTAAGGCAGGCATGAATTTACTATTTGTTTGGCCAATGCCTTTGGATATTCTTAACAAGTTGCTTTGTGATGTTTACTATAGAACACTCATTTAACATCATTTCTTGTAAACAAAGAGTTTGAAGGTTGGAGCAGGAGAAAAAAAATAGTTGCCCATAAATAAAGTTACACATAACAACTTGCATGGCAAATATCACACATCTTAATTGCTCTAGCCATTGGAAAAAAATAAAAGCAATCGCCATATTTATAAAAGGGGAAACTGATATATGTAGCGTTGGAAGTAACAAGAGATCTGTATCACAGTAAGGCCTAGCTTGACAAAAGTTGAATTCAACAAGAATATGTAATACTTTAAAGGCGTGCTTAAGTAAGAAAGGATGAAAAGAACAACCATTCTGGGATATATCTTCAACTGTAAAAATGAAACTTTTACAGTTTGTTTCATTTTGGCTTGCAGGCATTCGTGGACCAGTTTCTTTGAAATCAGAAGTAGAAGATTTAGGAACCAAACTTCAAACTTTCTCTGTTGGATCTTCCATAACAGCAGAAAATGCAGATGAGGAAAACAATGGACACACTCTAACAGAAACATTAGGCAATGCAGATCTGCAAGAAATCTTACAAAAACGAGGTAAGTGTTGATAATGGGCAGATGTGTTTTTTTAGGATTCCTTTGCTTGTAATCTTTTTTTTTTTCTGTAGCATTAAAAATAAATAGAAAATTAAGAAATATCGAAACAAGTGTTTGTAGGGCTTTCATGGAGAACTAGTAGATTGTACAGAATGCACAAATGCAGATTTGCAGTTTCTTCTTCTGTTATTAAGCGGATACAAATGTATAATTACTTGGCCTTTTCAAATAAGTTAGTGACACAACTCTGCGTTTCACGTTTTGTTAAAATTCAGGGCATTTTAATTCCAGATACTATATATCTGGATATGATACTTGAATATTTTTACAAAAATAGAACCCTCTTAAACCACTAATGCTATGATTTAACTGTTGATAGTCTAATAAGAGAGATGTTCTTCTTGAGTCAAAGGCTGTATCCCACAGAGTACTTTCCCATGGGAGTGTCCATCTCTGTTGCTGAGTGACTTATGTGGCTGTTAGTACTATAGGAAGGCATTTTGTTGAACGTAGCCTAAACAAAATAGTTTGTAGCGCTTAGTACAGTAAGCAGCTTGTTTTATTAGAAGAGCATGCATCCCAGAATTTTTCCAGTATTCTTCATAAATACTGCTATGTATAGGAATAGTTCTGTTCATTTGTCACGTCCAACAGCTGTTTACGTACGAATAGCAACATCACAGAAGATTTAGGGAAAGAAGCAGGAGAGAATATCCAGAAACTTCAGCAGAAATTAGTGAAGGTAAAACATAAACTGTGAATGATGAAATTGACTGGAGTATTAGGGTTAACACCTTTCCTCTTTTAAGCATGCTTTGAGAAGTTTACAGACAGATTGTTAAGATGATTTTCTGTTTTATCTGAGATAAAGAATACCCAGCAGTGCCCCCTATATTAGAACATTGTTGTAAAATTGATTCACAGAAAATAATTTGGCTATAGCAGACTAAGCCTATTAATTTTCTATAGTGCATTATGTACTTTTCCATTCTACAGCAAAATTAAAGAATGGAATCACAGAACCAAACAACGTAACTTCATGTAGAGAGGAAACACCAAACAATGATACATATGGATATTTTATTTATCCACATCACCTCTATACAGCTGTGATTAAGATTAAATATACCCTGGGACAATCAAATCAGTAGTAGTATTTGAGACTTGATGAGTTATTGCTGCTGATATACTGATGATATAAAACAGGAGAAGCTCTAACTAACAAATTGTCCATTTCAATAACACTAAGAGGAAATGATGAGGAATGTAAACTACAGGGTAGGTTTTACCTACCAATACAGAGTTGGATTGCCTTTTTTGTTTTTGAACTACGGAGAAATTGTTGTTTTTTTGCATATAAAAATAAGCAAAATTTAATTTATGATATAGTATATTGCTTGGTAAAATACGTATTAATGAAAGCTTTATCAGCCACAAGTTGACAGCTGTAAAATGTTTCTACTGCTATCAGTATTATATACTGTATGGGGCTGCTGAATCATGGCCTGAACCTCTGATTAATCACCTGAGGTGAGCAATGAGTCAGCCATGGGAGCACAGGTGAATTGCCTTCACCTGTGCTGCAGGAAGAGGTGGAGCCTGGCTGCACCTCTCCTAGACCCATTTAAGAGCTGACTGCCAGTGGGGAAGGATCTCTTCTGGAGATCTACTCTACTGGAGTTTCCTTTGTGAGCTCAGGTTATGGATGAGTGTATCTATCATTTCTGTTTCTTGCTTTGGTGTAATAATGTCATAGCCAAGTTCTCTGTTATACCTTAAAATCTCTATATTTGTTAATTGTATGCTGCTATACCAATACCATAACATCGGTATATTCATTAATTGTACATATACGTAATATAATCAGAATTACAATGCTTAGAAAGTAATATAGCAAAGAAAAAAAATCAGCAATTTGAAAAAAAAAAAAAGTTACATAAAGGTTATATATGAATTAGTGATGCCATAGACTCATGATACTTTCTTTTAGAGGTTATCTGCTTGACTCTGTGTTCTGACAGGAATTTCAAGTAGTTTAAATTTTGATGAGGAAGAAACAGAAGAAGAGGAAGATGTAAGTAAGAGACCAGCATCTCAGTCACCACATCCTGAATCTGAGAGGCCTAGTTCTGCAACCACTGAGAAATCCTTTGCAGTAGGTGTTTTGAAATGAGTTTCTGATGAGAACTGGGCATGTTATTGATTTTACTACTAACCCCTTCAGCAGTGTGTTAAAATGCTGTATTTGCAGTTATTTTTAGTCCTTGAAGTCAGAGGACAATATTGTCAGATAATCTAACAGAAGAACATCTAATTAATAGAAAAACCTTGTAGTCATCAAAGGATCAATGATGGGTGAAGAAACATATGACCCAAGTAACCTAATCCATGAACAGGGAAACGCTCTGAATCAGCTGCTCCTGTGATGCTCAAAGAAGAAAGATTAGATCATTGTCTCCAGTTCAAAATCTGCAAGATAATTCAGAGAAGCTTTGAAATGCCATACAAACTAAGAGGGATTGCTACCTCTATTAGAGGTTGCATGGGACGGGATGCAAGGGGGAACAGAATTTTGGGATGGAGTGGGGAAAACTCTGGGATTGTATAAAGCTTACTGTGAGGTGCTAGAGAGAGGGACACAAGGGAAGAGGATCAAGTTGAGTCACGAGACAGCAAGCATAAGAAAACAAGGAGTAAATAGAGAGGATAAAAGGCCCCAGAGATCCTGGATCCTGGAAGTCCATGCTAATATTCAGGTGACCCAACTGAGTGTATTTGTGAGGAGGCTGTGTGTGTACTGTGCTACATTAGCCAGTGAGTAGTACAAGAGATCTAGTTGCTAATAAATCAAAAAACTGAGGTGTGGTTGACAGCTGCTGGAGATGACTTGACAATTCCTCATGAGGAATTGTATGTGTACTCACTCAGATTTTATACTGTAGGGATAAACAAGCAAACTCATTCATTGCCAAGATGAAGGAGGGATACTCCAAATTTTGCAGTCTACAGGGTTTCACAGAATCACAGAGCATTTTGAGCTGTAAGGGACCCATAGGGATCACAGATTCCAACTTCTGGCTCCCCACAGAACCACCCAAAATTCAAACCCTGTGTCTGATTGTCCAAGCAGTCATTGGACAATACTGAATTCTAGCAGCTTGGCACCTTGACCACTACCCTCGGAAGCCTGTTCCATGATCAAGGACCCTCTCAGAGAAGAACCAAACCAAACACCCAACTTGACCCTTACCTAATGCAGCTCTGTGCCACTGCCTTGGATTCCACAAATGAAAGTTTGGGAGGTGCTGGCCCGTGTTTTCCTCTTCTCTTAAGGGAAGGACTGAGAAGCACCCAACTCAGGGCAGTGGGCACTGGGCTCCCTCCCTCCTATCCGAGGGCCCAGGACTCTGAGTTGAGTGAGCCTTCCTCGCTGCCCTGCCTAGCAGCATGTTGACATCTGTCCCAGCCCGATGTCATGGCTGTGCTCTTAGCGCTGGCACCAGGCCATGCCAGACTAGCTTCCTCTAAAAATTGAGTTTAATATCTGATATGAGATTTCTGCTAGTATTCCAGTTCCTTTGGTTACCATAACATGCATCCTAACTGTATGTATCTCCAGCACTACCATCCTACTCCATTTCTGCTGCTTTTTTGAACCAATGTAAGCTTAGTGATCTTTTCAGCCAGAGAACACCAGTCTGTCTTACTGCAGCATCCATCCAGCATATCATGCTGCCTTATTTGCCACAGGGTTTGAAGTTCTAGAAGCAGAGAAGCATTTTGTTTAGAATGTTTGCAGTGTCTCAACCTGTTTTCCCATTCCTAGTAATTCACTCTGGTTAACAGGTTTATTTTCTCTTCTTCCCTGGGAGAGCTAGAGTAAAAAAGTTTTTATCCACTTTCTTCAGAGAAACACAGATGTTTTATCATTCAACTTTCTTTTCTCAAATATGTTCTTGGGACATCTGTTTCAACAGATTTCCTTTTTGTGGGGAACACTGAAGTCTCTGGTCTGATGTTGGTTTTCTAATATGATGGTTCTTCCTATAGGAAATAGGTGCTTCCTGTAGTCCATCCCCTCAGGTGGTTCTGGGAGAAGTAGAGAACTTGGAGGAATTTGCATTGCGCCCTGCGCCCCGTGGTATTACAGTCAAGTGTCGAGTCACTAGAGATAAGAAGGGAATGGATCGGGGCCTCTTCCCTGCTTATTACATGCATCTGGAAAAGGATAACAACAGAAAGGTATTGAAAGCAGTGTACAGTGTCTTGGCTGTTGTATTCCTAGACATAACATTTTAGTGTAATGAAGAACACTGCATAAATCAGTAAGAAACCAGAAGCAGAGGAGAGACATGTGGAGGAGGGAAACTTATACCTGGCCAAGACACTAAGGAAGGTGGCCGCAAGTTTAGAAGCCAAAATACAAAAAAAGATTAAATTAAAAAGTTATAAAATGTCAGAGTTAAAGAAAAGCAGGGAGACTGAGCTGTTCCAGATGAAAAGAGAGAGAAACGGGAAAAGACAATTGCCTTTAATCTAAACTGCTAAATAATTTAATTGGAAGAACAGGATTTCAGGTTGTGTACTTGTGGGAGAGGTCAAAATTAGCAAAACAGTAATAACAGTTCAGAACAAAAATGGGAGTTGATATGGGAAATGGAGAGGTAGCAGTCTGGATAGCAGTGCCTCTGCGTTCTTCCAAAACTCCAGTCTTGATAAAAGTTTTGTATTTCCAGATGTTTCTTCTTGCAGGTAGAAAACGAAAAAAGAGCAAAACGTCCAATTATGTCATATCAGTTGACCCAACTGATTTATCCCGGGAAGGGGAGAGTTTCATTGGAAAACTCAGGTGAGAACAGTAGATAAAAACTACAGAAATTTACATCTGCAGTGGGATAGATGGAATTTACATATTTGTTTAGTTGGAGTTATGGATAGCAATCTACTCTCTATTCAGAGAGAATCAATTTGTCACTTCTAGCTTACTGTATTCAAATAGGTTACCTTTATTCAGTTACCATTCCAAGTGATGATTTGGAGAAGGAGTTCTGGCTCAGTGCTTTTTAGGACAGGTTACGTACCCAGTTTTACAAGGGGCTCTTTACTGAAACTCCTTACTGAGATGACTGGAGAAGCCTAACTTTTGTCATGCACACATGCTTTTGGAAGATAATAAAAATTTCTACTGATGCCTCTTTCTTTCTGTATGTCTTTCTATAACCTGACATTAGGTCAAACCTCATGGGAACTAAATTTACAGTCTATGACCATGGAGTTAGCCCAATCAAGGCACAAGGTCAAGTGGAAAAGGCTCATACACGACAAGAACTCGCAGCTATTTATTATGTAAGTAGTGCCTCTTCCCTTTTGCCCCCTTCTAGTTTTTAGGCTGATTACTAAGGAGACAGGGCTCACAAAATGATGCTGCCTGCAGCCTGCTCCGTTAAACTTTAGAACAGATTTCCACCAGATAAGATAAAGGTCAGAAACCTCAAATATAATTTCTTATGAGTTTGATTATTTTTTCATTAATGTCAGAGGGAGACAGACTCAAATTAATGTTCTTATGAGCTTGTTACTTGACCAAAAATTGTTATACTGCAATCCTGAGGAAAATCTGAGATACTTCACAAAATCCATGTCAGTCAAGTAGAAGTTTTTGTCTTTTATCATGGGTAAAGTAGCAGAAATTTAACGGTTCATTAGCCTGAAGCCTACTTCAATTTTTTTTTTTGCTATTGATCTTAGTGGCACTTAGGGGGAAAAAATTGATAATTCCAGTACTAAACTGTTCAGAGAAATATCAGCAGATCTTTCCTTTGTATACAGTACCTAACTGTACAGAGCAAGGTTTTAAAATGAGTATAGCAGATATATGAAAAGCTGACTTTATGTATCAGTACTTTTCATGTACATGAAGTTTATGAAGTTCATATATGAATAAAATCAGTGCTCTTGTTTTCAATTATGTTCCTAGATCTTTTAAGATGAAATAAGAGATTGCAACTCTGAAGACCTTTATTCTTCATCTGTTAAAATGCACTAGCACATCAGGAGAAGTTGTATCACTTCAGTGATTTTAAAAAATTGTCTTAGAAAAGTGCTGACATGGGTACAGATCACTTCAGACCAGTGGATTTTGGTTGACATTATTAAATAAGTGGTTTAAGAATACCAAGAAAGACTTCTTTCCTTTGCTTTCTGTACTAACTCTACATGGAGCAGAATCATGCAGTACTCTGGAAAAATCTATTTGTTTTAAGATTGAGGCTTGAATGGATGATGACTACATTGCCTTCTAGTTCTATTCTTAATCATTTATAAAATAATAAAAATGAGAGAAAATAGTATGTCTACTTGTAGATACAAGTAACAGAACCTAAAGAAAAATGCCAGTCATTCTTCAGGAACATTCTTGTGATATCCAGCTAGCACAGTTATAGCCAGCAAATCTCTGAAAATAACGTAAGTGTGAATTCAAGTTCAGCTTTGCTGTCTTTCATTCTATGTGATGGAGTATATCCATTCCTGAAAATAGTGTCTTGTATTTCAGGAAACCAATGTGTTAGGATTCAAAGGTCCCAGAAGAATGTCTGTGATCATTCCAGGAATGAATATGAATCATAAGCGAATTCCAGTCCAGCCACAAAATGTGAGTTACGGAGTTAAAACTTTCTCATGGAAGTGTGGGTGTTACTGACAATCATTCTCAATAGAGAGTGGTTGGTCATGGCCGTGGCTGTTACTGGGTCTAATGGGCAGCAACAGTGTTACTCAAAGGTGATGAATTTATTCTTTTACGTCACTTGTAAGTTTCTGAGTTCTGTTTGTATTCTTGTCTTTTAGGCAGCCTAAATGTTACTTACTTAGCTATTGCAAATGGCTACTCTGTCTTGTTGCTGTTGTGTGTACAACCCCTTTCCATCAAAGGCCCTTATTGTATTTTTATCACCGTTTATACCTACTGCGTTGTTAGCAGGCAAGCATAGTGACTGTGGCCAAGGCTGAAACATAAAGCTGTTCCAAAGTTTATAATGATAGAATCGTTTGAGTTTCAAGAGACACTTAAAGGTCGTCTAGTCCAAGTCCCTGATAAGCTTTACTTCAAGGAAAATAATGGATTTTTTAGAATAACCTATTTTTTTTTGTGTGCAATACTAAAGCACTTCAGTTGGAAAATATTGCTTTCTGATCACCTCCTTCCTGTTAAATGACTTAAACTTCTTGGATTCTTTTTCTTGTGAATTTTAGCTTATATTATTTCAAATTATGTTTTTTGTTGCATAGCTTCTAAAATAAAATCATATGTCTTGTCTCACTATGGTTTCCAGTTCCTTGTAAGTAATTCTTTCTCAGTCTTACTGTACTATCTTGTCTCCTTTTTGCATCTTTTAATTTTTATTTCTCTGTATGTTTTTCATATTGTGCACCTTTTATTAGACAATGTAGGGTGACACTTAACCTACTTACATCATACTTACATCTCCTTCAGCCTTTGGACTTTACACTGAAACACCACAAGGCATATGCAGTTAACACTATGTAGTTGATTTTGCATTACTTTGTTTTGAAGTTTAGAATATTGAAAATAGAAGCTTACAAATAAACAGGATCACAGAAACCATATGAATCTCAAAAAGGAGGTTCCTGCTAGCAGGATGGCAGTCATCTGTGATGTGTGAATTGCTGTCTCTTCTGTCCATGTGCATTGTCTCACTTTTTTCTTGTTTGGGTAGAGATATGGTAATAGTTTATAGAGTAGAAAGGAGTGCTTGGAAAGTATTTTCTTGTTACTTGCAGGATACCTTCAGAAGGACTGAGTTTAAGAGCCATTATTTCATTTAGTAGGAAATGACACTGAAGTCACAGAATGCACATATGAGAGCAGCAGTGCTCAAAAGCAGAGTCATTCAGAATCTGATAAAATGTTTCTTTCTTCTAAATAGGAAAATGAGAGTCTTCTGTCAAAATGGCAAACTAAAGATTTAGAGAACCTCATTGAGTTGCACAACAAGGCTCCAGTCTGGAATGATGACACTCAGTCCTATGTTTTGAATTTCCATGGGAGAGTCACTCAGGCCTCAGTGAAGAACTTCCAGATTGTCCATGACAATGACCGTAAGAGTCAGGTGGAGAGGGGGGGGGGGTCATTTAAACAGGAAAAACAGTATATTTCACGAGGTTTTGGAGGAATAGAACACCCTTCCTGGAGAAGGGAAACTGGGTGAAGGAAGTTAGCTCAGAATTACTGGGGACTTCTGTCAAGAAAACTATAAAAGACTTGACTTTTTTGGGGGTGATGCAGAGAGACTGGTCTCAATAGCAGTGTGAAAAGGAGAGAGAGGAACTGCAAGCCTCTTGCAGGGAAAAGAAAGAGTTAATGTGACACCTTCAATGCAGTGAGAGAGTGGCTTGAACCTTGGTTCTTAGAAGGAAGGTATCTCTAGAATGCCACAGTCACTACAGACAACAGATTTTAAAGCCCATTTGGTGAGAAAGGATGGATACGCCAACTGTATATATTTGGGACTGACAGACTTTTAAACTTTCTGTTTATTTTCTCTGCTTACCCCTAAAAATTGCTGGTCTCTCTTTTTCTCCCCAGCTGACTACATTGTGATGCAGTTCGGTCGTGTAGCAGAAGACGTTTTCACTCTGGACTATAACTATCCTCTCTGTGCTCTTCAGGCTTTTGCTATTGGACTCTCCAGCTTTGACAGTAAATTGGCCTGTGAATGAGAAACAGCGGACTTGAGACATGGAACTCACTCCCATCTCTGTATCTTGTTAGAATTCCAGGTGAAATAATGAAAAGCATGTTAGGGGTGGAAGGATACTGGAAGACAAACTTTTGTAAGCTTATTGGAAAGTAGATAGGAGTCCTGAGAGCATTTTGGTATTTAACAATAGACCATCTTAGGAGACTATCTCAAGACTGAATGATCTCTGGAGACTTTGTGGAAGAACAAGGAACACAGGTGATGTTTTTGTTGTCAGAATAGATTTTGCTTTCAGAATCTTTGCATCAGTTGCTGCTTGAAGAGGCAAGGAATTTGTTTCACTATTTGAAACCCATTGCAGCTAGGATTAGAAAAATAATGGTTTAGTATTCATGTACCTTGAATCTTCAGCAGTGCCCCTGGAGATGATGCTACTGATATTACTTTGAGTTTCTGGTCATATTAATTAAGAAAAAAGAGTAGTTATGGCATATATTCTGTCTTGCCCTATGCAGCATTTTGCAGCCTGCTAAGAGCAGTGAAAGAGAAAAGGGCTCAGGTTAAGCCTATGTGCAACTGCAGGTAGTGGTCAATGAACACAGAACTGGACTGAGACCCTGCTCTAATAAAACATGTTTCTCTTACTTTGCAGAATGAATCTCTGTTTAACCTGATAGTCCATTTCCCTTTCATTGTCCTAACTGCTCCATGTCCCTTGATATACTTTTTAACAAATGAAGAATTGCTCCTTTTTAATTTGGCAAAATTATATCCATTGGTGTATCTCTTATTTTTAACTATGTGAAATATAAGACTGAATAGACAATGGAACATGACTTTGGCTGAAAGTAGTATTGTACTGCTCCTGAAAAGCAGTGTTTTGACTGAACATCTGAATCTAGACCTTATGATGATCAGAAATACCTTTAATTCGTCCTTTATTTGTAAAATTTTCTACACTTTTTTAGGAAGGAGCAAGATGTAACTGATTTCATTTTTTTTTTTTTTTGTTCAATGTGAGATTATCACAAATTAGGACACTTTGTAGTAGGTTTCATGTAAATAATTTGAATCTGCCTGTAAGAGTAAGATACCTCAAGAGGAGATTACTGATGTTTTCAAAGGTATCAGTTAAGTTTAAAAAAGTATCATGGGGCTGTATAATGTTTCTTTCCCGTGTTCCCATTTAAATGCTGGATTGTACAATTTGGAGACTGTAAGTTACAGCATGGGACATTTCTTGATTCATACAGCTTTGATTTATCAGTGAATTGCTACACGCTGATGTGCGAGCCTCATAGTGCACACATCTGCTGTGGACTAAAGCAGAACAGCTAATAGCTTGCCACTTCCATGGCTACTATGCATATCCACAATGACTCTGGAAAACTGTATCTTCCATTAAGACATGAAACAGCGTTCTTTAGTTTTACATGTTGCTATTATCAGCAGATGAGCTCTATTTCATGCTCCTAAGAAGCAGACTTACTGTTTTTTGGTCTCCAGAATCTTTGCTGTAGCAGGTATCACTTGATCTTTCAAAATAGAACAGAAAATAACTTCATAGGATTCAATTTGCCCAGGGAAAAAAAAAAAAAAACACAAACAAATAACAGTAATCATTTGCAAACTTTGTATTTAGTTATAAATCAAGAACTGTTGCTGGGAGGACCAACTCTACAAAATGCTGGAAGCCCAATCTTAAAAACCAATTCTGTATTAGCTGGAGAGCCATTGTATTCAGAGAGATCTCATCAGCACATCAGTCAGTGAAGAGAACTGATATCATGAATATCCTTGGTGCCTTCATGTACTTCCAGATCTTGTCCCTGGCCTGATGAGCAGGCAGTGTTCTCAAGTTGTGCTCTGCTGAGTTCTTTGGTGGTTCTGCCTTACTTTTACTCATCCGGAAATACTAAGAAGTCTGATAGTAATCTGATTATTTTTTTTCTGATTAGGACAATGTGAAAGAAACAGCACTGTGTTTGTGACTTGAAGGTCTTGAAGGTTGAATGCTGATTTCCAATTCAAGATGATTTTACTCTGTTCTCAAAAACATGAGAGCATTGCTTGACAGTTACGCTAATTAGCAGTGGATCTTCAAGCTATTTGTTGATATCAGATCATTTTCACTGGGCCAAAGTCTCAGTCTTGGTCAACTTATGTGGACAGATTAACTGTGTAAGTGCTCTTTTATCAGATACTGTTTTACATTAACTGTATTTATAATTTTTATATCTCAATGCAAATAAATAATTTACATGTTGGAAAACTCAATTCTAAATGAGTTTTTTTTTCTGCTATGATTTTGTCACTTCTGGTTGTTACTTGTTCCTCCTGTACTAGTTACTTCCTGTCTGCTCATATCTTCTTTCTTTCATACACCTTTTCCTTTGTTATTCTCAATTCTGTTCTTTTGTGACACTTTCTTAGAAGCCTAGGAATAAATGTAAGGTTATTCCCTAATGCCCTTAATGTCTTTTTTTTTTTTTTTTTTTCCCCACAGCAAGGTTTCTGGTATAGTTTGTGGTTCCCATTTGATTATTTTTTTCAGCTGCTTGCACTTCTTAGTTTCATGTTTTTATTGCTTACCTCAGTCTCAAGATAGTGGTTTTGAGATGGTTTGTTATACATTTTCCTATCCTCCATCCGAACCTGTTCTGCTACTGAAGTACAGTACAGTGTATTTCTGAATCAAGAGCTAAAATAACACATGGTTAGGGGGAACATCAAGTGGTGATTTTTTTTTTTTTGTTAGTATCAGCATAATATCTGCTTTATACTTTGCTGCTCTACATTCTGATATCTGTAAATCTCTCAGTTACCATTGAAATTAGTATCCTATCTCTGTTAAAGAAGGCAAGAAAAACTGTGGAAATCAAGAGCTGATTACCACTGTTAGTCTTGTATCTCTTGAACTTCATAGTCAACTGAATTCTGGTCATAACATGTTCTGTGTGGAATTATTCTTTGGAAGCAAATTCAGAAGCGAACTAACTTCACGAAAACATTAAGGTAAATGTTGTTATAACTGTAACCTACTGTAAATATTTTAACTAGAAAATACATAAACAGGCAAACATATTCTAGAGGATGGGAATGGGTGATCATTTCTTAATTCTCATTTCCAAAAGAAAGAAGCCATTGCACCATCTGCAACAAATCAAAATAAACTATGAAGAAAACAGGATTTGCCTTTTATGCTTCATTGAATAGAGCCCTTCATTAAGGGGAAAATAATGGTACTTCAATGTGAAATGTGGCTTTGTTTTAAAAGTTAAATATTGAAATCATTTGGAAAAGAAATGTAGAGGAGAGGAGAATTGATGTGATCAAAGTACCCAGCTCCCTCTGCTTTCTGATCTAAGTGAAGTAATTTGCTTCAATGTCAGCAACAAAAGAAAAAACCCAACTACAATTAAACAAAAAAACACCTCAGTTACCCTTGAGTAAGTTGCCATATTGATTAAATGGAATCCTCAAAGCAATTTAAATGATGATTTACAGGGTGGAGTAGCCTTCAGTTCCCTCTCTTGGAGTCTTGGAGCTATGTTGATTCTGCAGTGAAACGGGGGCAATAGGGTATATTAGTCACACAACTATAAGATTTGGCATAGGAATCTGTGAAAAGATGTGTGAAATAAGTGATCGTTAATCTAAACCTATTTTTTGAAAAATTACATGTTTTAAAATCTGAGTTAGTAGGAACGGTGGTTAAATGTGATAATCACACGCCTTTGTGTAACTACAAAAACAAAATTATACTTCCATTTCACATATGAGGGACTGGCTGTCCCCTTTTGCTTCAACCATAACTGTAAAGGAAGAGCCAGACTTGTTTGTCCCAGTCTCAGCCATGACAGAAAAGAAACGTTTCACTATACTGAAGTCACCATCTAAGGGTGTTTCTGACGCATTAGTTATAAAGAGATGTGAGAGGCGGGAAATGAGCAGATCCAGAAGGAAACAGCGCCTAGCACTGCCTTGCTCAGAAGAGCCTGTCGTTATCTTTCCAGAGAGCAATGAATTTGATCATCCGTTCCAGTTAGGGGCAGACCTCCCCTTACTGCAGGAAAACCAGCCTCTAGAGAATGTATCACAGCTGAGATGCCTGCAGGAGGAAGAGGGGCCTTTTAAAACACCAGTCAAAGAGATGTTCAGCAAGTTGCCAGTTTCTTCCACTCCCTGCAAAGTCCCGGCAACTACTACCCCTCCACTAGGGGGCCTTGACCCCTGGAAGTCTGCATCATCAGCCAAGAGAGGTAATGAGCTGGATTTCAGTCCAGTGAGAACCATTCAGCTGCCGATCACACCCTTCCAGGAGAACCAGGACTTGCTGGGTTTTAACAGCACGCCCCTTAAAAATCCTCTCCCTGAGTCCTCTTGGGAATTGCTCAATACGGAATCTAACGACACAGTGCACAGACCCCTCACAAGCTCTCCATCTTTTATTCACAAATCTACTAAGCAGTTGCCCCTTGAACTACCAGCCTCTAGTCTTACTGAAAACCGATCACTCATGGAGGGCCTGATTTTGGACACCATGAATGACAGTTTGAGCAAAATCCTTTTAGATATCAGCTTTCCTGGTCTTGAGGATGAAAACTTAGGAACAGACATTAGTTGGTCTCAGCTTATACCTGAACTGAAGTAAACTGTCTAGAAGACTGAATTTGGCTTATTTGGATTTTACAGAAAGCACTCCTCTTCCGAGATCTGTTCACGTAATCAAAAGCAGACAGTCTTTTTAGACAATTCCTTCATTTGTGGGAGTACTGACTCCTGCTAAGCTGGGAAATGGGCCGGTTGGCTGCTATGAGCTGCCTTTTTGAGCTGCAATGGACTATTTTATGTGGGTCAAGATAGAAGCTCTCTAATCTGGTGCTAGAGTGGAGAGTCCCTGGAGAGGGGTTAGCATCTAGATAGCCCTGACCAGCCCTGGCTAATCGAGGTATGAAAGGAAACGGGTACATCCCTCAATTATGTCCAATAGAAAGGCTCTGAGCACTTCCACCTTCTCTGTCCTTACTTTTACTTTGTTCTCATCTTATTTAGCATCTTCTGTGTAGGTTTAATGGCTTTAAGCCCCATATATTCCCTAAATTACTAGCCCTTTATTACAATAGTAATTTTATTCTTGTAGAGTTGTTAGGGGAATATTTGAGTTGGTAAACGATTTAGCTTAGCGTTGTCCATATGTTCCGCCTGCCCTGTATTTCTCTAGATGAGAGCCCAAAATACCATTTTCTTTTAGTCCAAAAACACATTGGCCTTGAAAGTTGCCAAGGCAGAAATCTGAAGAATCATCTATATGTGACTGAGTGACTACTCAAGCTAAATAGGAAAGAAATTGTTAACTGGATTGCAGCATGAAATCTTGGTTCATTTTTCCTTCTCAGCTCTTCTTCCCTTCCCAGGCTGGAATGGAGGAGAGCTGTAACTCTTTTGGTTCCATAGTCCTATTAATATGTACGTAGAGGACTTGGTGGAGTCACAGTTGCAGTAAGATGGATTTCTACAGAATGGTTAAAGCAGCTTTCATTTCAGACATCAGCTGAAAACGTGAAACAGAACCTGTAAAGTGAATACTGGTATTTTCACTGGCAAGTGACCCCTGGGAATGAAAGGTATGTTTCTCCCATTGCAATAGGGCTACTCTTCCCACTTCTTTAGATCTCATGTCAAAAGAGGAAATGGCCATGGAAAGACCTAATCCTTCTGCTTCCAGACAAATGATGACTCGTGCATCTACATACTCAATAAAGTTTTTGCAGGAGCGCAGCTGAGTATCATCTTTCCTGCAGCCACTTTTAGCAATGTGCTTTGGCTGGACCACGGTATGAACACATGCTTTTGCTTGCCTTGTCGTGGGCTTTAGCCTTGGATCTTAGTTCTGGGGAAAGAGACAGGTTGCTGTGGGAGGGGAGAGTATCAGTGTGTTGATACTCTCTTGATAATGTGTTTAGTACAAATCTGCATTTCTAAGACCCACTCCATACAGAGGTGCTGTTTTGTGAGAAGGGGTTGTTTATGAAATAGCTTCAGTAGCAGTCTAAGCAACCACAGCCACGATCTGGGCAAACTTCAATGTGTGTATCACTACTTACAAGACATCAGTAGAAACACCTTGCCTCAGAATCTTCCCCAGGTCTTAGTGACCTTTCTTGGTACGGTGCCAATGACAGTTCCTGAAAGTCTCTTTCTGCCTGACGTCAGTAAGTTATCCTGAAATTTTCTTTTACCTCAGGCAACATAATTTCTTGGAATCTCTTTGTCCTACCTGAAGCACTGAGGGTAGGAATGAAATTCCTTTAAGCAGTCATAGAGCTTGAAAAGCTATAAGAAATCAAAAAGGAATGGAGAGGCCAAGCATGTACTTTAGGTTTTTCACCCACAGCTGTATCACAAGAAGCTCCACTACAGATGCTGAGGGAAAGCGCGTTAGGTTGAATTCTCTGTTTTGGAATTCAGGATATGTCTGTCTAATGCATGTGTGATCTCTGGTCTGTCTTACACAATGATCTGGTACGAAACACGGAGCAAGTCCACTTCTGGTGGGCTAGAGAACTACAGACTCTGATGTTGTGGGCCAACATCATAAAATAGGAGCCATTACTTTTGGAGCAGCCTGCGTGTGTCTAAGAAATGATGCACAATGCAGTTGCTCACCACCTGCTGACTGATGCCTAGCCAGTCACCTGAGTAATGGCAGGTGACTATTACAGCCAAAACCAGGACACTATTTGCTCTTATTCCATACCATTTACATCGTGCTTTCCGGTCCCACTCTTGCCAACGTACCCTGGTTAATCACCACCACCTTTGCTCGGTTCCATCAAAATTCATCCTTCGTTAATCTGAGTAACTTACCAAAGTAATATTGATACAGCAACCACACTAGTGATGACATACAATCTCATATAGCAATTAACATATGGGGGCGTCTTCAAAAGTAATGCTTCCTATTTTATTATGTTGGCCCATGCTGTCTAAGGCAGATGTTGGTGGTATGGCAGTAGAGGCTGAACCTTCCTGCTAATATTCCGTTACATTTTGTTGCTGTGTGACAGATGGCAGCTTAGGGGCAGTCTGGCAAAATGGCGTCAGACATGCGAGTGCATATGAAGCAAAGATGTGGAATTGAATTCCTCCGTGCAGAAGAAATTGCATCCGTTGACATTCATCGACGCTTCCTGAGGTGTTATAAATTAGAAATAGTGGATGTTAGTGCAGTGGAGCAGGGGGTGGTGCATTTCAGCAGTGACAGCAACAGTGAGTCACCTCTGCTGGTGCAGATTTTTACAAGTGCAGCATTCTCGTTTGTGGCTGGCAAAGATGCATAGCTAATGGTGGTGACTATGTTGAAAACTACTGTTCTGTAGCTCTGTCACACGTTGGGCTCTTCATATCTGTTGTAGTTTCCAAGGAAAAAAATAGGAGGCAGTACCACTGGCTGTTCTCCTCCAGAATCAAATCCCCCTGAGGTACACATCAGAATTCCCCATCCTACCACATTACCCACAACGTCCACCCCAGTCCTTGAGCAAATGTAGTCCCACAGATAGGCTTGCTCAAAACAGGAACGTTCTTTATTATGTGCACTGTGGGAACTTTATCTGTTTCTACAGCACGTAGGGGTTTTGATTAGGCAGTGCCAGCTCAATTGGCAGATCCTCTACTGCTAACTAACAAAGTGGCCTTTGCTAAATGTGTATCTTTATGCTCTCAAAGTGTCCCAAGCACCCATTGCTCTCAGAGTAGTCTTTAACAGTCCCCTGTATCATTCAATTTTTTTCCATGGGCTGGTGTAATAGGATGTCAACGGTTTACGTGCTGGTTTGTCCCGGTTCCACGAGTAGCGGGGCGGGGGGACCCAGGCCCCAGGAAAGGGAAAAAGGGGAAAAGGGTAGAGAGATGGGCCTAAAAAAAAAAAAAAGCAGTGGCAACAACCTGAGGAGAAACAAACTCATTTACGAAAAAAGATATCAGAATGCAAGATAACACACTGTAATACAATATAATACAGTTGAAGTTAATAAAACAAATAATATGAGAGAGTGTCCAAAAAGCCAAAGGCCTTACTCTGAGCAAGCTGAGACAATACGGCTGGGAGCAGAAATGAGTCAGAAGATCAAAAGAGGAGGTCAAGTGGCTTATGGACAGTTTTTATCTTTCCCTCTGAGCAGAAACGGTAACAGAAGAGCAAACGGCCCTCGGTGTAAAGAGAAGTTGTTGTTCTCTTCTGGGAGAGAAGTTCTCTTTACACTGCCTCAGTGTAAAGAGAAGTTCTTCTGTACCAGGGACAGGTACCTGGAACTGGAGCATTAACTTTTTAACTCCTAGTGCACTACATGATGTTATACTGTGGAATACCAATAACAAAAAATCATAAAACCATGACACGGGAGATGTGATATACCCACTCAATCCCATGCTCTTTGGCCCAGGTATCATGAGTCTTTTTTTCATAAATGAGTCCAGTAGTCTAAGTCAGTTCTTTCTTGGGTGCCTTTAGCTATAAGTCTTGCTTCTCAAGGCCCAGGATAGTGTTTTGGATAGTGGCATGGGGTGTAGGGTTTGCTTCTAGCCACCTGATGGTTACTTCCACCATTGTAAGCATGTGGTGCTTATTGCATCGGATTTGTGGAAGCGTGATGTCTTATCAGCTCACCCTGCATTTATATTTTGATGTTCTTCAGTGGCCCAACTCAGATACATGAGCATCTACGTGACGCGCCAGGCAGCAACATTGGAAGGCCATCTAGATGGCCTTCACCTCTGCGTAATGGCTTGATTCACCTTCTCTTTCAGCAGTTTTCTGAGACTTGTACTGTAGGGACCCATACGGCAGCTTTCTATTTCCAATGCATTTCTACAGTATGACACGACCCACCAGTGAACAAGGCATATTGCTTCTCATTTTCTGGTAGTTCATTATACAGTGGGTCTGCTTCAGCATGCATCACCTCCTCCTATGATATTCTGAAACGTTTGTCTTCTGGCCAGCCACGATCACTTACAGGGTTTCATAGGCCATCTTTCCACACTGCTTTTCTGCGATTTTTGTTACTGAACAATGTCAAAATTTTGCACAAAACTAAAGAATATCGTGTCAAGAGTTCCCTTTAATTCCATGGGCTTACCATCACTATAATACCACTGCCATTCCTAACACATACAAGACATCTTTCAAATACTAAGATGTGCATCATTCAGCTCTTCAATGTTTTCATAAATGACTTGGATGTAGGAGTAGAAGGTGTTTTGTGCAAATCTGTTGATGATACTAAATTGGGAGGAGCTCTTGACTCCATAGAGGCTAGAGAGGCCTTGCAGAAAGATGGAGAAAAAATAGGGAGCTGGGCAATCACTGACCACATGAAGTTTAACAAGAGCAAGTCCAGATTCTGCAACCTGGGAAGAGGCAATCCTAGCTATACGTACAGACTGGAAAATGAGATGCTGGAGAGCAGCCCCACTGAAAAAGATCTTTGGGTCTTGGTTGACAGCAAATTGAACATGAATCAACAGTGTGCTCAGACAGCCCGGAAGGCCAACCACAGCCTAGGGTGCATCAAACATGGTGTTTCTATGGTATGCATTATGGAGTTTGAAGTTGGGAGGGATGTTTCTGTGCGAATAAATGAAGTAAATAATTTTTTTAAAAAGTTAATTCAAATAATTAAAACTAAAAATGAGATAAAAATAACCATGCAGAGAAAAAGTGCTGCCATTGTAATACTGCTTGAAGGATAATTAGGTAAATTCCCTTGGCTTGTTTTTGACTCTGATCCTGGTTTCTCGGGTGTTAATAATGGTCAGTGCCCAAATGTAAAAACAGGAGAAAGAAGACATGGTAGAAGACTGATCCACTGATTAGAAATGACCATTGAGAAAGGAACATTTGTAAAAGACCATGAAGGACCTTTGGGTGAAGATGTGTTGTGTATTTGCTTCTATGAAGAAGAGATGAGCAGTGTTGGCAAAGTGTGGGGAGATGATAAAACAGGTATTCAGGAAAACAACTCAGTGGCTCTCCTCTGGATTGCTGTGAGTACAGTAGGCTAGAAAGAGGGTTGAAAATTCAGAAATAGATGTGTTAGGAGGCTAGGTTAAGAGATGAAGTTGATTGATGAGATAGGAAAAGAGAAACTGTGTAGTGAATGAGACCAGCTGTCAGATCTAATTCAAACCTGCCCCAAGGCAAGTCTGGCAGGCATGACAGGATAAATGACTGCTAGGAGCTGGGACTCCCTACTTTGCCTGCTGTGCCAGTTAGGTGTGAATGTATATTTTCAATGCAGTGATGGGTTGGTCATGGAATGTGCTCTGCAGATGAGGGAAGACTGGGAAGAGAAGGTAGAAAGGGAGAAGGAATGCATAGAGCCCCCATGGAAAAATGGGAATCATTTTTAAGTCAACTATCTAGAAGAGTGGTTTGAGAAAAACATCCCATTGCTGTTATGTGAATAGTTTCCTATCTCGGATGCTCTCGAAACAGTTAAACTGTCACTAAACAAGCACTTCTGTGGTACTGGGGCTGGCTTGTATTCTAGCCGTTTAGCTATGCGGGGTGAAAGCCACATTCCTGAGGTAGCTCCGAAGGGGCCTGTGATTCAGGCCTGGTTGCAAAGAGCTAGACGTGGGGCTGTGCTGGCCTGGGATTACCGCGCTGAAGGGCCGAAGCGTGGCACTCAAGAGCGCTTGGACCCGGCAGTCGAAGGGGACTGAACGGGGGCTGGCAGCTGTTAGATCACCGCCTGAGCTGCGACTGAACACTCTGTAGTCCTAGGGCTTCCGGCATGGGCGCTGGTTTCTCGTCCGCGTACCCTCACGCCCGGGAAAACAACAGGCAAGCGGCGGCGTTTCCGCGGCTTGTCCACCGTTTGGAACCGAGCCGTCCTGAACAGCGATTGCAACTTCTTTTCCCGACTCTCACCGCCGCACTGATTTCTGGAGGTGGCCGTGTCTGTCCCCTCCGCTCCCGACACCCCTGCAGCCAAGCCCCCTCGGCTCTCCTCCCGGCTTTTCCTTCGCGGCCGCCTGGAGTTTCCTTCCTCTGTTCCCCTTTGTGGGGCAGCCCGCCCCTGCGGCTTTTTCTTCCGGCCATTACCCCACGATCCCCCCTCCCCTCCCTGAGCACGCACGTCCCCGAGCCGGAGAGGGCCGATCCCCTCTGGATTTTGTTCACAACCCCGCCTCGGCCTTTCTCTCGCCTCCCCCTTCATCCCCCGGCCAGTCCCCTCCCTAACCCTCTTCCATCCTCTACATTAGACGGGAGTCCCCTCCCTCAGTCGCGTTCATTTCATACCAACTCTCATTCCACGCGTTCCTCAGTTACTCTTTTCAAACTCCAGGGAAAATAAAAACCCTCTCTTTTCCTATCAAACTCTGTCCCGAACGCTGCCTCCCCTCGCCGCCGCGCAGTCTCGCCGTCCTGCTCGCCGCTCCGCGCTCTTCAGGTAAGTCGCCGGCACTCGGCTGGGGCCGCTCTGTGTGCTCCTGCTCGACTCCGGCCGGCCCGGCCAGGCTCAGCATTGTTAATACCGTCTCCACTTTCTGCCTTCCTGGGGACTTCGGGAAAGGCGAGTCCCGAGAACACGTTCTGGAGCCGCCCCGAGGGGAACCACCCCGCCAACTTTCTTTTTTTCTCTCTTGTTTGGTGGCAGCAATGCTGAGTGAGAAGCTGATCCACTTCCCTGTCCAAAGCCCTAGGGACTCAGGGGTGGGGATCGAGCAAGAGAGAGAGGCATATAGTAATAAATTTTATCTGCTCTTTTGGCATGAAGTCCTGGAGCAGAAGCAGGATTTGAAGCTGGTCCTCACTGCCTCAATGTAACAGCAGCTGCTCTTGCCTTTCTCAGGTCAGGACATGCTATTTCCAGATCTCTTTCTCGTGGGGTAGTGGTGAGTGAGTGCCTGCTGGAAAAAAAGGGTAAAAGAAAGGGTTCAAAGTTGGTCATGTGCGACAGAGGAGATGTGAATGTAAGAAGGAAGTGATCAGAAAATTCTCAATGGAGGCAACTGGTTCCTTTCCCCTTTCTGTGCCTGCACAGGACTTTGGGAACTCTGCTACTGGTGCCATCAGCAGAGAACTGCTAACACTTCTCATGGAAAAAATAGGTTTCTGCATGTTTTATAGAGTTGATCTGGGGGGACGGTTAAGAGGAGGAACAGAACTTTTTGTAGTAAGGATATAAATTCTATTGTAAACTACGGAAAGTGCTTTGGAGTAAAAATTAGCAATAATAAGCAAAAACATCCATGGTATTACATGTGGGTTGTTATAACACATTTACGAAAAGATGAGGAAATAGTGCTTTTCTAGTGTTTTTTAATCAGAAGTTAGAAGACTTGAATTTCGGTGGCATGCTCCTGGAAAACCTTCCTGCCCCTCCTCCCCCTCCCCACACACACAAAGGAAAAAACAGTGAAAACCAACCTTCCTCCTCCAAGTAATCTTTTATCTTGTGCAGAATTTTATTTCATTTTGTTTAGAATGGGGGAAAGAGTGCAACAGTGCAGCTGAAGTAGATATTTTATGGACTAAGTGAACCAATTTTTGTTTTGTTTTTAATTTAACCTGAAGTTATACTCCTGTTACTTTCTAACCTTAAGAGGAGAGCTCTGTAGCTCCGCTACAAATAATCAACACAAAATAACTTTTTGAACACATTGGGGATGGGTGGCAGGGAAGATTTTTTTTTCTTGTTTCCTATTACTTGGAACAGATCTGTTTCCCTTAGACTATATCCCATTATCTGCGTCCAAACAGTAGAGTATTCACTTGTTTGCCTATCTGTCTGTGAAGATGGAAGACATTTTATTTTTCCTTCTCCAGGAGGTGGGCAGTATGATGGGGAAGGAATGAAGTGAAAAGAAGAAGGGGGAAAAGAGGTGTTTTTTTTAACCAGACTAGGGCCATGATAAATCTGCTATACTACTGCTGTTACAACTGAAAACTTTTGGACTTGATAGATTTTTCTCACTATGGAGAAGTTGGGCTGTCTTGTAATGAGTACAGAAGATCTTCTTTATTAAGCCTGCTGGATGCCAAGGCTCTCTGGCACTCTTAGTTCACAGACCAAAAGGCAGCCAGCCAGTCTGTACAGTTATCTTGCAGAGTTTTTCTAAATCCTGATCTGGACTATTCAAATTTGAGTATTTGACAAGCCTATTATCTCTAAACTGGAATACCAGCTTGTTGTTCTTGCCCCTTGGGTGAATTAGTGTGCATGAGAATTACTGTTGATAGTGGATGTTACAAATTTCTTTTCTCTCTTGTTTCCTGTTACATCTCTTTGTACAGTTTCTCCAATTGATACTTGAGATTATCTCTGGAATGACACAACTTATCTTTCTTAATATTCCATGCTTTATTCGTACTGATTCTTTTAGGTCTTGATTTTATCACAACAGAATTATAGGGGTAGATCCACAAATACTACAGGCTGGTACTGCTGAAGACAGAGCTGGCCTGCACAGACAGTCCATTTCTGTACTTAAGTTTTTCCTTTGTGTGGGGTGGTATGGATGCAGACCCAAATCAGAAGAAACACTGTTTCAGCAAGTTAGTTTTCAGCCATACCTGTTCCCTAGACCAGTTAATCATATGTATGTTCACATAAGTGGGGCTGTGTCTGGAGAAGTGGATACAATGACTAGTGGGTTGGGTGTAAGACAAGAATGGGAATGGTTTTCTAGCAACGTTGAAGTTTTGTTGCACCTTGTGCTGTTCTTTGGACCACATTTATAATTTATTACTGGGGTAGTCAAAGGATACCTGTCTTAGCAGGCCACATGACTGTATCTTAAGAAAACAAATATTCCATGTTACTTTTTTTTTTTTCTTTAAAGACTATATATATATAAGATCCTCACTCAAATTTGTCCTTTGTTCTTTTGTTCTTTTTTTTCTTCTTCTTCTTCTTTTTTTTTTTTTTTTTTTTTTTTTTTTCTTCCCTAAATGTCATGCAATGATTCTTCTAGTAGTTTAGTTGGACAGCTTTTCCATAGCGCAATGTATTTTAAAATCAGTAGGGATTTCCTGAAATTCAAGCTAGTTTTTATTAGCTTAATGCAATAGCTTTTGCCTTGGCATGTTTCTGTGAAATTATTGTTTTTCCCTCTTTTTGCATTTGCTACTTTTAAGTTATTACAGATCACCATTGAGACTAAATTTTTTGTATTTTGCAACATCTATTATTCTAGGTCTAATGATTATTCTTTGTACTAGTCATTTTATTCAATTAGTCTGTGTTCCTTTTGCAGAATGATATGTGATACTCCACGTGTTGGAGGTGATTTATCTTTCTCTGTTGCCTGAAGTGACAACTGAGCACAGGCAGACAAAAGTTAAATTGGTCATTTTGTAGAAGAATGTGCTTTATAGAAAAATCTCATTTGTTCAGCTTTCTCACTCATTCATGTGTTTAGCTCTTGCTTCTGGCAGGACCTTTTCTTTACTTGATTTATCTCTGTGTTTATTGTTGTTGTTTGTTTTATTTTTTATTTTTTCTTTTCTTGAAGTTGCTTCAGTTTCTTGGCATTACTTTTTCCAGATAGTCTAATTTGTATCCCAACCTCCTCCTTCTTCCCCTCAACCACTTCTCTTGTTTGAGCTGTCTTTACCCACTGGTGTTTGTAAACTTAATTCTGTATCATCTGCAAGTTTAATTAACATTTTGTTTGTTCAATCTTAGATCATTAATTAAGATGTCAGTGAAAACTGGCCCATCTAAGATCCCTGCAGCAACACAGTAGATGTCTCTTGTGTTTGATGGTACCATTGGTACATATCATTACACTTTTGAAACATTCATTTTCTAGTAATATGAGCAGTACTATTCAGCTATCCAACTTGGATTAATTTTTCAGCCATGATTCCCTTAGTGAGTAGCAAATGCTTTTCTAAATCTAAACTTAAAACATTGTGCACTTCTATTCTTTTTATTCTCTAACTTCATGATAGTTCTATCCTCATTTGAAAAGCAATTGGATTTATCAAGATTGACACACAGTGTTCATAAAGCCATGCTACTTACTGATTATGGTACACACTTTTCTCTGCCCCAGCTTCTCCATTATATCCATCAGCATGCTAAATGCTCTACATCTTACTTCATAGAGCCATGATCTAGGAAAGAGCCTTGTAGAAAGTAGGTAATTTGCCTGGATGGAGCTCATTACAAGATGTGAGACTTAGATGATTAAAGAAGTTATTATTTTTTGTTGGTGTAGTTGGTGATATTGTTGTGTTTTTTTTTTTTTTTTCTTTTCTTTTTTTTTCCCCCTCTACCCCTTGGGTCCTACTTTTTCTGGAGATTATGCAGTCACTCTCCTTTGTTTTTAACACTGTATGAATTACACACTTTCCTGCTAGGGAGGGGCAGGTTTTCCAGTTCCCAGAGCTACCGACTGAGTCACTGGCTCTGTTTTTCTGTTCCATTGTAGATTTATGATTACCATGTTCTACCTTTGTTAGAATATGTTTGCTAAAAGGTGTTTTTTTCTGCTGTACTGTGACATGAGTGACAGTGGCTTGTTACAAACCTTTGAAGCATCTGCTTTGCTATTGCCAAAGGCAAAATAAACTAGCATAGTCCTCAATGCCTTCCTTCAAACAGGAGTAACCATTAATGACAGGTGTGCAGACAAAGTCTAATCTCTTGTAACCATGACTGCTATGCTTTAACTGAAGGAAAAAAAGTCAAGAGAGCACTGAGTATGTTATATGGGAACTGCTGAATCATGGCCTGAACCTCTGATTGATCACCTGAGGCGAGCAATGAGTCAGCCACGGGAGCACAGGTGAAGGCAATTCACCTGTGCTACCAGAAGGGGTGGAGCCTGGCTGCACCTCTCCTAGACTCATTTAAGAGCTGACTGCCAGTGGGAAAGGATCTCTTCTGGAGATCCACTCTACTGGGGTTTTGCAGTGAGTCCAGGATGTGGGTAAGCTTTCTATCTACTCTTTTTGTTATTATAATCTGCTTTGCTGAACTCTCTGGTTTATTTCATAATTATAACATCTTTATATTCATTGACTATACACATGTATATACTGAAAATGGAAAGAGAGGGAGGATTTGCTGATGTTCATCTTACCTGGTCATACTTCTTTGTGGCTAGGTCCTTGAAACCATCTACTGATACTGGCATAGCAGGATTTAGAGCTTCTCTTGGTGTAAAAATCTTGTCAGTTTAAGGAAAAAAAAAAAAAAAGAGAGAGAGGTATGGAAGAGAGGTTTGCATAAGAAGACTTTCTTTAAGTGTATTTAATGCTTTAATTTATCTTTTTAAAAGCAAAAAATACTATTTATTTTCAGTCCCTTTATTTATGAAAGATCTACATAAACAGAACAAAACTGTGCAGGGGGAACAATGTAAATTGCTTCTTTTATCCATGAGTAAGCTAACTGAAAAGTAAAGCAGTATCCAACTGGTTTTGTAAGAACCTGTTTCAAAAAGTGGACTTAAGTCTATAACTGTTTGTGTCTCTAAGAATCTAGTTTTGCTTGGCTAATTGTCCCTATCCTTCTGTAGATTCCATCAGCAGAAGGTATATAAGATGTTGACCCTCCTGGGAGAAAGATGAGGAGGAGCAAAAGAGAAATCAGGATGTTTGTGCTTTTCTGTGATATCTGGGGACAAGCTTAACTGTTGTTCTTTTTTTTTTAACAGTTTTGCCATTTAGTTTTTCTATTTCTTTGCCTAGTGGTTCCAGTTTGAGGGTTCAACTTGTATTTACAGGCTGTCATAGTTTTCACTTGCTTTCTGTGGAACTTCTGAACTCTTCTGCTTCATGTATTAGATGGAGCACGTACTAAAAAGCTGAGCTGAGATCGTATCTGAATCCATAGAGAGAATGAGGCTTGGTTGGCAGCTGTAAGTAGGGCTCAGCTTCACCAAAAAGCACTGAGAAGTCAGACCAGGAATTAATTGTTTATTCTTCACGTTATGAAATTGTAGAATCACAGAATGGCTTTGGTTTGAAGGAACCTTAAAGGTTGTCTATTTCCAAGCCCTGTGCCATGAACAGGGACGCTTTCCACTAGATTTGGTTGCCCAAAACCTCATCCAGCCTGGCCTTGAACACTTCTAGGGATGGAGCATTCACAGCCTCACTAGTAGTGGGTGAGGGTTGAGAAACCTTCCAGTGTCTTCACCCTCATAGTCAAGAATTTCTTTCTTGCTTCTAGTCTAAATCTACCTTTCTTGATTCAAACCAGCTACCTTGTGGCTTTTCACTACACACCCTGAAAAAGTGTCTTTCTCCATGTTTCCTGCAGACTCCCTTTAGATACTGAAATGCCTCAATGAGATCCCCTTGGAAACTCCTCTGGACTAAATAAGCTCTTCAGCCTTTCTTCACAGGAGAGGTGCACCAGCTTCTGATCACCTTCACTGCCCTTCTTTCAATCAACTTTAACAGATAGTGCAGGTGTTTCATGGTTGCTCTTTACTTAGGCGTTGGCTTTTCAAAAACATCAAAACACTTTTAAGCTCCTGTCTAACTCCTACTAAAATTGGGACACATGCTTTATTGGTTGACTGAACTGAGATACTGTTTTACAACTCTTCTGCCATTTGTATTTTGCTTCTGTCTTGAGGTGTTAGTAAAGGGCCTCTTCAGCCTTGGAATGGACAGGGAGGCACACAGATTATGACTGTAATGTAGGCCACCTGAAAGCACTGCAGATGTGGAAGCATGACTATACTTGTGTCTATTCTGTTATAATAAGACTGTTAGCCCAATTTCTCCTATAGCTTTTGTTGGAAACTGGCTATAGTTCTGGAGCTAAACACTTCCACAGCTTTAGATGAGTTTTGGAAACATTTGCCTCATGTCTAAGTTCATGTGAAATTCTTTCATTGGTGTCATTTGAACTTAAGTTTGTGGTTTTTTGGGACTTTGTACCCTTGAGTCCTAGGCAACACAATCCTGTTTTGAAAGGGCCCATGAGTATCATCAAGTCCACCTCCTGACTCCACATATGGCAACCTAAGAGTTAAACATATATTTAAGAGTATTTTCCAAACACTTACTGAACACTGACAGGCTTGGGGCTATGACCAGATCCCTGAGAAGCCTGGCCATCTTCTCAGTAAACAACTTTTCCTAATGGACAAACTGAACTTGCTTTTCCAGAGCTTTAAGCCATTTCTCCTCATCCTATTATTGATTGAAAGAGGTGAGGCTGAGAGACATCCTGAACAGGAGGCAGGATTGAGAAATAAGAATTTTGCTTGGATATCATGAAATGACAGGGCATTATCAATCCCTCAATTTTGTGTTCTCTGACTAGAAAGACACCTAATTTCCAGAAAGTGTTAAGCATCAGTCCTGAGAAAAGTGATTCCCTCTGAAGTTGAAACAACTGCAAACACAAAGCATTTTAAAGTTCACCTTTCTTTGTCTTGACATTATTGGCAAGATTTTGTCATCAGACAAGTTTTCTTCACTGAGTGATTCACTTACGCAGGTCTTCGTGCTATAAATTTTTCAGTAGGTAATAAGTATTTTGTTTTTAGTGTAATGGTGAGATTTTCAGAATGGTGGGCTTGGGAGTAAATATTTTTTAGCTTCCTGTAAAAGGTTCCTTATTTTTATATTTAAGTGAAGAACAGTATTTGGTGAAAATGGTAAAACATGATTTATTTCTCCCTCGCGTATGATTTAGTTTCATGTCTCTCATCCACCTTCGGTAGGGCTGTAAGCTGAATACTTTGAAACAGGGCACTCAGTGAGTTGCTGAAGTAATGGAGTCAAGCAGTGAGGAACAATACAATTTATTGAGCTTTCTAGGTACAACTAATTAACTATTTTGAGGCAATATTAGGCAATTTTCTAGCAACAATTAGTAAGCAAATACTTGAGGGCACATTTAAGCAACAGCTGGTACAGAAAAAGTAAAAAGACTGAGGAAAGGTAAGGAGAGAGATTTAGGGAGATATAGTTCACCACTCCTGGATCCAGCACTGTCTTGATTATTGGTTCTTGATCCATGGGTGGTGAATCAACAAAGGTAAATGTTCCGTTACATTGTCTGGCTGGTCCAAGACCACCCATGGGCTCACAACCCACTTGTGTATTAAGGACTTTTCCAGCAATTTTCTCTGTCATGCACTCCTTGCTCTTCTGATGTTTATCAACCATGAGGAGCCATGAGAGGAAGTGAAGTTAAACAGTCTATCATTCCACCTTAGCAAAGTGATGTTTCATAGATCTTACAGCTCCATTTTTTCATTCTCGGACAATTGATAAGGCTAGTTGTTTGAGTCAACACCTTTGTTGTAAGGTTCAGGCATATATCTATATATCTATGTCAGTAAACCACAGTTCTGTGTACTTCAGGAGACAGTTTTGATTTAAACGTTAGCTAATACTAATGAAAATTCCACGATAAGGAATGGGCACAATTAGTGGACTTCCTTCTGGTTAATTCTTCTTTAACTAGCTCGGTGCTTGTTGAGAGGACTAGTGATGACTACCCCTACTAGGATAAGGGTAGCTATCCATCTTCACCCTATCACAATCATTTTTTTTTTCTGGAAAGATTGAAACATGCCTCTTAGAAAGTCAGAGGAAATGGGAGATCTGAAGGACAGTTCTCACATTGGATATAACATTGGCTCCCCCAGTCTACTTTCAGGGCATCAAGATTGTGTTCTGTCTTATTTATAAAGAATGTAACCAACTGGGTGGTGTGCAATGCCACACGCTGTCTTATCACATCCTGTTTGACTACATTATCTAGGGTTACACTGATAGAAGTTCTCCTCTCTCCATGTTTTGATTTATATCACTGTGTTGGATGTTACATCCCCTCGTTTCAGTCAAAGTTCATCTACTACAACAATTAAAAACATTGTTTTGCTTTGCTCAGCAAGTCAGGTGCCTCTTGAACAGCAGCTGCTGTAGGTAATTTCAGCGTAGCAAGTAAACCAAGCTTAATTTTGTGCAAGGCATAAAAGCATTCTGCTGGAGCCCAATCATATGTTGAATATGATCTAAGGCCAGTAGTTGTTTCTTTGTATATTAGTCTAATGCAGTGATAAGATAGACAAAAGTCTCACAAGGCAGTCTGTAGATGTAATGATTGTATATTGTACAAGGTAATATAGTTCTTTTTTCCTTGCCTGGCACTATTGTCTGTTAAGAGCCTTTTGTTCACCTGCAGCATGTAACACCTACTTTAACCGGTTTTAGTCAGAATTCTAGTCACAGCAGTAGTGTTCTGGATGGGTAGGAGTATTCACAGGTAATAGCTAGCATTGCTCCAGGACTGCAGAAGTCTCAGAGCAAAAGCAAGACTGTAGCTAGTCTCAACATTTGGTTAAATTGTTAATAGAATGAGTAGAGACTTCTCAAAAAGCTCACTGAACTGTTCCCACTCTCACCACTGATGCTGGACTTTCTTATGCAGCTTCAAATGGCACTGGCTCCGGGTTGATTTAATGACTAGAGTGCAGCCTGAGCAATTGGTTGCTGGGGTGCTGCAAAAGTATCTTACCCTGCCAACTAGTTAAGGGCTATTTGGTCATGCTGCTGTTGCATCTTTCACTGCAGAGTTCCTTTAAGCATGTAAATGATCTCTGCTGTTCTGTCTGTAAACTTTATCAGACCTCAGTTATTGCTGTATAACTGCTTTCCCACCTCTTCCTCTTACAGTAATGTTTTTCCCCTGCAGTCATTGAGTTGCACTCCCTTGGAGATACTCATCTACTGATTGCAGACATACTACTTTTTCAGAGGAAATAAACTATTATTATAGTGCCCTAAAGAATTTTCCAGCCTTTTTTTTTCTCTGGTAACTTTCAGTACTATGATATGTTTTGTAGGGTACAACAGAAAAGAACTGCTCCTCCTATTTTGTTATATTGGCCCACAACAAAGGCAGATGTTGGGGGTGTGGCAGCAGATGTTGAACCTTCCTGCCAGTATTCCATTACATTTTGTTGCTGTGCAACAGATGGCAGCAGGGATGCAATTTGACAAAATGGCATCTGACGTGGAAATGCATGGGAAATAAAGGTGTGAAATTAAATTCCTCCATGCAGGAAAAATCATACCATTAACATTCATTTCCATTTGCTGGATGCCGATGGGTACTAAACAGGAGATGTGAGCTCTTTGAAGGGGATGGTGGTGTTTCAGCAGTGGTGACAGCAACAATGGGGCACCTCTGCTGGTACAGACTTTTACAAGTGCAGCATGCAGGCTCTTGTTCATGGCTGGCAATAGTGAATAGCTAGTGGTGGCAATTATGTTGAAAAATGTTTTGTAGCTGAGAATTTTCTCTATTTATTTTTGTGTTATTGTGCTAATTGTATCTGTTGTAGTTTTCAAGGAAATAAATAGAAAGCATTAATTTCAGAGAAACCTGCATTCCAAACTCTCACTTTCTAAACTCAGATATCCTTGCATGACTTCATTGTATAAACTCACTTATTTCCATTAGGATCATGCTAATAACTGGTTGTTGCTGTCTCTATTTAAAAAAGTTATATTGTACTTCTCTAAAGTTCTAGTTTGTGCAGCAGGACATACTCTCTTCTGGATGAATTTTTTTTGAAGTTATCTGACTCTATTACTGATGGGACATGAAAATGTTGTGGTTCAGATGCTCATTTAGGTATTTGACTCATGTAATCAAAGTAGAGAATGCCAGAATTGTTCATTTTTATTTGTATTGCAATAATGTCAAGGAATACCTGTAATGAGAAGTAGTCCCTGCCTCAAGAGCTTGTCCCATGAAATGAAACAAGTCGAAGAAATGTATATAATTAATTGAATTGCTCAAGGTGCAGCCAGTGAGAGTGGAACTGTGCTGTCAGATTCCACAAGACTGCGGCAAGCATTGCTTCCTGGGCAAAGTGGATAGGGACATCTCTGGATAGTGGTGTTGTTTGATACCAGTTTCAGCAGGCAAAGATGGTAGACATGGAGTAAGGGAATCTTCTAGACAACTCTAAGAAAACCAAACAGCTGGCTGCAACTTTTCATGTCCTTAGGAAAGTATGATTTTGAGTTAAGCATCTGCCACAAAACTTAAAAGGGAACCGTTACCAACAGTAATGAGTATAGAATTGATATCAGAAAGCAGATGCGTTAGTTTGTTAAACTAACTATAGCTTGTTTAAAAATATGATCCCTGTCATTGAGATATCACTGAAGGGTTTGTGACAGATGTCTAGCTCTGCAGGATCTCTGAATCACCATGAGATGCCATGTGTGAAAGAAGAGAGAGTTAGCATTGAAATTGCCAGCTTAAGAACAATTATATTGAAACTACTGGAGCTGAAAAATTTCTGCATTTTCCATACTCTTGCTTTCATCTGAATCCAAAGTCTGCCCCTGTGAGTGATTTGTATTGAGACAGGCCATGATGTAAATAAGAACACAGATCAGGAGTAAATAAGAAACAGTGTTTGAACAGAGAGAAATGTAACAAAGAAGTAGAGTGGTGATGACGAGGTGGAGGTGTTATGAGGCACTCGTCTGATCCTGGAGCCCACAAAAAAAAGGTAGATAATATCTTAGTTATTCTTATTCTATATTTTACTGTAAGATATGAGAATAAATATGAGAACCTGGTAGTGTAAGATTTATAATGATGGAATCTGAAGAGAACACATGTAAAGTTTAGGACCTCTGGCATGTTTGCTGAAATGAGAAAAGATCAGATGATGTACAAAACAATTGTCCTGGGGATTCAGAAGGAGAAGGAACTGGCTGATTGTGCCTATGAACTGGAATGTCTATTTAGTGATTTCAGAATCAAATTCGCACCAGAAAAAAGCTTTGACTACAGGCTTTTCCAAAAGCAGAATTTACAAATAAGCTTGTAAGTACTGAAATACTTACTGATATTAGAACACTCAGAAGAATATATTTTAGAAAACATCATACTTTTAAGTTAACAACTTTTATGTGTTTTGGTTTTGATTGAATGGAAAACTGAAGAAAACTATGCTAGAAGCTAATTAAAAACATATGTATTTTGTTAAAGCCAAGAGGCTGGTAATTAATAATATTCATACCTTTTTTTGTAATAGGTGATAGTTTCACCATCACAGTGTTTCTTCAAAATGCTCTACTTCTGCTCAGATGACATTATCAATGGATAATGATTTAGTTTTTCAGCTTCCCATACCAATAAACCCATTTAACATAGAATTTGTCTTCCAGCTCCTCCATGGCTTTGTTTAGTAAGTCGCCACCTTTCTCACCAGTGAATTCAGAGTTTGCATCAACTGACTGGGAAACTGGAGGCCTGAAATCTTCAGCAAAAGAAGAGAGCTACAGACCAGACAACTCCAGAGTTGAGCTCTGAGCAAGTGGGATTGCGCGTAAAGCTTACTATTTAAGCAGTGTTAATTAGGATAATCTTGCAAGTTCTTTAAAACATTATATCTCTGGTTCAGTAAGATGCTAATGTTACAAGGATTTTAACAGTCTTTTCAATCTATGGAATATCTTCTGAAGTTATCATGAAGAAGGCTAAGTGGTGTTAGTGTCATAGTGATTCTTGAGGTTTCAGCTGGAGATAGAAAAACATCCTGCTTGATATCCCCATGATAGCATATTTTAATGCTTACTGACTTAGCTGTAGCTTGAAATAAATAGGACTAACATTGTTGGTCAAGGAATGAAAAGCAAGAAAGTAACTTTAATATCTCTATAATTTCTTCTCATTGTTTTTACGTTCTGCATCTCTTGTTTTATACCAATGTGAAATAAGGATCACATATGCTGTCTTTTGCTTTGAGGACTTTCCTGAATACACAAGTGACATCTGCTGAAGTTAGTGCAACTTTTCTTTTGTACTGGGAGAAGACAGTCTTGGGGATCAACATGGAACTGAATACAAAGTATGTTTTCTCTTACTTAATTCTGGATCTTGCATCAGAGAAGACACAAAGTTTGTCACTGAGAGGGCTTGGCACAGATATGAAGCCTTGTAAAACATTGGATGAACAGGCAGCAACTCCTAGTGTATGAATGCAGAGCTGGAAAAAGGACCTATGCTTCAGATATAATAATTTTCAACATAAGAGTGCATTGTGATTAAATCATCTACTGGGTGTTAACCTGTATCTATATGGGTCTTGAGGAGATGAAAGTAACAGATTTCAAAATGGGTACTCTTTATGTTTGATAGCCATATATTCCCTAGGAGGTGACTTTGTTTGCTTGTACGTATTGATAGGGATTTTGGCTTCAGAACGGAGATCGTGGTCTTGAAAGACCCAAAACTGCCAAGCTGTATGAATCTTTTCACTTGGTGCAGATCCTGCTGTCTGTTTTAGACCTACATCTCTAAATGCAGGTTGTACTATGAATACATTTACTTTGTCAAACCTTAAGCTTCTTTCTGAATTCCATTTGTTTCTCAATGTGACAGCTGAAGTTAAAACCAGCCTGTGACCAATGTTTGTGGAGTTCTTGAGGGAGAACTAGCTGCTATAGTTGCCAAGCTATTCCATCATGTTTGAAAAGTAATGGCTGTCAGATAAACTCCCCTGTGCCTGGAAAATGGTTTACTCTCATTTTTAAGAAGAGTAGAAAGGAAGACCCAGGAAACTACAGACTGGTGAGCCTCATCTTTGTGCCTGAGAAAATCACAGAACAGATCCTCCTGGAAGTTATGTTAAGGCACATGCAAAAAGCAATGAGGTGATCTGAGACAGCCAGCACAGCTTCATCAAGGGCAGATAGTGTCTGACAAATATGGTGGTTTTCTACAATGGAGTGACAGCACCAGTGGATAAAGAGAAACTGAAATCATCTACTTGGACTTAAGTAAGGCCTTTTAACATGGTCCCACAGCATCCTTATCTCTAAGTTGGAGAGATGGGGATTTGAAGGGTGGTGAACTATTCAGTGGATAAATAATTGGCCTCATGGTCACAACCAAGTGGTAGTAGTCAATGGCTCTGTGTACAAGTGGAGACATGTTCTCCTAAGGATCTGTCTTGGTACTGGTGCTATTCAACATATGTATCAATGACCAAAACAGTGGGATTGAGTGCACCCTCAGCAAGCTTGCTGATGACAGTAAGCTGAGTGGTGCAGTTGATAAAATGAAAGGAGGAATCTAGATGGGTTTGAGAAGTGGCCCTTGTGAGCCTAATGAGGTTCAACAAGGCCATGTGCAAGGTGTTCCACTTGGGTTGGAGCAATCCCGGATATGTCTACAGAGAAGAAAACATTGAGATGTGCCTTGCTGAGGAAGACTTAGGGGTTCTGAAAGCTTGTCATGGGCCAGCAGTGTGCACTTATGCACCAGAAGGCCAACTGTATCCTTAGCTGCATCATAAAAGAGGTGGTAAGCAGCCTGGGGGAGTTAACTGTCCCCCTCTACTCTGCTTTCATGAGGCTTCATTTGGAGGACCACATCCAGGCTGTGGCCCTCCAACACAAGAGAGATGTGGAGATGTTGGAATGGGTCCATAGGATGGCCAAAAAGGTGATCAGAATGCAAAGGTTTTCAAGCTACGTGATCTTTCAACCCAAGACATCCTGTTATTATTTTCATGTGCCCTTAATTTATTCTATTATTGTATAATTTTAATGTGCTTTAAATATGAATAAGGTCAACAGGCACCAGTAAATAAGTGTGCTCAGAGAAACATCAAAAGAAGAACAACTGAAACAGAGCTTTTGTTTCTATGCCAAGTTGCTCTTTGGGAACCTTATTTCTCTCTTCTCATTTCCCAGCAAGAGAATCTCTTTAACTTTTTACTGAACACCTGACAGTAAAGGAGATGTATCAGTGATTGATAATTGGTGATGGAACCAACTGTTCTGTTCATTTCAGGGCATCTTAAAGTCATATTGCCTGCTTTAGTACCATTCACAGCGTGCTTCAAATGTCTGTCCCAGAGGTTGAGGCCAAATGTGAACTCTCCTTTCTGATCCCATCAGCCTCACAGTTTTTTCTTCCTTCTCCAACAATATTTATTGTTGTCCTTTACCTTAGTGGCCGAGTTCAGTTTTAGCTGGGCTTTGGCTTTTCTAATTTTCTCCCCGCACAGCTTCACTATGTACCTGTAATCATCATAAGTAGCTTGCCCACTCTTCCAGAGACCATAAGCTTTCCTTTTGCTCTTGAGTTCCAGATAAAGGTCTCTTTCAGCCAGCTGACCTCCTTGCCCATCAGCTTGTCTTCCATGACTTGGTCAGCTCCTGCACCTTCACAGTTACATCCTTAAAGTATTCCCAGCCTTCCTGGGCTCCCACTACCTCCCAAGGGACCCTCTCAACCATGATCTTAAAGAGGTTGATGTCTGCCCTCTGGAAGTCCAAGGTGGTAGTTCTGCCTTCTCCCTCTGTGGTTTGACAAGGACTGAGAAATCTAGCATCTTGTGATCACTATGCCCCAGACAGCCTCTAATGTTAACATCCCCCACAAGACCTTCTCTGTTAACGAACAGCAGGCCCAGGATTTTGCTTCCCCTTGCTGGCTCCTTCACCAGATGTGTCAGGAAGTTATTTCCCACCCACTCCAGGAACCTCCGAGACTGTTCCCTATCTGCGGTACTATAAATCCAGCAGATGTCTGAGAGCTGAAGTCCCCTACAAAAACAAGGGGGAGAGACCTTGAGACCTCACCCAACTGTTTGTAAGGTGTCTTGTCCACCTCTTCATCCTGATCAGATGGCCTGTAGCATATTCCTATGATGACATCAGTCTTACTGGCCTTCGCTTTAATTCTGACCCATAAGCTCTCAGTCCTGTAATCTCCATCATTAATTTCCACACATTCGTGTTCTTTCTTAGCACAGAGGGCTACACCACTGCTTTTCCTGCATAGCCTGTCTCTTGAAAAGTCAGTAGCCATCCATCGCAGCACTCCAGCTGTGTGAGTTGTTCCACCATGTTTCTGTGATGGCAACTATATTATGGCTTTTATGACCACACAGTGGCCTTCAGCTCCTCCTGTTTATTACTCATGCTGTGTGTATTAGTGTAAAAGCACCTGAGCTGGGCCTCCTTTTTAATGGCAGTAGGCCTAATGCCTTCATGACCATACTCAGGTGTTTCTATAGCCACTAACCTCACACCAACCCTTGTGTTTTTCATACGAAAGGGTGAGTCATCCTCCTCCTTCATGGTGACACAAGACTGTGAGGTCTTACTAGCACATCCCTCTCCTACAAGCACTGGCATGTTACATACAGTCTCTGTTCTAATGTCACCAGTTACACTCTCACCCCCCCTTCGTACCTAGTTTAAAAATTTATCAATGAACCTTCCATTTCCTGTCTTAAGACTCCTTTCCACTGGTGGGAGATAACTCCTATCAATTGCCAGCAGGCCTGGTCTAATGCAAATAGAGCTGAGGTAAAAAAAAAAAAAAAAAAAAAAACACCCAAATCCTGCTGGGCACACCAGGCTCAGAGCCAGGTATTAATCCTTTGGTCCATCATATTTAGTCCTTTATCATTCCCTGTAACTGGAGGGATAGAGGTGAACACAACTTGTGCTCCTGAACCCTTTACCTGTCACCCCAAGGCTCTTAAGTCCTTTTCCATAGTCTTTAGGGAAGTCTTTATATTCTTCCTATATCATCACTGCCTACCAGAAACAAAATAGGGGATAGTAATCTGAGGACCGAACTAGGGATGGAAGTTTCTTCCTTATGACTTTAACCTGGGATAGCAGGAGGCAATAGACCTTCCTGTGTAGACGGTCTGGTCTGCATATTGGCTCTTCTGTTCCCTTCAGCAGAGAGTCACCAATGACAGTGACCCATCGTTATTTTCTTTGCTGATGAGGTTTTAGTGCTAAGTGAGGTCTGGTTAGACTTTGGTGACACCACCAAGTGGGGAGAACCATCATCACTACCATTGTCCAGTTATCCCTGCAGAGCACTGTTCCTGTTCTTCAGGGGCAGCTGGGGAGGCAGGGGAATCTCTGGGCAGGCATGCCTGCATTGCTGAGCAGGGACCTTTAGGGGGTTCATGGCAGCAGGAACACTGTCTGCCTGCTGGTTCCCCTCTATCACCTGTTTGTAAGGTGGCATGTGGTGATGTGCTCCATGTGGAGCCTCAGCTGGCTGCCAAGATCTCTGGGTTTGGCACCACCAATCAATCTCTCTCTCACATTCCTTGGTGATCGAGGGCTTCTTACAGGTTTGTGCCCATTTAAATCTCCCGCTGTTGCCTCTGCAGCAGCCATGCCAACTTCTCTCACAAGATGGATAGATGGACAGTAGTAGGCTATACCAGAGCCTCATATATTCCAAACATTCTAAGAGATAAGTCTTACAGTGGCTTTTCTGAATTTCTGTGTGAACCATTTGTTAAAATGCTGCACCATGAAGTAAGAAGTGTACAGTGTCTAGAAATTACTAAATTATCAGCATTCTTTTATACATTTCCTCAGCATTTGGTGGGCTGCTGAGTTGTAAAAATCTACTGCTGTTTAATGTCATTAAAAGAGTACCAAAACCATCTGAGAGCTAGTGTTGTCAACTCTTTTTACAACTTCACCTTTTGAAATGATAAAAATCTCAAGAATTTAATCTTTTTATTTAAAAAGAAAACCTAACAAAAAAACAACTATTGTCTTTGAGAAGGTTTTATGATCAATAAATTGAAAGAGATAAGAAGCTAAAAAGGAGTATGTTGTGTAACATTTTTTATCCAATGTCAAGGAGGTTTCTGGAGACCTGAACTCTGACTTTCTGAACTTCCAAAGTTGAGTAAATTGGTCTAATTTGTGGTTTATTATTATAATAATTATATATATATTAAATCATCTACAGGAAAGAATAACTATGCTTTTCTTTTCTAACTAGTTTTTGACATAGATCATGCTCAAATTCCTCCTCAGACCTCTATATTATTGCTATGATATTCCTAGCTAGTCTGACTAGGTGGTCTCCTTACTCTTTAGTTCAGTGCAACTTTGATTATTCTGTTGATCTGGATAAAAGAATTTTTGTGATTTTCTATCTCTGTGGTTCAGATAATGAAACCATTAAAGAGGTAAACAATTTTGCAATTAAGGCAGGGGAGTAAGATTGTGTTCTTAGAATCCATTTGTCTTCTATATGATTGACTGGAGTTAATGTCAATACAGTGTCTGTACTGTCTGAATTTGCTTTCTGGATAAAAGTTTTAGCAGGTCTGCTTAATGACTTCAGTCTCCATTGTAGGGTTTTATAAATAGAATATAGTTTTATAAAATTTATTGTAGTTCTCAAGAGCTAGCAGCTGCCTGCTTAGGTTGAATGCAATAACAGTTTCTGCTCCTGCCTTGTTTATTAGACTGTTGTCTAATAGTTTAAAAATGGTTGAGGATAAAAGGACAGAGACGCACAGAGAACTGAAGGAACTTGCCAAAACTTGTTCTGAAGATGAGCAGTAGGAACACTGTAAGTAACTAGGACTCTTAAACAGAAGTCCAGTGCCTTATTTTTTTACTCCTGGTGCCTTTGACTTCTGCCAGATTATAATTGTTGAGGTTTGGGAGACACTGCATTAAACAGCTTCACTTCAGGAACTGCTTTTTAGAAGTGCAGTTCATCCTTGAGAAATGTCAATGTTAAAAATGTCACTGACCACTAGCTTCAATTCAGTGAAACAGCATCTAATTTATTAATCACTATTTCACTTTGTGTAGTCTTTCATATAGACTGAATAACTGTATGTGTGTTTTAGTAAGCTAAATAACACTTTCAAACTTAATCTCTGCAGGAGAAGGAAATTAGGAGATAAAGGCACAGGCAAGAAGATTGTTTCTGAGGAGAATGGGGAACTGATAGAAAGTTAATGAACCAAACACATACTGGAGCAGGCTTTATAGAAGGATTTGCAGAGAAGGTTTCCATCTCCAACACAAGCACTGATTTACTGTTTAAGATAAACTTGAAGTAAAATCCTTCCTCACAGAGATGTTTTAGTTTCTTTAGTGTCACCTCATTTTTTTTAATAAGGAGAATTTCCAATTGACAGATGGGATATGTTTGTCACCACAGGTTCTGAGTCTGCTTCTCCACGTGGCACCTTGGAGCTTCTAGCTGGCACCATTACCTCCAACGAGTGGAGCTCTCCTGCCTCCCCTGAGGGGAGCAACGATTCAGGGGGCAGTGAGGCCTTGGACAAACCAATTGACAATGATGCTGAGGGTGTATGGAGTCCAGACATTGAGCAGAGCTTCCAGGAAGCGTTAGCCATCTACCCACCATGTGGACGGCGGAAGATTATCTTGTCAGATGAAGGCAAGATGTATGGTAAGGAGAAAGAAAGGACACATCATAGAATTTGTGACAGCCACCATTTCTGTGCAAACCACCGTTCTGTGTTCTGAATGCAGTTTTTCTTCTCAAGCTATCCCAAATTGATGTAGTTTGTCACTTCAAGTTGTATTTAGGAAAATCCATGAAGATTTTAATTAGTGTGAGGTTCTATAATCCTGTAAAAATCAGAAGGAATCTGCAAATCAGAAAAAAAAAAACACTATAGGTTGGACGCTTTTTTTTCAGAGAAGAATCAGTAAGATAGGTCCCCTGAGCTGGGCATGCTACTGAACTAAATTCTGGATAGCAATAATCGTTCCATGGTGTGACTAAGTCTGTCTTTTGAGTTATCTCTCACTGCTGTCTCCAAAATTATTTTCCTAACAGATAAAGGCTCGTGTGCCTGGTGCCACAATTCAACTCCCAGACCTGACTGGCCCTGTAGATAATTTGCAAACAGCTGCAGTTTGTTACCTAGCTATACTTTTGAGGCCTCAAGAATGGCAGAAAACAGACCCTTCTGGATTCTCTTTTTTGTTGTAGTTTGCTCTCTTTTGGCACAAATGGTTTTCATCAGTGGGATGCTCTCAGTCCTGAACACAGAGAAACACTGTCTTGCAGCTGCGGCAGAAGTCCCCTTCTTAGGTGGTGGACAAGATTTGGAATTTTTGACATTCCACAGTTAAAAATTCTTTCTTGATTATGTCTGCAAAAAGCAGATCTGGGCTGGAACCTCTAGCTCAGGGTATTGGAAGGAGCCACCCGATACTTCTGTGACTGTGTACTTCTGAGGTTGAAAGTGCACAGCCTTTCATTAGAAGTCCAAGGTTAAAATTGTTTCTTGGTACACTAGCATGGATCTTATGGAAGACAACCCTCCCCTAGCCCAGTCAGTGTTTTTTTTTTTTCACTTCTGAAATTGAATCTGTTTCCTTGAAGGCCCATTCATGGGATGCCATGCCCTGAAGTTTCATATGGAGCACTTAAGAAGTCATTCTGCAGTTTGCTGTCCACCCGTCATTGTTCCCTGAGCTAGGGTATTAGGTTGCTCTCACTGAGGGCGTCACTGGGGTCTTATTTATGCAGCCTTATCTACAATTGATCATTTTAATGGTTATATGCATTATAATATTTGTAATCATGCAATATATTTTGAGTAAGTCTAATCACCTTGAAGCTCCTTAAGTGTCAATATTCCGATGCAGATATCAATTTCTGATTTTTTCCTCCAAAAAAGGAGGAAAAAAAGAACTTCAGTTTGAATAGGCCTGCAGACTTGTTTCACTGTCCAGCTTGTGCCAGAATTTGGATAAGGAATGGTGGAAGTGGGAATGAGAAGTTATAGTTTAAGTGAGAATAGGACTGTTTCTTTCAGAAGAAAAGCTTGCTTAAAACGTTGTTCAAAGTGAAATCTTACCTGACAATCTAATTTGTGGTGCCTTATGATAATGAAGATGAGATAGAGACACGTTTCTTGCTGCTCTGACAGTTTTCTTCACAGTTAGCTTTTAAAATTACTGGTGAAAGAGTTGTTTTGAGACTCTCTTCATTTACTAATCATTTTATGCATAGTCTTAGAACTACAAATTTAGGTTTAATGTATCAGAGCAGAGAGAGAAAGGTACTGGAAAATAAATGAGAGAGCAAAAGCAAAACTGAAATAGAATGAACTACAAAACAGTGTGGGAGTTACCTGGATTTTGATCTGACATTTTGTGGAAAGTCTCTGTCTAACTACACTTGAGAGTGTAGAACGTAAATAACCTACCTGCAGGGTAAAAAGTCTAGGCTTGGCTCTGGGAGAAGAAATGAACCAAGCTCTTTCCCAGTGTTCCAAACAGGACAGTGTCCCTGCTTACCTTCAGTGCACCTGTTCCCATCATGGATAGTTCAGTGAACTCCTGACAGAATCCTAGGCCTCCTTTGCTTACTAGTCTCTAGGATCCATGCCAAGGAAGTGGGGCCCTGTCTGGGATCTCTAGAAAGATATGACGTGACAGGGAAAATAAATATAGTCCCTGATCGCATCTTTACTGTTTCTGAGTCAGGTCACAGAACAGGATATGTTGTATGTGGAGCACGTCCCTCTCCAAGAGAAGGTTGTTAGCTGTTCCATGGCTAATTTGCACACAATTCATTGAAATAGGAAAGGAATAAGGGAAAAAATGTTACATAGAACTGTATATGCGCCTTTCCCTTTAAAATGGGAACTATAGAATGATAGAGTAATAGAATCCCTTGAGTTGGAAGGGAACCATAAAAATCACTGAGTCCAACTACTTGCTCCATATAGCCAAACCTTTTCACTGTTTCCCAGTAAGGAATGGCTTATATGACACTAATCTTTCTTGCATGATGCTTCATTTCCCAGAATCTCTATGGTGTGCAATCCATATAGTTCTCGCCTGTTGAGAGACAATCTGCTATCAGACGAAAATCAGTACCTTTTATCAGTAAACATTTCAAACAACTTAGTGTGCATCAAACCATTATGAAAAACTTTCACTTCTCTGTTTCAATCCATTTAAAATTGCACAAAAATATGAGTTTCAGCCTGTATACAGGCTTCATGCTCATGTTTCCTACCATCTTCAGAGTTCATGTTTTTACAGCTCTTCAGCTGACAGTCTTTATTGCTGTCTATTTCTTTATTGCTTTATGTGCTGTGTGTGGAGTAGACATCGCTCCTACTTCTTCTGCAAGTATAGCATATTACCTGATTTTGTTTCAGTCAATTGGAGCACACTGAGGATATACTCAGTCATGCTGAACTGGTTGGCCCAGGTAACTGCAAAATTTGATTTTGAGCTGTGATGTCCCTCGGAGAGTGACTTTTGCAGTTCCTATCTCTTTCATTATTGTGACCTAATGAACTATAGAACAGCCCTTTATCCCACAGTTTTGAAAACAAAATGGAATCTGCCATTCTAAACACAAGAAGGCAGACCAAACTTAGATTTGTGAACAAACTGTCAGAATGTATACTTTTATTTTTTTCTGGTGATAGGTGTGATGTTTTTGGAGTTGCTTAATAAAAAGGTTTAGTTTCACCATGTCAGTTTTCTTCTTTGTTTATGTGTGGTTTAATTCTTCATCATTACCTAGGTGAAACCTGATTTCTGGAGGCTTTTGTGATGGATTAAGCTTCCATCTCTTTTCTAAGATGAATTTAAGGTTCTTCATATTAAATTTTATATCAATTTAACTAGTGGTTTTTTTCAATGTGAAAAAAAAAAGAATACTTTTCTCTAAGTTCCAAGTATTTCCTGAACATTGAAAAATTTACTACTTTTGAAATGCTTAATTAACAGACAGGAAACTGTTTGCACTTGCAATTGGTAGAATGAAAAACACTGACTATGTCATCTTTATTTAACATGCTTAGTGAATCAACAGTTCTGCTGTGCTCCACCTGTTATCTAAATTATTGTGACTACTTTTTATTTCTTTGTTCTGCTGATTAAACAATGGGTACCGATCCTTTGTGATTTTAGCAGATTCATAGTCCCATTTTTATATGTCAGGCCTAAAAGCAAGTATGCTGTAAGGGATTAAGTTATTCCCACTATCTAGACCTGCAGCCACAGAGCATTACTGTTTTGGCTCTCCCTTTGGCTTTTTCATTTTGAAATTTCAAACATTTAGTATTTTCCAATAAAAAGTTGATCTGTAGCAGTTTATTATCAGCAAAATACTTCTGCTTCTTTATGTTGGAGATTGCACAGTGCATTTAATTTTTTTTCTAGTTTAGTAAACCAGCCTTACATACTCTGTAGTTGCATCCACTCTTCAGTATTTTTACCTGAGAGATGACTTATTTGTCAGCTTTTTCCCTTGTACTACCAAGTCACTGTGATTCTGGGTAATTACACATTTGCAGTTGTTTTCTGAAAAGCATAATAAAAATCTGTAGTGTTTCCTTCTGCTTTTTGAAATATTCACTTCTTTCACAATTGGATCTAAATATTTCCAGTTGATAATCTGCTCTTAAGTAAACAAAACATTCAATTACAACTTCAGGTTGAATTCAAAACCTGGGCATAATATCAGATACGGGGAAAAAAAAAAATTAATCAAGTCCACTGCCTTAAGTTTATTTTTTTCCTGGAAACAAGAACATGCAAATCTCTTCTGGCCAGGCTTTTGCAAAAACATTACCAGAAGGATCTCACAAACAAGTATAGAGTTCTAAGAGCAGTAAGAGTACTAGTCTTAACATTGAGCTCTGGCAGTTGGAGGGACTGATTTAGGAGAAAAGATTAAAGAAGCTGAATATGCTTAGCTTGGCTAAATAATGACTGAATGGTAGAGGGGTAGAGGAAACTTAATAACAGTCTAAAAATATTTGAAGGGTGTTAACATTTAGGAGAGAGGGATTTTATGTGGAACATATGAGCAGGATTAGAATTAATTTCAGAGAAAGAAGGAAAGTAGAATGAATATTAGAAGAAGCTTCTCCATATCCAGAGTTCAGTGCCTAGAGATCTCTGTCATAGGAGTTAGAATGGAGATGTGGAGACTTTTAAAATGTATCAGATAAAATTACAAGGAATGTATTTGTAAAATTAGTCTTAAGAAGTGGCCTGATGTGATTGTGTTTTATATAAATAAGATGGATCATAGATTGGCTTTAATACGCTTTTATACAAGAAGAAGCTAAAAGAAGTGGCAGTATTCTCATTTATATAGGATCCAGATAATGAGCACAGAAGAACTAGGACAGTGTATTTCTTGAAACAGTTACTCATTAGCTGATCCATAACAAGCTCTGTACTCTGTGTATGGTAAAGATCTGGGCAGCAAAACTGAGAAGGCTGTGTGAAATTTGTGCCTAAACAGATGGTTTTGCAAATCTTGGTCATAGTGGAATTGTGGGGGCAGGGTAAACTTGCTGCTGAAAGGTACATAGCAGCTGTTTCTCATTGCTGTCACCTTAATCTTCTGACCCATCCTCTGAGTATTCCTTCAAATTCTCTGGATCTCAATGCATGTGCACAGACACAGTCATGTTTTATTGCTAGCTTCTGAAGAGGGAATTATTTCCATTGAAACGCTTCAATATGAAATGTCTTAATTATCCCTCTTCTTTTCACTGTAGTGTGATTTGCACAGTTAACTGAAAATTCCTTTCTAGGAATTTAGGTTTTGTCTATGGACTGGAATGTTGTTGTGTTCTGTTACCTCAGCAAGAGCTGTTTATACAATAGGTGTGACCAAAATTATTGATCGTGGTAGGCAGAGGCCTACTTCTTTGCATGATATTTCAGGGAAACATACATGGAAGTGCGTTGTTTAGAACAATGGTATCTTAAACCTTAACTGGTGATTATGAGCCTCCCTACAATATGTACATCATCATCTTCAATTGTAGAATCATTAAAAAAAAGAGAGAGAAAGACTGGGATGGACATTCAAAGGTCATCTTATCTATTCCTGTGTGGAGAAGGAGCATTAGCTCTACTTAAGCTCTTTGTGTCCAACCCGACAGTTTTATGGTTAAAATTGGAGTAAAGTAATTTTAGATACAGCAGCTTTCATCTAGAAGATAGTTGAAACATTTCAACATTTGCAAATTTCCTTTTGAACCCACATGCATTTTTAGGTATCCCTTGTAACTTAAATAATTTTGTCAGCCTCCTGTTCCTGCTTTCCTGTCACCTCCTGGATAATAGTTGCCCAGCTATCTTGCAGGCTAAACTGTAAAGTGTCAAAGAACAGCTATTTAAATAAAGTAGTACAGAACTGCTCTAGAGATAGGCAGAAGGAAAGAGGAGAAGAAAAATCACAAGCTACTGTTAGGAAATTTTATGAGCCTGGCAGAATTCAGCTATTATCCAGACAAGTTTCTGGATAACAGCCAAGCCTTCATTTCTGTGAAGCATTTCTGTGAGACTTTCTGTGAAGTTTTTCTTCCTTGTTCTCTTATAAATGGCAATAATCAATACTTCATATCCACCTTTTACAGAATGAATTGAACTGAGCTGTGGGATATGGTGAGAGGGAGTTAGGTGAAAAGGCAAATAGTTTTTCAACAGTAGTTAGCCATTCAATGGAGTTCAGCTTCCCATGAAGCTATGACTTGATGGTTTTAATTAATTTCCACATACAAAATCCGTATTCATTTCTTCCTGTAATACAAGAAGAGTTTCTAGGTACCTTAGCTGTCCTTAAGCTGCTGCATAATTTTTAGTCAGTTGGGCAGAACTAGGTCCTGATATACAGGAAACTGTAGCAGTCAGAACTTCATGCAAGTACTAAGCCAGAACAGGCTAAGTGCTTGAGAACAAAGTTTTGTTGATCATGCAGAACACAGCTGATGAGGGCATTGAATTTTAATGCACTGAAAAATACTATACTTAATGTTGAGGGTTGGTGCAGGGTTGTGTAGCCTGAGGCTTCCCGTTAGAGTAATGGTGAGGGACTGCTACATGAATACATTGCTACACTTTAGTAAAAGATCGTCTTTACAGAGAATAATCCCATGTACCTTTGGGAAAGATTAGGAAGTAACTCTGTCTTCAGAGCAACGATTCAAGGACAGTAAGAACATTGCTTGTTCTCTTGGCAGTGTATGTGCATTCTAGGGTTAGGTGGAACACAATTCCAGGCTACAGTTTCTCAGACTGCAAAGCAGGTTTAAGAAGTTCTGCCCCGATTCTTTCTCTGTTCTCTTTACAGCGTGGTCACAAAAAGAACTGGATAACCAATCCAATTAAAAATAGACTGAAGAGAGACGGAAAAACAAACAACAACAACAACAACAACAAAAAAAAGCCACCATAAACCCTGCAGCCAACCAAGCAACCCAAATCCCACAAAATCTAAATTGAGTGGCTTATTTTCTAATTTTCGTAATTATTTTAGAGTGATATGTGCCCGCTTCCCCTGTTTTCCTTATTCAAGAAATTTACTTAGCACACAGAAAATGACAAAAAATTTTAGGGAGCAAGAAGAAGGGAAGCTCTTCAAGTTTGTTGCTGTAAGAACACTGGTGACTTTTCATCTATCTCCACTCATTGTTGTGTGCCAATATGAAGTTACAAAAAACTGCAGGCCTTGTAATTATTTTCCCTCATTTGTTGCACTTTGCATGGAGCATCCTAAACTGGCCACCAGGAAGCAACATTTTCAGAATACAGATAGCCCTTCTTATGTTCCTAGGTAAGGATTTAATTTATACAGTGAATGAGAGAAATAAACATTTATGTTTCCTAACGAAAAGGTCTTTCACAGGACAGAGGGCTTCGGTGTTGAGATGAGTTAGTAAATTAAAAAAAATCTGCATTTTATGACCATAGATCAACCTAACCTCTGTTTCTCCTGAAGGGAAGAAATTGTATTTTGTCATCCTTAAGTTCATAGTTGAGAAGTGTAGCATCTTCTTTCTTTAGGAGTGTATGTCCTCTTATGAAAAGGTACTGGTCTAGTTTAAGTAACACATTCTGCCCCAGCAAATAAAGCTTTAACTTCTGCATCATTTCAGAGGAGAAAGGAGCTCAGCCCTTTCACAGTCAAATACTAAACACAGATTTATCAAGGTAGAGCTGAAGATGTGGTAGTGGTAATCACTTCATTATTGTATTTGTATTAATCTGATTGTTTCGATAATTTCTCAAAATTTTATTATATTGACTGCAATGTGCTCAGGAAGGTTTCTTATGGAAGGTAAAAATGGAGCAAATTTGAGCATTGGATGAATGATCAAAGTGATAAAACTCTCTTCTCCTAGCTGAATATAAAATTCTTTGATGTGTGTTATTGTCCTACAGGGGCTCAAACTTGACTGCTAAGCACTGTGGTTCTGCAGTGACGGGAGAGATGTCTTCATAGAACTAGCTAGTGCACTATAGTAAAACGCAGCATGATTTTCTATTATCTTTTTCATGCAAAGTCCTAGTGTGATGATCAGAATTATATGTTCTTTCATTGTTTACTGAATATGTCTTGTTTCTGGATTCAATATAGAATTTAGGAAGAAAAATACAATTTGTTAAAAATAGTGAAAGGAATTTGATTAGTTAACTCTGCTGTTGTTAACTAATCATTTAAAGAGTTGTCTGCACCTCTTATCTCAAAATCAACATACTTCTTTTGAAATTCTACACTGCTGTTGGCTTCACTTGCCACAGGGGTTTGCCACAGTTGCAGTCCCGATGAATTTAAAAAACATGACACGATACCGCACTAGTTGCTCAGTATATTAAATTTAGAAGCACTGTTGAAGTCACAAGAACAGTGAAGAACGAACAGCAGAGTTTACAGATTAATTAATGATGGGGAAGCAAAGTTGGAGGCTACCAGGAAGAGGTGGAAAAATAAGGATGATGGAATCATAGAATGACTTGGGTTGGATCTCAAAAATGATCTAGTTCCAACCTCCCTGCCACATGCAGGAATTACAGCCACTATATCAGGCACTAGAATGAATTGCCCAGAGCCCCATCCAACCCGGTATTGAACAGTTCCAGAGATGGAACATCCTCAACTTTTCTGGACAGTCTGTACCAGTGCCTCACCACTCTCTCAGTGAATTTTTTCTCCTGATGCCTAGTCTAAATCCCTTCTCTTATATTAAAACGGTTCCCCCTCATCCTCTCATTATCTACCTGTGTAAAAATTCATTATCCTCCTGTTTATAAGCTCCCTTTACATATAGGAAGGCTGCAATTAGGTTTCCCCAAAGCCTTCGCTTCTCCAGGATGAAAAAGCCTAGCTCCCTCAGTCTTTTTTCATAGGAGAGGTACTCCAGCTCTCTGATCACCTTTGTGGCCATCCTATGGACCCATTCCAACATCTCCACACCTTTTTCTGCTGGGGGTCACAGCTTGAATGCTGTCCTCCAAAGGAAGCCTCATGAGGGCAGAGTAGAGGGAGACAATTACCTCCCTTTTCATGCTGGCCACTCCTCTTTTGATGCAGCCCAGGATACTGTTGACCTTCTGGTGCATAAGTGCACACTGCTGGCCCATGACAAGCTTTCAGAACCCCTAAGCCTTTCTCGGCAAAGCACATCTCAATGATTTCTTCTCCCAGTCTGTAGACATATCTGGGATTGCTCCAACCCAAGTGGAACACCTTGCACATGGCCTTGTTGAATCTTATTAGGCTCACAAGGGCCACTTTTCAAACCTCTCTAGGTTCCTCTTTTGGATGTCATCCCTTCCTTCTGTTTTATCAACTGCACCACTCAGCTTACTATCATCAGCAAGCTTGGTAAGGGTGCACTGAATCCCACTTTCTTGATTCCGAGACAGACCCCTAAGAAACATCACTCATGACCAGCCTCCACCTGTACATAGAGCCCTTGAAGCACAGCCCTTGGCTGCCCTTGGCTGTGACCACCAGACCAATTCTCTGAATAGTTCACCACCCTTCAAATTCCTGTCTCTCAAATTTAGAGACAAGGATGTGGTGTGGGATCATATCAAAGGCATATAGAAAGGAAATGATTATAGAAGGACTTTGGGGGTAGCCTCGGCTTTGTTAGTTGAATTAATAGTAAAAGTAGGAGCTGAAACAGAGAGGGAGGGAAGGATTAAACCTTTTGAGGAGTCTGGGTGCTGAACATCACCAGTGTATTGTATATGTGGTATGTGAAGACAAAGATCTGAAAGGATGAGAAGGACATGTGGGAGACATAGAGGGCAAAGTCTAAAACTTCATAGATAATTTAGAGAGGAAAAAGGAGATCTGAAGGTTGAAAATGAGCAAGCTGAGTAATAAAGAAAGACATAAAGACATAAATGACTGTCAGAGTCAACAAAGATAGGAAGGGATGAAGCGAACCCAGAACTGAAAAGGAAATGTCACATCATTTTTTCTAACCTCAGAGAAGCTGGGCTACAAATTGGAAAACTATGAGAAGTTATTTACCAGGCCTTTGGTGACTTGTGGTAGAGGGATCTAATGAAGTTAACATTAAAATTTGTGTTAAGGATGATATCAGTAAGAGCTAAGTGTTTGTGTATCTTGCCGAAAGGATGGTAATAGCAATTAAAATGATTAAAATGTGGTTTTGACACATGCAGCCCTGTTTGTGGGAAAGGTGATCCCCAGAAAGACATTTAGTGTAGCTGGGAGGAAGAAGCAGTGCCACGAGTGACACCAAGTAAGATTGTGCAAGGAATTAAAGACTCATTGTACATGCTTATGAGAACAGTGCAATTGTTTTAAGTGTCATTCTGAAGTAATCTAAAAGACTTGTTTTGTGTTTTGCTTTGTATACATAGAAAAATATTAATATTTGGTGGACAGTAGAAGTATACTTAAGTCCCCTCTTGTGTCTAGATTTATTGGTCTTGTGATATCTGATGCACAGTTCATTATTTATATCTTTATCTTAATCTACAGTTAACAAGATGCTTAGCAAGTTCAGGGGACTGCTACGTCACAAAAGCTATCATTAAGTGACAAACTGAAATGATAGTTAAGGTGGTTTCCTTGACCTTTCATGGGAAATAACGGCACAGTTGTTTCTGCAGGTCTTCGCTGCACTTCACAGACAGGTAGGTGCATGCAGTAGCTTTGAGAACAGACAGCTGTATCTACTGAGAAGCAGGTATTTTCATTCAGCTTCCACTGACAGGATTTTGCAGAAATCTCAAGTTCTTTGCTCTCATCCACTCCAGAAGAGCCTTTTGGTTGTTTTACCTGAATTTGACACCAAGGCTTAAAGCTTTATCTGCCTCTTGTACAAGCAGTAGTATACCATTACTAGCTGAAAGCCAGCAGGAAGCTTTGAGATAGGTTTGGAAATGGTTTTTATGGCTGTGGGAATTCTTTTGATTCTTTTTTTCCCCTTAGGAGGTAGACATTTCTTTCCTCATACAGCAAGAGAGAAAGAGAATCCTTCCTTGTAGTTGCTGAATTGAATGGACAGTTTTTCAATTCAGTGCAATGGGGTGTGAAAGCTAAATTACTGCCCTTGGAAAAGAGAGGTAAAGAACATGAGGGAATGAGGGAGTATCACTTTTTTTTTTTTTTTTCTAGTGCCATTCTTCCAAGAGGAGGCTTCAGGGGAGGATAAAAAGCTTTTAGGTTCTGGGCTGCTGTTGGCTGAAGATTCATGAAACCCAGCATGTGTTTTTGACATAGGAGGTACAAATGTTGACAGATTTTGGTGACCATGGCAGGCCTCAGCAGAAGTTATTCTACGAATGTAACATAGGATCAGAATGGCACTTTACATGGCTCCAAAATATGAGCCATCTGAAGATTTATGACAGCTCTGTCTATTCTGGCCAAGTGAGGAGTGTTAGCCTTTGTTTAGCCCACAGCCAGAGCACTTTCCATAGTCTTTGAGCCTTCAGACTTCCAGCAGTGTAGAACTTGCTTACATCTAACTTCTGATAAAGAAAACAAAAGATACATGCTTCTCCTGCAGTTTTTATTCGTGGTAATGTAATACATTCTTGCTGCAGAGGTTACTAGGTTCGACAGTTTGTATAATTCTATCTTCAGTAGCCCTTGTGATATTAATGTCTTTTTGGGGTGATTTGTTTTTTGCTACCAACATCTTTATTAGCTTAAAATACTCTTCCACCCTGCGTTTTTCCCTGGCTCTGAGGGGATGCAATTCTGGAAGAGGAAATCTGTATGTTTATTTGAAAGGTGGCAAGTAGGAAGTGAATTCTAAATCTGGAATTCTAAATCCATGTATAAATGCTCTCCCTAGAGAATTTCTACATCAGTTTCTAATATGTGTAATTTGCACAGCTCTGCAGTTTTTGCTAATGTTGTCAAAGACAAACAGTTAAACACATACGTGGGGAAACAATTCTCACTTCTCCAGACTCAATCTAAATTTATTGTCTTTTCTCTCCACTTTCTAGTCTCAGCTTCCCTAGTTTTATTCTCCATGTATTACACTTCGTCCCTTCTGGTTCCACCTTTGTTGAGGTGGAAGTTGGCACATTTTTTGCTTCCAGTGCTCCTACATGGGTTCTTCATGGGCTGTAGTAATGTCAGAATTGTCCCTGCTCTGACTTGGATCCTCCACGGACTACAGTTGTCTCAAACTGTACTCTGCCATGGGACATACTTAGCCAGCCACATCCCCAGCATTGTGCACCTCCACATCTTCTTTTCTTCTTCCTCTTCTCCAGACGTATATTTTCATACATCTTGCACGTTTCCTTTTGTACATACTCACCTCTCCTGTTCGTTTTTATTTTTGTTTATCTCTTCATACATCTCCTGCCTCTAGTGGCTATTGTCCTTTCTGAAATGTTTGAACAAAAGTGGCATAAGCTCCTCTGACTGAAGTTTTGGCATGTGATAGATTTCATCAATTTTGGAGATGGCTAGAATTAACATTGCACAGGGCTGTTCATGTCGTCCTCTTGCACAGACAGCCTTGCAGCTATTTACTATTGAAGAAGAGTAGTGTGTTGCCGGACTGCTTGGTTTATATAATTTCTTGACTTCGATATAATCACAACAATCCTAATCCTAGTCTGTAACTTTTATTATACCGAGTTAAGAATCCATTAAAGTTTAATTGTGCAAGGGTGACGTTAGCCAGTGCCTGGAGCTTTTCCATATGTTCAAGCTGTTTTATAGCCCAATTCGGATCCTTTAAAATTTGTCTGCTTAAAATTTTTCATATCCACTCCTTTCAATGCTAGTAATTCCTATCTCTTCCATTCATTCATTTCCCGTTGCCCCATAAAAGGTCCTTTTGATATATATACATTTCCCTTCTTGTTTCTTTGTGGATAAAACAAGATGTTCAAAACCTCTTTTCCACTCATTTCCCACATCTGAAGTATGTCGATTTGTCCCAAAATTCTGGGTAAGCCAATGTCTGTGGGATTTATGCATTTTGATACAATGGCTAAACACAGTCCCATGAACAGTGAAAAATCTGCAGCCTTTCTTATTTTTTGATAAGGGAATTTTAGAATATGTTGCAAGATCACTGAAAAAAAATCATTGATTTATATTTACAACTCCATTTTCAGTTGACATAAATACATTACCTGCAGATTTTCAAATGGAACATATATGGTTGCAATCATATATTCAACTAAGAAATCCGATCATGTCTCTTTACCAGACTTATCTAAGACCTCTCCTACCAGAGAGAAATATCCCTCACTTCACAATCATACCTTATTCACATCACTTTTTTGGCAGTACACACACACATTTGTGAAAAATTGTTGTCAAGGATGAAGTACAGAAAGTCAAATTCCATAAAAAATCTCTGACAAACAACTTGAGAACTCACTGTGAGTTGCAACCACTTCAGTTGAACCAGACATCAATGAATTTCCTTCACAAAGTAAGATCAAATATCCCACTGGTTTTCTGTTTTTGTTGCTCTCTCTTTTTTATTGTTTTAATAAAATATTAAAAATTAAAAATAAAGAATAATTAAAAATTTTAAATAAATTTTGTTACTTACATACTGTAACTATATATTATATTTTACAAGGCTGCTCAGAATGGAATGCCTCCTATTTTATTATGTTGGCCCATGATGTCCAAGGCGGATGTCGGTGGTATGGCTTTCCCAATAATATTCTGTTACATTTTGTTGCTGTCTGTCAGATAGCAGCAGAGCAGCAGCCTGACAAAATACTGTCTAACATAAAGGTGTGTCACTGAGTTCTTTCATGCAGGAAAAATGGCACCCACTGACATTCATGGCCCACTGACAGCTTGTTCACTGTTGATAGAGACCAAGCAGTGAATGTGAACATAGTGAGGTACTGGGTGGTACATTCAGCAGTGGCAACAGTGACAGTAGATCACCTCTGCTGGAGCAGGTTTTGACAAGTGAGGCATGCAGGTTCTTGTACATCACTGATGAAAATGCATAGCAAATAGTGATGAAAATGTTGTGAAATAATATTCTGTAGCTGAAAATTTGTTTTATTAAAGGGAGTTGTGTTCCTTGTATCTTCTGCAGTTTCCATGAAAATAAATAGGAGACATTATTTTCAGAGAAGCCCAAGATGTTTCCTATTCATTCAGTGCAGCCCACTGTCCAGCCCAAAGGTTGGACATCCATGGATTAAGATCTGTAAATGTAAAATGCTTTTCTGTCCCTTCCTGTGCTTTGGTTGTGTTTCACGAAGTGGTTTAACTGTAGTCAAGGATATTTACATTATTCTCTTTCTGAAACAGATTGTATTAGTAACTCAGCCAGTCCTTGCCTGAAAGATTCAATGGTAAATTTCTGGCATAGAATTCTTCCTTACATTCATTTTTTGCAGGGCTGAATTAACAAGGTTTTATAACAAAAACTTTTTTTTGTGTGTGTGTGTACGGAATATTAAACTCAATAGAAATTACATCTTTTTTCACTGCTTGCCTTCTTGATGTCTGTGATGTCCTAGCATACGTTCTCACCAAACATTTCTCATAGAAATGAAATGTTTTTTAACAGTTATAGATAAACTTCATGCAAGCAATTGTTTGCTTCTCATTTTATCCCTGCTCCATTCCTCAAACAGTTGCAGCCATATAGGATGTCTCACAGCCTTGTAAATCCCACTTCCGATTTTAATTGAGGTACTGTATCACTAGTGTGGCCACTAGAGATGTATCAGTTTGCAGAGCCTGCTCTTTCTGCCATGTTTCCTGCCTTGAACAAACCTACAGTTCAGATATATAACTATTGGTTTTGTTTCTGCTCTTTATTCCTCAATCACACGCTTGCTTCGAAGAACATAAGCAAATCTGGTTATCTGATCAGATTTGATACATGGAACCTGCATAGTCTGCCTCTTATCTAGATGTCCACTCCCAATTCTGTGGATTAATCTTTCTACATCTGTTTACTTCTGAAGTTGCCAGAAGCTCATCCTTCTCTGCATCTCTTCCACATTTATAAATCCTGGACCTCAGTCTTCTGCAGTTTCTTGCCCTCATTCCAAGCAATTTCAAGTTATTGCAAAACTTCATTTCATTACACTTTTCTTTCATGTTGCTGTTAATACCATTTCCCTCATTTGTCACTGACTGCCTTTTCTTTGCCTCCCTGCACTGTCCTCTCATTCTCTCACATTGAAAATAAAGCTATTTATTCTCTTGGCTCTGAAAGCTCTAGTCTCCCTGTGTCATCTCTTAAAATTGAGATGTAAAACCTTCTAACTGTCTTCAGCCTGCAATGACTACTTGTTCTGTATTCAGATGTGGATTTTTTTCATTTCTTCCAGGCAGTACTCTACCTTCTTCCCACGATCTTTCAAAAAACTAAGCATCTTTCTTTTTTTTTTTTTTTTTGGCCTGTCACCCAGAACCTGAAAGTGTTTTAATTCACTGTATCATTTCACACCGCTAAATTTCATGTAACTATTTTTGCTTATTTTCTTGTACTTCGAATCACAGAATGACGGAATCATTATTTAAATTAGAAGATATCTCTTGAGAGATTCTTCTACTACAGCAAATTTCTCAGGACAGTGTCCAGTTGGGTTTTGAGTATCTTCGAGGATGGAGACAGTCTCTCTGAGCAACCTGCTTTGGTGTTACCAATTACTCTCACCATAAAACAAAGGTTTTTTTTATCTTATGTTCAGATAGAATTTCATGCATTTCATTTTGTGCTCACTGTCTTGTCCTGTTACTGGGCAGTATTGAAAGGGGAGTGTGTCCCTCTTCTTCTTTCCCACCTGTCAGGCATTTCTATTCAATGATAAAATTACCCCTGAGTCTTGTCTGTCTTGTGTAAAGATGCTTCAGTGCTTTAACCATTTTTTGTGAACCTTTGCTGAACTCACTCTAGTATGTCTATGTCTTTCTTGTGCTGGACATAATAATCCAAATCATGTAAGCAGTGCTGAGAAAGGGGGAATAAGTGGATCACCTCCATTGACCTGCTGACAATGCACTTCCTAACATAGCCTTGAGAAATGTGCTCTTACAGCCTTCTCAGCTGTAAGAGCACATTTCTACCTCACATTCAGTTTGGTGTCAACTGGGACACCCAGGTCCTTTTCTTCAAAGCAGCTTTCCAGATCATCCATTCCCAGCATATACTGATAGGTGGATGGTTAAACTGGATGATCTTGTAGGTCTTTTCCAACCTTGGTGATTCTACGATTTTATGATGCAGGGATTACTTTTTCCCTTGGTGTAGAAATTTACATTTCCCTTTGTTGAACTTCAGGATATTCCTGTTGACCCATACCTTCAGTCTGTCAATAGCTGTCTGAATGTCAACTCAGCCATTTGTTTTATCAACCAATCTCACAAGTTTTGTATCATCTGCACTTTCTGAGAGTGCATTCTGTCCTGTTGTCCAGGTCATTAAAGATGATGTTGAACAATGTCAGCCCCAGTACATCTCTAGAGACTTTGCTTTAATGGGACTTGATGCCACTGTTCAAAATCTTCTGGGCCCAATTGTAGAGTTTCTAGTTCACCTCCTTCAACTTACCTATGCTTCCTCAGCTTGTCAATAAAGATATTATGGAAAATAGGGTCAAATGCCTTACTAAAGTAAAGTACACAATCTCTACAGCTCTCCAGTCATCCAATAAGCTAGTGATCTTGTAGAAGCTATCAGGTTGGATTACAATGATTTGCCATTTGTAAATCCATGTGAACTTCTTCCAACCTCATTCTTGTCCTTTGTATGTCTGAAAATTGGTTCTAGTATTAGATGCTTCATCACTTCTAGGTACTGAAGTGGCTGACTGGCCTGTTGTTTCCCGTTTATTCCTTCTTAGCTTTCTGAATGATTGAAAGTGTGTGGCTTTCTTTTTACTTTTCTGTTTCTAGTGGTGATTTTGATCCATGTCTACAGCTTCTACATGCAGTGGTAGTAAAAGTATTAAGAAAAACGTTTGATTCTACTTTCTTATTGATAATTTTAAGCTAAATAGATGCAAGGTGAGAGGCAGAATTTGTAGCCGGAAGTTCAGCTCCTAAAACTCAGACCTCTACCATGCGAATTAATCAGTACATTTCTAAAATCACCACACTGCCAATCGTTATAGATAGAACTGTTTTTAAAAAAAATCTCTAAATTTGCATTTGCATTCTTTCCCTATTTCAGGCCGAAATGAGCTGATTGCCCGTTATATTAAGTTGAGAACAGGGAAAACACGCACAAGGAAACAGGTAAGTGTAAGGTATTCCACTTAAACTTTAGGTGCTTAGGACCGCTATGCATGCTGTGAGGACATAAAAGAAATTCCTTGCTACTCACTTGCTATTGGTTTCTAGCTTTCCTAGAAAGAGGTTACTTTTTAATAAGAATGGTAGGAAGTCAGAAGAATTTTATAAAATGACTATAGTACTTAAATCTCTCATCCACCTAATGACACACAATTTTTCTGCTGTTAAATAGTGTGGGCTTTTATTTGTTTTGTTTACTAATGAACATTTTAGCTAACATAAATTACAGGGTTTTCTTCAGAACAGACATACAGACAGCAATGGTGATTTTGAAAACACATGGCAGGTGGTATGAAAAATACATCTCTGTGATTTGGGAATGACAATACAGCCTATTCTGGACAAAGCCCTAGCAAACCTGGACATACTTTGGGTAGAGGACTGAAAGGACTGGATTCCTTCCAACCTAATTTTTTCTATGATGCATTTCAGCTCAGATTCTGAAGTTCTAAGAGTCAATATATGGTGGCTGAGGTCATATAACATTTTCCCAAGGGTAGGGCAAGATAGAAAGAGGTCAAAACTCTCAATCCTCAGGTTTATGGGTGCGTTCTTCAGTTTCGCAGAAGATCTCTGGCTTTATAAAACCACTTGAATGGTAAAAGACCTTCATTGGCCTGTCTCTGTTGATCCTCCACTTCACTTAATCACAGTTACTTTTAGCCACAACTCCTCTCCACCCATCAACTGAAATAACTCCCTATTGCACAAGGTGCCTAAAGTAAACTTTACTTCTGCAAGCAGCTACCAAATACTTATCAGGATTGAAGATTAATTTTGTCTTTCAATGCAGGTATCTAGTCACATCCAGGTCCTGGCAAGGCGGAAAGCCAGAGAGATCCAAGCCAAGCTCAAGGTACAATGGATATCCTTTATCATATCATATATTCCTTGAGTCTTCTGTTCTTTCATCCTCTCTGTCTTAGAAAAGCTGGGGAGAAGAAGAAAAAAAAAAGAAAAAAAAAAGTGAGATTAGCCACTTGTATGGGAACTGCTGAATCATGGCCTGAACCTCTGATTGATCACCTGAGGCGAGCAATAAATCAGCCTTGGGAGCACAGGTGAAGGCAATTCACCTGTGCTGCCGGAAGGGGTGGAGCTTGGCTCCACATCTTGTAGACCCCATTTAAGAGCTTCCCAGTGGGGAAGAATCTCTTTCTGGAGATTCCTCTTTTTGGAGTTTTTCAGTGAGCCCAGGACGAGGGTAAGTATTCTTTTCGGTGTAATAACCTGCCTAACCAAGCTCTCTTGTATGTTTCTTAATTATAACACTTGTATATTCATTGATTACATACCACTGAACTTTGGTAAACTGGGAAGATAATGCTACTTTCCAGGAAGTGCTGTCCAAACACTTGTATTGTTGGAGTTCTGTGACATCTAAGGCAATTCTATTTAAGGAATAAAGAAACAGTAAGTTTTGTTTTAATGTGTCAGATTTCTACTTCTGCTTTATACTGCTGTCTATCAAGTTTGAGCCTCTCTGGGACTTGAGGGCATGGGAAATGTGTTCAACTGAGGAGGTGGAGCTTATTCTTACAAATTTTGACCTGTAATCATTCCCCAGTGTTTTCTGTGCCTTGGCAAGGGTAACTTTACAGGTACTGGTGCACTAGTTCTACTTGTGGTTGTGCCTGGGAAAGGATCTGAGTTAGTATAACCACTGGAAGGAAGCTGCAAAACCACCTGTCATCTTCTCAAGTAAAGCGGTACCAGCTGAACAGACTTTGCACTCTGATTAATTCAGACCTGATTTAAAGAGTCCTGGGCTTATCTTCCTCTTTAATAGAAGAAAAATGGTTGACTTCTGTCTAGCTGCATAAGTAAATCTGTGTTTTCCTTTCTATAGTCCTTGTTATAAATCATTGAGACAGCCAAGGAAGGAAGATTCATGCTGGCCTTCCTGATTTGATGTGGCAGTAAGTGATCTGAAGAGAAGCACATTTGCTTCTCTGATTTTTCATGCTTCAGATGACAATGAGGTTCTTGATATCTCAGTCCAGTCGTAAGACTGGGATGATCAATTCTATCTGAGAATAACATTCCTGATAGTCATGACTATCAAGTAAACAGCTGTTAGTATGTGATTCCTCTTCACTGTCTGGACAGCTTCTTGCTGGGCTACACTCACTCACTGTGAGTGACACTGGCACTTAGTGCTGCAGTGTACGCATCTCTAGCATGAGCAGTGATTACTTCTAATTGTCATGAATGCACACTATCCTCCTTCCACCACCAGTTCCAGATCAATTTTACAAACTGGTGTTGTGTCTATAATTTGCCTGTTGTGTTTCCAGGTGTTCTGATAACAAGAAGAAACCACAAATTACAATTAATTCTGTGCTTCTAGGTAGTGCTGCCTAAGTTTTAAGACTGTGGTACTGTTCAGTGGAGAGGCAAGTTAAAGTGAGCAGGAAACAACAGCCCAGGTTGTTAAAGATTTACTGCTGCGTGTATCTGTAACCTTGATTCCATCATTTGTATGTCACAGCTCTGGGATTTGGCATGATTGAAAAGCCAGTCAGATAAGCCTGTTTGCACTTAGCATTTAAGGCTGGCAGTCTTCGTTCTCAGGGAATGAAGGTGTTTTCAGGGAGCAGCATGGAGCCATTGCTTATTCTCCTTTTACACTACCTCTGTCATGCTGAGAGCTCTCCCATCTACATTCAGTGAACTGTTCACCAGTACCAGAGTGTTTCTTTTTGCCTGCAGAGGCAAGTCTGTAGCACTACTTCAACTCATTCACTTCTTTGCTTTCTCTAGTCATTTTTGTAAAAAAAAAAAAAAAAAAAAAAAAAAAAAAAATCACAAAAGCTACTTCCCTTCTTCCAATTTTGGCTGATAGCTGAGTGTTCTTCCATCACTGTTCATTTTTCATTCTGAGTATACTTTCTCATACTTACATAGTAGGGATCTGAGCATCTACATACTGACTTTTCAAAGCAATTAGTCTAATACTAATTTCTTCCACACAAATTGAGGTCTCTTCTTTAAATGTGCACTGTGTCTTTTGTAGATAGATGTGGGGAAGTAGGGTAAAAGATCAAAGAAAACTCTGTTCTCAGATGTCAGTTAGTTTTCTATGTCCTGGGTGGCTAATAGATACTGTACTAAAGAAAAAGAAAAGAAATTTGTGTTTTTGTTATTATTTATTCCAATGCATTTTGAGAGGAATAAAACAAAAGAAAAAAAACTGCAAGTGTTTGGTTAAAAAAAACTTTTTTTCTTTTGTACTGGAAATACAGATACAAATGAATACAGAACTGTTAGCTGAAAAAGAATAGAGATGTCTCTACCAAAAACATGCTGTTTTCCAACATTCTGTCAGGCATTTAAACAAAGCAGAAAAAACAAAACAAGACTTTGGTAGATAAAAGCTTTTCCCTTCTTAATTGCCTTATTATAATTAAACTTTCTTAAAAAAATCCACAAGTAATTTTAGTTCTTCCCCCGACAACACAGGTAGACAAATATGACTTTTCCAGTGAAAAGGTAAGGAGAGCTAAAGGTAGCCTTAAAATGTTGCAGGTAATCTCTGAAGTATCATTTACACTGTAGTCTGAAAAAATTTTCTCTTAGCTTTAGAGAAACTTAGAAATTCAGTCAGTTATTAAAATGCTTCCCTTCCATGCACTTGAATGATACAGAAGTCACAGATACAAAAAAAACAAAAACAAAAACAAAAAACAAAAAAAACCAAACAACAACAAACAAACCCATAAGTTATGCTCATTCCTCCATTTCATTTCAAAGCTATCATTCTTGAGCTTTTGTTTTGCTACCTCAAAACAAATTTTTATATTATATCCATCAATATCCCTGTGATTTGACCTTTAGAAAACCTTAGAGGGGAGGGGATAGCGAGAGTGGAGACCCAAGAGCGAGAACTTGGTGCAGTTACTAAAATAAATGAGCTCGTGTCTTTGAGAATTCCTGAAGAGAACAAGAATGTCTTTCAGCAGCTTCTCCAAGCCATGAATTCACCTCTGGCATTGCCATTGTAATTATGATGTCACAGATAAAAGCAGAATGTCTAAAGAATAAAGATTACTTTTATGGGACTGTGGTACGAAAGGAAGAATATGTGGAAGTACTTACAGTTGTCCATTTATTTCTTTGACTTCTTTGTAGAAGAATCAAAGAATGCTCTTTGTTTTCAACATACATCAGCTCCCTTTTTTGTTGCAACTCCACAGTCTTGCTAAAATACAAAACAATGTTCATGCATATGTTCTTGCCCTAGGATTTCTTGTTTCCCCAAGGATAATTGTTGCCAGGGATGATCAATACTACCTGAGAATAACATTCCTGATCTGAGATAGTCTTTTTACAATGATGATGACAAGCTCAGTTTGTGTTGACAATGAGCTTGTTTTTAGAATTCTATTGAGAATCAAGGGTCTTTCCATTAACTATCCTTACCAGTAATTTAAACGGGAGTGAATTAGAGTCCTAATTTCCATGGGAAAACATTTTAGCTGTGGGGTTTAAGAACCTTCAGACAGAAAGGAGAAGCACTTAGTCTCTAAACAAATGATCCCATACTTACTTTCAGGAAGTAAGATTAGCTACATCTGAAGGTATAGTAATGATTAAGAGTCCTAAGCTTTGAAGAGTTCTTAAGATATTAATTGGTGAGTCTGCTGCTCAGGTTTTCAGAGATGCTTGTTCCCTATGAAGGAGCTGGTGAGAATCCATTAGATCAGGCAACATATTTATTATTATAATTGTTCTGTCTTTTCTCTTTCTACTCTTACCCATAGGATCAGACAGCTAAAGATAAAGCTATGCAGAGTATGGCTACAATGTCATCTGCCCAGATTATCTCTGCAACTCCCTTCCATAGTAAAATGGCCTTGCCAGGTCTCCCACGATCAGCCTATCCTGCTGTTTCAGGGGTGAGTGAACCCATGTGTTAGAGTTGAGCTAATGACACTTGAATCTTTAGAGTGTCAAGAGCTCCCAAAAGGTGTTTTCTTTGTACAGCAAATGTTTAATATGGCTTCAACACTGTCTGATTCTTTGGTCACATTGATATAAAACAGTGGTGTTTCATTATATGCTTTTCTAAAAATGACACAAGTGAGAGAACAATCATATCCTTAGGATTTTCAGCTGCCTGAAATATTTTAAGGTGTCTGTATCCTTTTTTTCAGTCCACAGAGCAGTTTGGACCTGATCCTGACCCTTTGTCAAACTCATTATTCCCATGCTCATCCTGTGTGCTTAGATCACAAATTGATAGCTCTTACACACAACTTTTAACACAAAGGGCCTGTCAGCATTCCCTGTCCTTTATGTTGAGCCTAGTGAGATTTGATCACCATTGATTTCTCCCAAAATACTTCTGTGGAGTTCTGGAAAAAAGTGGCCCATTGAAGAGGGGGAGCATTTCTAAAGCTTTGGAGACAGGTGCAAGAATGCATACATGCTATTTTACATTTAAAAATACTATTGTGTCATTTGCTTTTACTACTATTACTGTGTAGAAAATATTCTCCAAGGATTAAACCAGGAAAGCAGAAAGAGAAACTGCAGCTTAATCATACCTTTAAGTCTGAGCTTGCAGTTTTTTCTTCAGACAGGGGCAAGTCTGGCTTTTTTTCCTCAATATTAAGAGTAATCACCTTTACCTCTGTGTTGTTTTCTTGCAGTTTTGGCAAGGAGCTTTGCCAAGCCAAGCTGGATCTTTGCAAGAGTGAGTATTCCTTTGTCTGAACAGGTGCTTCCTATGTGTTCCTTGAGGAATGACATTAGCTATTTCAAGATTTTTGAAATGTTAATGTAATCCTTGTTCTTAGACAGATTCCCTGACTGTGGATCTGAGACCTAAGGACTGACATTCTTCTAAGGCTGAAGATAAATTTAGAGTCGCAAGGCATTCTTAAATGAATAAAATCCCATGCCTTCATATGGTATCTTTAGTATGGATTGCATCCCTTTAACGTGCCCCACAACTCAGACAGCCTAATGTGGGTTATTTTAATGTGTGCCCTGGTGGGCACACAAACAGATAAATATATAATTGCATATACATGCAAATATACACTGGCCCCCACAAAAGAACACAGACTTAGCACTCATAAATACAAACAGCACCAACAACCTCATTCTGTATCCCTCTCTGGATGATGTTGGTGAAGGTGTGTTAAGGGAATATAAACACACTGTGTATCCATCCAGTGTCTGGGTTTGTGCACTCTATCTAGTAGCTATCCCTGGATCCACTGTCTCCCCCTTTGCAGCACCTCAGCACCTGAACTCTTGAGGCTGCAGTTTCACTCTATTTGCTGGTGTAGGTCCCTCACGCACGCAGATAAATGCACGTGCATGTGAACACAGGGAATATTTTTGGTAGCTGAGATATATAACTAAGATATATAGTCCACCCAGTAGATGGTCCTGGATCTTCACCCTTCCCCAGTTTGCCACCCACAAAGATAAACACATACAAACCTGGCTTTCAGTCACTCTTCAGACTTCACAGTCTTTATGTCAGTTGGTCTGGATCTCTTTGCCCAACTCAAATTAGCCTCCTCAAGGTGCCTCGCCCCTGAAGACATACAGCTGGCTCCGAAGTCATCTATTTGCTGGCTAGTCTAGCTTGATATTCAATAGTGAGCACTCTCTTAATTGCTGTAGTTTCTGACACTACAGAAACATGGGCCCCTGTAACCCATAAGTTGGTCCTGTGAATGGCACTTAGACCTCCACAGGCACTACAGAATACTACAGATAAGGAGAGACCCTTATCCAGGAAATTAATTAGAACTAGAACTTAATATGAAGACAGTACAGACTGTAATGGTAATGTGCAGGACATGGGCAGATAAATGTACTAATCTTTTAATATGCAACATGTATCTTTTATCCCTGTACTTACCCTAAATGTAGACAAAATAAATCTTTTGCAATTGCCAAATGCTCTTTCATTTTATCTCAATGTGTCCCATACCATCTAGACATGAGTCCCTTCAGTTTGTAAGGTAGTTGATTTGTAAACCCCAACTGACTTGCTGAGTTGGATTCCTACCTAGCTAATGAGGCTGGTGGCTCCCTGACAACCTGGATTGATCAAATCAGGGATTTTATTTCTATGACTCTATTATTGGGGTTCCCCCTTTCTCAGTGCAGAGACAAGAGGTTGGCTGATGGTTCTCCAGTAATGGCCCTGGATGTAGCTATGTCAGAATATTATTTAGGTCACTCTGCCTTCTCTTGTTCCACTGTGCTATCTTAAGTGTGTGGAGACAAACTTTTTATTACGTAACCTAGCAGGATATGTTCTGTGAGGAAATTTAAGACAACTTAAGGACAAGTGGCTTGAAGGATTATACTTTTCACTCCAGCTATGTGTTCTTGCTCTCTTCTTGTTCTGTTGCTGGTGTTTGTAAGGCAGGTCAGGGAACAGAAACTATAAGCTGTCTTGTGGGGAAAAGTGGTTCATAGAATACTGGAAGCTGTTCTGGGAGAAATGAAAAGTGTTTATTTAAATCACCTAATCTGTACAAACTGTTGATCAAATGTATTTTCCTTTTCCTCTTCCCTCCTTCTCTCCCTCAACTATCTTTGCATACTCTATAGTGTGAAACCTTTTTCTCAACAACCCTATGTTCTACAGCCTTCACTGCCATTACCTGGTAAGAAATACAGTTACTTCTTTCAAATTATGTGTTAACTTCAAATATAGCTAACACTTAAGTTATTTTTAAAAGGATTTTTGCCTACTGAAACATTCCAGCAGATACAAAATTAATTTCATATAGTTTCCCTTTATTTTTAGTAATTATTTTTAGTTTACATCCTTATATCAAAGAGCTCAAACAGTTTATTTTAAAAAAAAACAAACAAAACAACATTTAGTCCTTATCTTTGTTGTTTGTTTTGGGGTTTCTTTTCCTCCTAATTGGGAATGAAAATCAAGTTTATATTTATCTGTTGTTCTTCCACCATGCTGTTTGCATTAGAACATTGTATTCCATCGTAACAGTTGCCTTTCCAATTCCTCATTAAGTGGAATAATAAATGTATTTTCTTCTCAGTTTCCCCACTTTGAGGAGTTGATTAATCATGTTGATGGTGATGCTTCATTCTCTGATACTAAGCCAACTTATTTCACTGCTCACTTAGGGAATTCCAGGTCTTCTTAAAGTCGCATGTTTTCTGTGAAGTCAAAACCGGGTAGGTTATCTTCTTCATCAGCTGGTACAACTCCAACAGTTGCTGGCTTAGCAGAATGTGACTGAGAAGCCATTTACAGCACAGGTGGAGTGAGAAACATATGAATGGTATTTTGCATGATGAGTGAAGTTAGAAGAAAATGTTATAAGTGAGATTTGACAACAGGATCTTTATTGGAGAGCTATTACAACTTACCTGTTTCTAAATTTTGGTATATAAATCTTGTATGATTAGGATTTGACTCTCCCACTGGCCTCCCACCTTCATCATCAGGACCAGCTTGGCAAGGACGAAGGGTTGCTAGCTCCAAACTTTGGATGTTAGAGTTCTCAGCGTTCTTGGAACAGCAAGATCAAGACACGGTAAGATACACTTTTGATTTCCACTCCTCATTTATCTTTGGCATTCAGGTAGCTCCTGCTCATTGTGAATATATGCTATATGTGTATGAAAATACTTGCTTCTTTTCTCTACTGAGAATAGGAAGGCACCTTTGGGAAACAAAGAACCCAGTTAAAACAGATCCTTTTCTTAAAGGACAGAATTGCTTACAGCAGTATAGCCAGTTACGTGCCATGTCCTTCTGGCCTCCCTTTCCAGGGTCATGAGACAGTGGTACAGTCCCTGTAGGGCTATTCTAGCTACCCTGTTCAGCCTAGGAGGATAGATCCAGAATCAAGTGATGGTTAGATCATGTGGAGCCACATAATCTCTCTTATGTGCTGAGAACTTAAATTTGGGGCCAACTGGGCCAAATTTGCATCCGTGTGTTTCTATGGAAACATATATAAAATAGGAGAAATAAGACTTGCCTGTCTCACCAAAGCCTTGTGACACTGCATCTTGAGAAATACACTGGCGATGAGCCAGTTACACTTCCTTTCTCTGAGACAAGAAAACTGCAGTTCAAAAAAGAGTTGCATTTGGCTGACACCTTGCTGTGGTAATTCAGGTAGTTCTTCTCAGGATAAGGAGCTTTGATGTTCATTGGCTGAGTGACTCGTGACAGGTAACATTCTGCATCTCAGGTAATTCCAGACTGTTTAGTAGCAGCTACACAAGGCACTGATTTAGAAGTGAATTTAGGGGGAAAAAACACAGAACTACTTCAGAAGAAGCAAGAAGCTGGATGTATTCTTAAGAAATTAAAAACAGCATGAGCTGGTATTAGCAGAGATCTTTCAGCTAATACTTCTGCTATATTAGAAAGTGCTATCAAATTTTAAGAAAATTCCTGTAGTCAGGCTTTTTTGGCTGTTTTCTTCTGGATTAAGATGACAGAGCATCTACTGTCACAGTGATTTGTAGAGTGCGGGTACAGACCTTTCCATTTAATCATTCATACCATCTTCAGAACCCAGCCCTCCGTGCACTGTTAATGCTCTCTGCATCAACTGATTAAAAACTGTATGTTTTCTGGGCTTGAAGATCTTTTGAAGTGGTCTTATGAGCTTATGAGCTTTTTGGATTTCTTTGGTAGGATGGACCCACCCAGTTTGCGAAAACATCAGCTTTTCTCCCATGAAAAGCTGTATATTCAGAATATACTGAAAAACTTCCTAATCCCTTGTTTTTCGTGTTCTTGCAGTATAACAAACACCTGTTTGTGCACATCGAGCATTCAAATCCCAGCTACAGTGATCCCTACCTTGAGGCAGTGGATATCCGACAGATCTATGACAAGTTCCCTGAGAAAAAAGGGGGCCTGAAAGAACTGTTTGAAAGGGGGCCAGCAAATGCCTTCTTCCTTGTCAAATTCTGGGTAAGGAATGGACTCTTTGTAAGGTATCCATTTGCTATGAAGTTCTTTAAAAGCAGTGGCCTCACTAACTGTTAGATGACAGCTTGAAGACCTCTCAAAAAATTCTCACTGAGCAGAAGACTGAATACAGTCACAACTCTCTCTGAGTTCTTTCCCTAATTGTACAAGGTCCTAATTCTACCCTGGAGTAAGACATACTTTTCATGGTGTCATCTGTACAGTTCTTTTTGACTAGGTCTGTGGAGTATGTTTGGTAATGGTGACTGGTACACTTTGAATTATTTATTTATATACATAAGAAGAATTCATAGAAAATTCTTCTTTGTGTACATGTGTTTGGTGCTGAGTAAATTCTCAGTCAAAGGCAATGGCAACATTTTTCTGTCTCGTCTATCTCACTAGCTGCACTTTGTGCTAAGCAAGTACCAATGATGAACAGGTATGCATTGACTACAGGGACAATAATAGACAAAAGATAAGAGAGAGATATTATGAAATTGTATTATGTTGCTGATATTTTACTGAATTTACTTCTGGTACGTTGGCAGAAATCAGTTTGGCAAAAACTTTCTTAATTTAGCCTGGATAGGATTTTCATGAATTAACTTAAATTTGCAAAAACTGTGCCATTGTACTTTAGCATACAAACAAAATAGTTACAATGATGACAGTTATCATAGGTATTGCGTGGTTAAAAATAATAAGAGCTTGAAGCAGATGCATGATAGATGGTTGAAGGCATGTGTAATGGGATTTGGAGCTTTTCACCTTGTGTTACAGCTTACACTTCAACCCCAGGTCAGGAGCAAGATAATGAAAAATGAGCTTCCATATCTTGTACTTTGTGCAAACTGACATTAGAAATATTCTTAACTAGTGCCTTCAGAAGAAAGAAGAATTAATTTATGTGTCTTGAGTTGTGGCTTCCCAGCTGTCTCAAGCCTAACCTTTCCAGAACTGAGTTGGAGAATGCTGGCTAGGAGTTTGCTGTTCAATGTCTGATGCTTAGAGCACTAGTTGTCAGCAGTTCTTGCAGACGTAGTTTTACTACCCCATACTGTGTACTACTAAACTTGATCCCTAAAAGAATTAGCCTCTGTTAGAGTACTACTAAACCTGCTTGAGAAAATTAAAACAGAAATTGAAATACCAGCCCTGACTGCCCATGAATGAAAGATATTAGAGAGCATCACCTTGCTGGGAGGGGTTTCCTTTGACAAACTACTTTGTGTAGTAATTTCTCTAAGAACTGTTTGAGAAAGAAAACAGAAGTCTGATGTGACAAAGGAAGGGGGAAAAAAAAGAGGGGTGACTTTTGAGGAAAAAGTCCTTGGAAAAGCAGGATTTGCAACACGCAGTTGCTTTGTTCTATAGAGATTCTAAACAAATGTTCATGCCAAGGTGAAGTATACTGTCTCCTTAGTGGAATCACACTGAAGTGCTTTAGAAGTTTCAGGAACAAAACCAGAAAGTTTAGAGGGAGGTGTTAACCAGAGAGATTATAACACTTCAAAATCCTTAAGGGAAGAAAAATCATAGTGAACTTGTGATCTAGTGCAATTGTGATTTTATTTATCTAAACTGACAGCATGCTGTTTTTGTGCTTTGTCTTTGGGGACTTTGTCTGTATAATAAGAGAGAGGTAAATGTGGCCTATGTACCATGTCATATCAACCTAAGTTAGGCTTGTAAGGATTTACACGGTGAAATGTCATTTCATGTTGCTGTCACAGGGCCCACGTAATTTATCTGGTTTTCAAAGAGCGTCAACTCACTGAAGTTTGATTTTCATAAGGAGATGTGCCACAGGACTTGAAAAATCTTTGCTCCAGAGCCAGTGATACTATGCACGATGTCTTGGGGTTCACTTCACAAAATGATGTTCTGGGGCATCATTTAATATTTTGACTTTCCCTTTTTTTTCTTTTCTTTGGATGCTCTTTCATTGTTGAATTCCTGACTGGAGTTTACATCCAGTTTTGTTGATGGAAATATTGACAACTGCTTATTAGAAGCGAGATAAGTTAACAAGTGAAGTCACTGATTGAGTGGAAGCCACTAAGACATGTATGAAGTAAATCATTCAGTTTTTTATTTGTTTCTCAATGTAGGCTGTAGGAGTTGAAAGCGTGACTTCTGCTGGTAGTGTTCTGGAGGAGAAAGTTGGGGCATTAATATGATTTGTATTGTGTACGAGGTACACATAGGTGTACTCTACGTTGTTCCTTTTGTAAGATTTCAGCTAGGATCTCCAGGTCAGGTTAACATAACAGAACTAGTTTAAATAAATAAACTTTACTTCTGAAAATCTGTGGCAATTTCTGTTTCTTGAGGAAAACTCCAGCACTTTTTCTTGAAAGATTTATAATTCAACATGCTTCAAATGTTGTGGTAGTGCAGTCTTTATATAAAGTTTGTGAGCCATGCCTATAATTCAACATGGTACATTTGTCTTAGAAATCCTGAGTTTGATGCAATAGACCTGTGTAATCAAACTCCACTCAACAGGAGAGATCAGATAACATAAAGCAGCAAAATCTGGAAATTCTACAGTATGTTATATTGATATTTCCAAATACAGACTTAAGTAGGCTTGACTAAATGCTTTACAGATTCTGGATAAGAGTTGTCACACTCAATCCCAGGCCAAAACAAACACTTTTAACAGATCAAGCAATGTGGTTTTAAAAAGTTTTTCAGAAGAAAACTGAATTTCAGCTGAGATTTTCATATCTCCCTGCATTTTTACATCTCTACATATGGCTAGGGTGTTTTATTACTTGATCACTCTGTTCAACTGTACCAAGTATACTAACTAAAGATGTGTTGGATAAAATAATTTCTATGCTATTGGATTTGTAGTGTTGTTTTTTAAGGTGAAATTGTTATTCAAAAGCAAACTGCTGATAATCTTCTTGTGTGGGTAGGTAAATACTTGAAGGTTTCTTTGAGACACGAATATATGACATTTCAGAGGTTAACATTAAAAAAAAAAAATCATTAAGACATTGAATAAGTTGTTTTTATATCTATATAGTTTTAGACTTGAAGAACCTGAGTTAGGAAACTGCTGGTACTGCACTAAGCAGTAAATATTCCAGATAACCTTTGTGCTTTGGAAGTTTAGCTCCAAATACCAGGTGTTTTGTTTTTGTTGTTGTTTTGTTTTGTTTCTTTTTAAAAAAAAAAAAAACCAAAACATTACATAAAAGATAATGTGTCTGAGAAAGAGTTTGCATTTATTCAGTGGTGCAGTAAATTACTCATACAACAGCTAACAGCTAAAAGTTCAGTAATTTGAAACGTAAATAGTGTTTGTAATCCTGCTTTGATTTTTGGCTTTGGGAGCCTGATAAAATGAACTAACTCTTGGACTTGGATTGACAAGTTGTGCATGACATCTCCATGACATTTCTTCATGTTCCAAGTACATTCTGTCACATGACAATGAATATGAGACATTAACCTTCCAACACATGGTCTGTGGCTGCTCTGCTCTTTTCCAGTGTAATATTATCTTTGCCACCTGTTACTTGTTTCTCACCATGAACTCCTTCTAAATGCATCGTTATTAATAGTTTGAGGAAGAGCAGCTTACAGGGCTTTGCATGTTACTAGAATGGTATACTTGCGCTGTAGAGCTTTCAGAAGTTGTGAAACTCTGGCTAGAAGATATAGGAAAAATTAAACAAGTTCAATACTGACAGTACTTTTACCAAAGCAAATATCTGCAGATGAGTGTTATCAGTGCAACAGCCTATAAGACTTTTCTGCCAGTGATGAATACATGTAATAGCTTCTCATCAGTGATAGGCAAGGTGATAAGTTAAATTAATGAGTAGATTCTTTCCATTAAACAAATTATACTGTTGTAGAAGGGGCTGGAGGTGTAGGTGGGAGAGATGTCCTGCACGTGGCTTCTCTCTCATCCTAAGTTCATCCTAAGTAAATCCAGTCAGGTCATAGAATCATAGAATTGCTCAGGTTAGAAAAGACCTTTAAGGTCAACGAGTCCAACCACAACCTAACCAAGTTACCCTAATAATCCTCCACTAAATCATGGCCCTGAGCACCACATCAAAGTGGTTTTTAAACACAGTCAGGGGTGGTGATTCAACAGTTTCCCTGAGGAACCTATTCTAGTGCATAACAACCCTTTATGTAAAGAAGTATTTCCTAATATCCAACCTAAACTTACCCTGGTGCAACTTGAGGCCATTTCCCCTCATCCTGTCACCCGTGAGAAGAAACCAACCCCGCTCTCTCTTCCAGTACCTGAAAGGTACTTACAGTGAGCAATAATGCCTCCCCTCAGCCCCCAGACTAAACAGCCCCAGTTTCTTCAGTCTCTCCTCGTAGGGCTCCATATTCTCCAAGCCCTTCACAAGCCTTCTTGCCCTTCCATGTCCTTTCTGTACTGAGGTGCTCAAAATGAACATAGTACTCAAGATGAGGCGTCACCAAAGCTGAGTACAAGAGCAAGATTCCTTCCCTAGTCCTGCTCACCTCTCCATTCCTGATACAAGCCAGGATGCCGTTGGCCTTCTTGGACACCTGGGCACGCTGCTGGCTCATGTTCAGCTGACTGTCCATCAGTACACCAAGGTCCCTTTCTGTCAGGCAGCTTTCCAGCCACTCCTCCCCAAGCCTGTAGAGTTGCCTGGGGTGGTTTTGCCCAATAGGAGGACCCAACACTTGGCCCTATTGAAAATCATACAGTTAACCTTGGCCCATTGATCCAGTCTATCCAGGTTCTTCTGTAGTGCCCTTCTCCCATCTGGCAGCTTAACACTCCCTTCCAACTCGGTGTCATCTGCAAGCTTACTGAGTGTGCACTCAATCCCCTCATCAAGATCATTAATAAAGACGTTAAATAGAAGCGGCCCCAGTACTGAGCCCTGGGGGACAGCACTCGTGACTGGCTGCCAAGTGGATTTAACTCCATTGACCACAACTCTTGGTGCAGGCCATCCAGCCAGTGTTTCACCTAGCGGAGCGTATGCCCATCCAAACTGTGGGCAGCCAGCTTCTCCACGAGAGTGTTATGGGAGACAGTGTCAAAGGCCTTACTGAAGTCCAGGTAGACCACATCAATAGCCTTATCTTCATCCACAATGTGGGTCATCTTGTCATAGAATGAATTCAGGTTTGTCAAACAGGCTCTATTGTTTGTAAGCTGATGCTGACTGGGTTTGATTCCCTGATTGGCCTTTAATTGGTCCATGATGGTTCCCCAGATTATCCATGCTATGACCTTCCCCAACACCGAGCTAAGACTGATAGGTCTGTAGCTACCAGGATCATCTTTCCACGCTTTTTGAAGATGGGCGTCACATTTGCCTTTCTCCAGTCCACCGGGACATCCCCGGTTAGCCAGGACTGCTGAAGAGTAATGGAGAGTGGCTTGGCAGCCACATCCGCCAACTCCCTCAGCACTCTAGGGTGCAATCTATCTGGCCCCATGGACTTACGGGCATCCAGCCTTTCAGAGCAGGTCCAAAACCATCTCATCGTGGATTATGCAGGGCCTATTATGTTTGCCATCCCTATCTACCAGAGCAAGGTGCTGTGTTCCCAGGGAGTAACAAATCTTACTACTGAAGACAAAGAAGGCATTCAGTACCTCAGCCTTATCCTGATTCTTGGTCACCATGTTGCCCTCAGCGTCCAACAAGAGATGGAGATTCTCCCTAGCCCTCCTTTTGCTGTTGATGCATTTATAGAAATATTTATTGTTGTCCTTTACCTTAGTGGCCGAGTTCAGTTTTAGCTGGGCTTTGGCTTTTCTAATTTTCTCCCCGCACAGCTTCACTATGTACCTGTAATCATCATAAGTAGCTTGCCCACTCTTCCAGAGACCATAAGCTTTCCTTTTGCTCTTGAGTTCCAGATAAAGGTCTCTTTCAGCCAGCTGACCTCCTTGCCCATCAGCTTGTCTTCCATGACTTGGTCAGCTCCTGCACCTTCACAGTTACATCCTTAAAGTATTCCCAGCCTTCCTGGGCTCCCACCCTCCAAAACTACCTCCCAAGGGACCCTCTCAACCATGATCTTAAAGAGGTTGATGTCTGCCCTCTGGAAGTCCAAGGTGGCAATTCTGCTGAGCCCCCTCTGTGGTTTGACAAGGACCGAGAAATCTAGCATCTTGTGATCACTATGCCCCAGACAGCCTCTAATGTTAACATCCCCCACAAGACCTTCTCTGTTAACGAACAGCAGGCCCAGGATTTTGCTTCCCCTTGTTGGCTCCTTCACCAGATGTGTCAGGAAGTTATCTCCCACCCACTCCAGGAACCTCCAAGACTGTTCCCTATCTGCGGTACTATAAATCCAGCAGATGTCTGGGCTGAAGTTCTCCACAAGAACAAGGGGGAGAGACCTTGAGACTTCAACCAACTGTTTATAAAACCTCTTGTCTGCTTCTTCATCCTGGTAGCAGCAGTGCAAATTCCCTTTGTCATCCTCTCCTGTCTACTCTATGCCTTCAATCCTGATTTTTATGATCTTTGCTCATTTTTTTCTGAGAATGGATTGGACAGCCCATTAATTTCACCTGTAGTCAACAGCTCAACCTCCTGCCTAGCAATAGCATATGTAAGGGATTTCTATGTCAATGGCACAAAGTCATTCCCCAGAACGTTCAACAGTCAAGACATTGCTGGCTGCAGAAAGCAGATTGAATTGCTGAGGCAATTGATACTGAGTATCTAAATGACACCGTCCTTGAAGGCAGCTAAGTTGCATTTACTCTTACTGTTGGCGAGGCCTTCTGTTATCTTCTAGGTCAAGAACTCCATCTTGCCCTTTCTTAGAGGTAGTGCCACCAGTTTTGAACCATTCTTAAAGATTTGTTCAGCATGTGCTTTTCCACTGACTACAGGGGGCATATGTGCAAAGCTATAGTTTCTCACAGCGTTTACTATAGTTTAGACTCTTGCCTAGTCATTGTTTTTCAATGCCTCAGATAAGCTGAAGACTGTGTCTCAAGGGTCACATTTCCTTCTGTGAAGAGTTACAGAGAAATTTTGATTTACAACTGCATCCTAGCAGGAATGAGGCTTTTCTCAGCAATCAGTTGTGAAACTCACTCCCACTGAAGATCAGAAAGAAAACTTAGCTTGCTTAGGACACTGGCACATTAGGCACAATGCTGAGTTTTCTGTAAGCATTTTTTTCTTGGGGTTGCACATATTGAGTGATAAACTTCAGCTTCTCAGAGCTATCTACAGCAGAGCTGCTAAGAACTTAGACAACCAAGATAATTTGAAAAAAGAGAGAAAGTAATACTACCCTTTTTCAGGTTTACTATGCCCTTCCCTGAACAAATCTCTTTTCTTCTCTCTGAAAATCTTGTTTGGCATATATTTAAAAATTTTGCTTACTTCTCTACAAGGAGTCTGGTGTTACCCCCCAAACAGGTGGATCAGCTATCTTACATACAATCTGTAGATACCTGAAATCTGTTTCCACAAATATCTCAGTGACTGTAATTTCAGCGTGTTTGGAACTCAACAGCAAGTTGAAGACAAGTATGCCATCTGTGCTTAACTTCTACAATAAGTTGAATGCATCCCAGACACATCAGATTGCTGTTATGAGCTAGCCAAAGTGTGCACACCTTTTGACATCTGTACAGAAAGCAACAGCCCTGACTTTGTCCAGTAAAGTTGTTTGGTCTAGTTGGTGGCTCATGAATCACATGTAGCTTTTTCTATATAGGTTGCTCCAAAAGTAATGCCTCTTATTTCTTTCCACAGAGACTGCAACAGATGAACTAGCACAATAAAACTATCTGATATAGTGAAGTCTCAGCTACTCAGCTACAAACACTGTTTTTCATCATGTTCATTTCTGACAGCGATAAACAAAGGCGTGCATGCCAAATTCTTAAAATCTGCAGGGTTGTTCAGAACATGGCTTGTCTGTCATATTTCTGTTGCCACTGCTGAAATGCACCACCTCACTGTGCTAACATCTGCTGTTTAGTCTCCATAAGTGTTCTGCAAGCATCCATGAATGTCAATGGGTGCAACTTTTTCTGCATGGAGGAATTCAATTACACACCTTCATATGTGCTTGCATGTTAGACTCCATTTTGTCAGATTACTCTTCTGCTGCCATCTGTTACATGACAACAAAATGTAACAGAATATTGTTGGGAGGATTCAACCTCTACTGCCACACACATTGTCAACATAATACAGTAAAAGGCATTACTTTTAGAGAAACTTTCCTATTTGTTCTTCTGCCTTTGCCCTTGAAGATTCATGATCAGCTGATTAAATGATGATACCACCCAGCCAGCTAAAAACTGTTCTGCCTCTGCTGTGATTCTGCCCTTGCTAGCAGTGGCTGGTAGGAGCCTGGGGTGGGGTGGGGACAAAGCAGTTCAGACCACTGGGTGAGTGCTTTCCTAAATTTTCACTATCACTTCTTTGGCTGCCTAGGATAGTGTAAGGAATGTACTCGAGTTATTTTACTTACTGGATATACTAGCGCATTTGGCAGTGCATTTGCTCAGAGACTAATTTTTATTCTCCTAGTCTGAATCACATTTAGTCCAACAAGTTCAGCAACTTAATTTATTCCCAGAATATACAGGGAGAACTGGCCTTTCCTAATTGATGAAGTGCGAGAAGATTAATTCGCTTTAAATCATAGTTAATATTATTGCCTTGTATCTTTGAGGCATGGAATATACTGGACAGAGAAAAGCGGACCTTCCTTTGCTCATCTTCATGCCTGGCACAGTCTGGGCAGAGAAAGATGTGAGTAGGTACATGACAGGGTGTGACATGCAACAAATTTTCTTAAGAGAAAGAAACACTGAAAGAGAAGAGAAAGAAATAATCCTTTTGCAAAAAAATCAGTACCATTTCCAGTCCCACTGGTGAGGTTCATAAGCCTCCTGCATGGAGGCTGCAGAATTTTTAGATGTTTAGTTAAAAGCAGTAGCTCCTTTAGCTGTTAAATATTCCATTCTGAGGAGTAAGGTTTTGTTTTGGTTTGTCCTGATGCAACTGTGGGAAGTGTAACTGCATCCGTTAGAGATTTACAGGACTGTCCAATTGATATTTATAAGTTAAATTGGCTATGGCTGATAGTAGCGGTTTCTTCTTTTTTCTCTGTTAAAGGAGGTCATCATCTCCATAGCAGGGAAGGCTAACAGATTGGAATTCCACTCCTGAGTTGCTGCAATTCTTTGGATTTGTATTCATACACATAATTGGCATTTTCAGTTTACATAAACCAAGTTTAAAGTAATTCAGGAGCAGATAATGTGTATGTTAAATCATCTCTCATGGCAGTAGCTTCCGTGAGAGGATGGGAACCAGTAAGCTGTAACTGGAAGGCCAGCAGTGTCTTGAGATGTTGCAGCTCTGTTCTGCTGCACATATGTTGCTTCTATCCTTCCCTGGAGTTGCTGGAATTCCATGTATGGGTTATTTGTTTTGTTTATTGTCTCCAAGGGAAATCTCTGACCAACACTGTGAAGGACTCCTAGTCTTCTTCTTTAGAAAGGGGAAGGAATTCATTTTTATTCAGACAGCTTGTGTATAGGGCAAATAAGTAATACAATTGACTGTCCTGTACGTTGTGATAACTCAGTAGAAACCTAAACCAGAATAAAGAGAGCAGTGCCACACTCTAATATGTGCAGATTTGTTGCACAAATGAGATAGCTGAATAAATAGTATGAAAAATTGGATAGGAAGGTCTTCAGCATGAGCTTAACAATTCAGTAGGCAATTTAAATTATGATCAAGCTTGTAATGCCTATGCCTCATTCCAGTTAACACCCTTTTACAAGGTAAAAGCTAGTCTGGATTTACCCACATATACTGCTCAAGCTTAGACAAACCATGGGAGCATAACACTGCCTTACAATCTTTCTGGTGACCACTGACAATGTAAAGGGCTCCAGTCTTCCTCCAGCCATTGTTTCAAAATACAAAATGGATTTAATGGATGTACCACTTACTGGATAAAGAATTGGCTGGATTGTTGCACTCAGAATATTGCAGTTGACAGCTCAATGTCCAAGTGAAGACCAGTGAAAAGTGGCATTCCTCAGGGATTGATGCTGGGACCTGTGAGCCCGTGCCCACCTCGTGAAGTTCAACAAGTTCAAGTGCAGGATTCTGCACATCTAGGTTGGGGGCAATCTCAAGCACAGATACGGGTTGGGTGGGGAATGGCTTGAAAGCAGCTCTGAGAAGAAGGGTTTGAGGGTGTCGGTTGATGAAAGATTCAACATGAGCCAGCAATGTGTGCTTGCAGCCCAGAATGCCAACCGTATCCTGGGTTGCATCAAAGGAAGTGTGACCAGCCGGTCGAGGGAGGTGATTCTGCTCCTCTACTCTGTTCTTGTGAGACTCCATCTGAGTACTGCATCCAGTTCTGGGGTGCGCAATATAAGGACATCGAGCTGTTGGAGTGGGTCCAGAGGAGGGCTTGAGCACCTCATGTACAAGGACAGGCTAACAGAGCTGGGGTTCTTCAGCCTACAGGAGAAGCATTGAGGGGTCCTTTCAGTGGCCTTCTAGTGCCTGAAGGTAGCCTATAAGAAAGCTGGGGAGGGATTTTTTATAAGGCCATGTTGTGACGGAAAAAGGGAAAATGATTTTAAACTGGAAGAGGGTAGGCTTAGACTAGATATTAGGAAGAAATTCTTTACTGTGAGGGTGGTGAGACACTGGAATAAGTTGCCAGCAAGGTTGTGGATGCCCCCTCCCTGGAAGCATTCAAGGCCAGGCTGGATGGGGCTTTGAGCAATCTGGTCTAGTGGGAGGCACCTCTGCCTATAGCAAGAGGGTTGGAACTAGATGATCTTAAACATGCCTTCCAACCTAACCATTTTATAATTCTATGATTCTATGGGTTCCTCAGCGAGTTTCGTAATACAGCTACACAAAAGTTTGTGCCAGCACAAGAGGAACAAGAGGGCATTGAGACTACTCTGTGCTGGTGGAAGGACCAGCCTGGTATTCATCAAAATACACCTCTGAGATACAATTTTCCAAGAGCCATTCTGAGTATGGGTTGCCATCAGCATAGGCACTCTTTGTACTCTCACCTTTTGTGTATGTATTCTCACATCTTCTAACCCTTGTGAGGATCAAAATGGGCATTCTTGTCTTACTGAAAACTACCATATTGAAACCACAACAAAATTTAAAAACTCTTTTGGCTGGGATTAGCTTTCTCATTTAGTCACAGAGTTGTACAATTGCTAATGATAGGACAAGGGTAGCAGCAGATGTATGTGGCTACAGATCGGAGGAGAAGGCTGGATTGGCACTTTCTATCAGTAGCAGAGGTATAGTCTGACTAACATCTCTTGTGAAATTACCACCTCAGAGAAATAAGTTAACAGTACTGTCTCACAGTAGGGAAGTTCACGATGAAGAATAGCATAGGCTGAAATAGCCTATGGGAAATGATAATTACTTTTCTGCTGAAGTAAGCTAGCAGTTAGGCTCACAGAGTACAGAGAAGCTGTACTCTCTTAGTTTTGAAAGGGAGGAAGCCAAGTTGCACATTACTACATGCCCTCTGTTTTCAGAGTGACTGTCACTTCTTTTTTCACATTTGAATGCCCCCTGGTGGAAACTTCAGAGAACCAGGATTTTAAGGAGCTAGTTCCCAACGCAAGACTTCTGTTTGCCAAACTTTGACACAGACATTTGAAACTGTGGCTGCTAATGAAGATGGGTTTATATTCAGGTAGAACTAGACTGGATCCATGAAGAACATACATTCTTTATGTTGCACCTTATTTACTTACATTATTCATATCACTGTATAAATAATACTTGAGGCTAATGTGTGTGTGCACTCACATATTCCTTCTCCCTATTCTGTATCTTTCCATGCATCTTCAGAGTGGAAGAGCTTTATTACAGTTACTGCACCCTTATTTTTCTTCTTAAGCAAGGCAGCCCAGTCTATCCTGTTGCATTGCTTTGACTTTACAATGCCCTCTTATTTGCTCTCCACATGCTTTTTGTACCTTCACGTTGTCCTGGCACTGACCAAGTGGTAAACATCAGCTAAGGCAAGAGGCTGTCTCATACATTTTTGATGTTCAGTTTCCCCAAAATATACGCAAATTCCCACCAACATTTTCTGAAGTGCAAATTAGATTTTAATGCATACTCTTCGGATTTCTACTGCTAGCTTGATGCACATTAATATATTTTGGATCTTTGGACACTTCTGGATAAACAAGATTACTTTAGTTTGTGGCAAAAAAAGCCACCACAACAGGTACTTGATAACCATCTGTTTTTGTTCCTTTTTTTTTTTTTTTTTTTTTTGACAGGCTGATTTGAATACCAATATTGAAGATGAATCCAGATCTTTCTATGGTGTTTCCAGCCACTATGAGAGCCAAGAAAATATGGTCATTACCTGTTCCACTAAAGTGTGTTCCTTTGGAAAGCAGGTAGTGGAGAAAGTGGAGGTAAGGAGCAGGCACCTGTATGTGGACTGCTGAATCACAGCCTGAACCTCTGATTAATCACCTGAGGCGTGCAATGAGTCAGCCACAGGAGGACAGGTGAAGGCAATTCACCTATGCTGCCGGAAGGGGTGGAGCCTGGCTCCATCTCTCCTAGACCCATTTAAGAGCTGACCACCAGCAGGAAAGGATCTCTTCTGGAGATCCACTCCACTGGAGTTTCCCATACAAGCCCAGGATATGGGTGAGTGTAGCTATCATTTCTGTTTCCCACTTTGGTGTAGCAACATTGTAGCTAAGCTCTCTGTTATATACCATACCATCTGTAAATTTACCATTGGTAAATTCATTAACTGTACACTTGGCGAGCCAGCCAGGCCAAATATATTAACTTTACACTATGTCCGTCCTATGGAATTTCTTCAAATTGATTAAGGGGGAGAACATTACCCCCCTAGATAGAATGATTCCAGGGCAGATCCCAGGATTTGTGGGATCCCCTTTTATGAGCTAGTGGACATCATTGAAAAGTGAGGTCTCTTATGTGTTATGGGAAATATCTCCCCGTATCGCATGGCAGACTACTTCCAGGGATTTAGCAAAGATATACTGTTCACAAAAAAAAGACAATTAGGTGCTTCCACGGTGGCATGGCCACTATTAAATGCTTTAAATCATGCTGAAATGAGGAATAATACTTTAGAGAATGAAAACCATCTTTTGAAAGACTGTATCGAAAAATTAGAGCAGGAACTTGGCATATTAACAAGGAAGAAACCAATTCTGCATCTTCCAATAGGTCAAGTTCGTAACATTTCAATAGACAACGACCAGACTCCTAAATCAACAGACTTCATTGATCAGGAAAATAAAAAATCTAAATTAGATCTTGAATCTCCGATTTTTGACAGATCCACTAAAAGTCCATCCTGTCATAACTCAGAAAACAAAAAAAGTACAGGACAGACCAGCAGGGGTGCTGCCTGATCAGTGGCCCCCTGCCCAGGCTCATTTGCATGTAACAGCTCGGCCATACACGGCAACAGAATTGATGGATTTAGTACAGCAATTTTGGCAGAAGCCTAGAGAAAGTGTCTGGTTATTAAGACTGTGGGATTCTGGGGCAGAAAGTCTTTTGGTCAATGACCCAGAAATAGCCAAGTTGGCCACTATGACTGTCCATCCTGCTCTCAGGCAGAGGTTATATGTGGGTAACCAATATCCTGATGAAAACCATTCTATAATAGAATGGTTAATGGTGGCCTGCCATACGGTATGGCTGAATAAATCTGATATACCTCTACATACAGGGATGTGGTCCTCCATGGAGGACCTTCAAAATTATATCCGCTAACTAGGCGTAAGGGAAGCAATTTACGAAGACACATTTGATGGCCCTGATATGGTCAAGTTCTCAGCAGGGATGAGAAACTTAATTCTATAGCAAGCTCCCTCTCATTTATATGGTACTTTGGTCTCTATATTAAATCTCCTGGTGGCCTCAGAAGCGGTAGTCCAGCAGGCTGCCCATTTAGTGGCCAACCTAGGAGAAACAGAACACCTGCGGACTAGGCACAATATTTGGACATTAGAAGAAGCTGAGGTTCTGCCGGTGACTAAAACCAAAATGCCAGCTACTTGAACTCCTTGATTGGCACCCGTAAGGGTCTTCTGAAAACAAACGTTTAATGACTTAATTTGGGCTGGGATCCAATTTGCTAAGACTGACGCCAGCCCAACCATGTCCTTCTCCAGCTTTGGAGACAGCTAAAAGACAATCAAAAATTTCAGAACTACTCTAAGAAACCAAGGGTAAGGGTTGTAGAGAGAATACCAACAACAACATGAAACCTAGAAAATTTCATTGTTCCTAATAGGAAAAAAAAAGCTGCCTCAGGTGTCTTGGGCCACGATGCCTGAGCCACCGGAAGCAAAAGAATTGGCCCTAACACAATTCATGGCGTGATGATGGATGTTAGTCTCCCTAGGTCCTCCTGACGGGACCGGAGGCCCTATATAGAATTAATGATTTATTGATCCTGAAAAAATATTCAGAGAATTATGGCATTTGTGGACACTGGAGCAGAAACATCAATTATCTACGGAGATCTGACCAAATTTGATGGAGACAGAGTGATGATTTGTGGTTTTGGGGGACAGACTATTCCTGTCACCTAAATATGGTTGAAATTGGGGGTTGGGTGTCTCCCACTCTGGGAGTATAAGGTGTCTATTGCCCCAGTCCAGGAATACATCTTTGGCATAGGTATTCTATGGGATCTGGCTCTCCAGAGAGTTCAGACTTCGACAGAGATGTATCAGTACCCGGGCGGTGCAGGCAATACTAAGTGGCCATGTGAAACATGGGCCTATTTGCCTGCCAAAAGCGAGCCAGATTACTAATGTGAGACAGTATAGACTCCTGGGTGGGCAGGATGAAATATCGAGAACAGTGCAGGAATTAGAAAAAGTGGGCATTATAAGATCTGCACACAGCCTGTATAATTCTCCCATATGGCCAGTGTGAAAAGTCGGATGGCATGTGGAGAATGATAGTAGATTACAGGGAATTAAATAAGGTCACGCTGCCTATTCATGCAGCCGTACCCAATATTGCCTCCCTCATGGACACATTAAGTAGGGAGATAAAAACCTATCATTGTGTACTAGGTTAAGCAAATGCATTCTTCAGTATCCCAATTGCTGAGGAATGGCAAGATTAGTTTGCATTTACGTGGGGAGGCAGGCAATGGATCTTCCAGGCCCTGCCACAGGGATACGTGCATTCACCAACTTACTGTCACAATCTAGTGGTGTGTGACCTGGCTGATTGCAAAAATCCTGATGATGTTAACCTATATCATTATATTGATGATCTCCTGTTGATATCTGACTCACTGGAGGCAGTAGAGCAGGTGGCAGATTCATTAACTGCCTATTAACAACAGAGGGGATGGGCTATAAATCCTCAGAAGGTGCAAGGTCTGGGCCTGTCTGTAAAATTCCTGGGGGTGGTTTGGTCAGGAAAGACCAAAGTACTAGCCAGTGCTGTCATAGATAAGGTTCAGGTGTTCCCAGTCCCTATAACATCAAAGCAGGTGCAAGAGTTTCTAGGTATATTGGGTTATTGGCGTTCCTTTATACCTCACCTAGCGCAGCTGCTAAGGCCACTGTAGAGACTCACAAAAAGGGGGCAGCTATGGGATTGGGGGAAAACAGAACAGGTCACTTCCCAAGAGGCAAAACTGGCAGTTAAACAAGCCCAGGCATTGGGTATATTCGATCCTACTCTTCCAGCCGAGTTGGATGTTCACGTCACTCAAGATGGCTTTGGTAGGGGCTTGTGGCAACGCCAGAGTTCTGTTCGGACCCCCATTGGTTTCTGTTCTCAGGGCTGGCATGGAGCAGAAGAAAGATACAGTATGATTGAGAAACAGTTATTGGCTGCCTATTCAGCGTTACAGGCAGTAGAGCCAGTAACTCAAACGGCTGAAGTTTTAGTTAAGACTGTTCAGCCAATTCAGGGGTGGGGGAAAATCTGACCCACCTTCCTAAGACGGGGTGGCCCAAGCGCAAATAGTGGCACAATGGGTCGCCTATCTCAGCCAAAGGAGTAGTCTGTCTTCATCACCCTTGAAAGAAGAACTCCAGAAGATCCTAGGCCCAGTGATGTATCACAGTGATGCACCAAAAGAAATATTGGTTGCTCCACCAGAGAAGAGTCCCATTCAGGAGGGAAAATATCCTATTCCTGAAGATACCTGGTACACAGATGGGTCCAGCAAGGGCAACCTGAGCAAGTGGAGAGCAATAGCATACCATTCTTCTACTGAGACAATCTGGTTTGATGAGGGGGATGGTCAGAGCAGCCAATGGGCAGAACTGCGAGCCATGTGGATGGTTATAACCAAGGAATCCGGTGATGGTATCCTGAATATCTAGACAGATAGCTGGGCTGTGTACGGGGGGCTCATTCTTTGGATTGCACAGTGGGCCACCCAGAAATGGACTATCCATGCCTGGCTGATCTGGGGCAAAGACATGTGGTTAGACATATGGAATGCAGCTAAACACAGGACTGTACATGTCTGCCATGTCTCTGGTCACTAACCCCTATAGTCACTGGGAAATGACAAAGCTGATACACTGGCCTGAGGTCAATGGATTGAGAATTCACCATCTGAGATTCACAGTGCCCATTGGTTACATCAGAAACTACAGCATGCGGGACAGAAGACAATGTGGGCAGCTGCTAAAACATGAGGACTGCCCATACAACTACCTGATATTGTCCAGGCATGCCGGGATTGTGGCGCTTGCTCTAAGGTGAGACCAAGATTGTTGCCCGAAACAACAGCCCATCTTGCTAGAGTACACAATCCTCTCCAGCGATGGCAGGTCAATTACATCGGGCCCCATCCTTGGTCTGAGGGGTCAAGATATGCCCTGACCTGTGTTGACACTGCAAGTGGGCTACTGCAGGCCTATCCAGTGCCGAAAGCAAACCAGGCATATACCATCAAGGCACTCACTAGACTGATGTCTGCCTACGGGACACCTCAAGTCATCAAGAACGACCAACAGACTCATTTTACTGGTGCAATGATACAACGCTGGGCAGAAGAAAACAATATCAAATGGTGATTCTGCCTGCCATATAATTCAAGGGGGGCAGGCCCATTGAACATCATAATGGTATTCTTAAGGCTGCCCTGAAGACAGACTCCCAGTCCCTGCAGGGATGGACAAAGAGACTCTATGAAACCCTGTGGGACCTGAATGAAAGACCTCAAGATGGCAGATCCAGTGCCCTGAGAATGCTACAGACAACATGGGCCTCCCCACTTGGGATCCAAATTACAGGCATTGATAATCAGGTAAGACTCCAGATTGGTAATGAAAATAATCTTCTGCCTCTGCCCCTGAGAATTTAGATCCAAGTACCCATAGAATGAAATGGCTTTGGAAGGTGCAGGTAGGAAGCGGTGTGGCCTACTTGCATTTTGGGGGAGATTATTAAAGGTGGGAGGCTTGGTAATCCCTCCAGTGATAGGTACATGGCCTACGGATACTGTGGTCAACACCCTAATCTTTATTATTAAAGGGACCCCCATCATGTCCCTATGGCAGATCAGGACACCTCCTTTGGTGCCAGATATAATTATGCAGCTGCAGATATCTGGCCAGAAGGTGTGGTACAGGCAACCGGGGCATGCCAGAGTACAAGCTGAAGGGTGGACCCAGGATAGAAATACAGCCTGTATCTTGCCCTAGAGGGCAGACCTTCCCCTCCTGGTACCTTTGAAACATCTGTATTACTTCCCTGTGAGTCTTTGAGTCTCTAGGACCACCGGAAGGAAAAAAATATCCTCAGAGTGTTCCAGTGTTGCTGCCAGATCATGTGCAATACCAGTGATGACCTACATGGGACTGATGAAACATAGATGGACTTGCACCTCATGATTACAAGCCTCCAGTAACACCATCAAGCACTGGCCCATAAAAGAATATCAACGTTCACCGATCATCACACATCTTGAATTTTACCAACATACATCGCGATGGAAATTGTATAAGTGCCGCCGTATATCAGATCTCTGTAATAGGGAAAGCTTACCCTTTAGTCAACCTAATCACTGGTTTATGCCATGAAGGGTGGAGTGTATGGGGAATGCTGAACCACAGCCTGAACCTCTGATTGACCACCTGAGGCAAGCAATGAGTCAGCCATGGGAGCACAGGTGAAGGCAATTCACCTGTGCTGTTAGAAGAGGTGGAGCCAGGCTCCACCTCTCCTAGACCCATTTAAAAGCTGATCACCAGTGGGGAAGGATCTCTTCTAGAGATCCACTCCACTGGAGTTTCCCATGCAAGCTCAGGATACAGGTGAGTGTACCTATCATTTCTGTTTCCCGCTTTGGTGTAACAACATCGTAGCCAAGCTCTCTGTTGTACCATCTGTATATTCATTAATTGTAGATTGCTATACCATAACATCGGTGTATTCATTAACTGTACAGGCACCTTTGTACGAGGTTCTCTCTGACTGCTATTCTATTATTTCAAGTATTTGTATGCTGAATATATCTAAAGGTAAATATATCCCTTATTTCTCGCTAGGGAGATGGATGCCATAGATTATTATTTCTGAGACATGAAGTTATAAAATTGCTTCAGCCTCCAGCATGGCATTTTTCAAGACTCGGTGGAAGATCTGATAGTGTTTGATGTTTTTCGTTAAATCTCAGTTTCTGAAGTGTTGGTGATTCTCTGGAGTTCCTGCAGAGCAAAGAAAAGCTAGCAAATCTGGGTTTACTTAGTCCAGAAAGGTGAAAATACATTGTCTATAGACTATAGTCTGTGACTATAGACTGTGACTATTTACAAACTATGGAGTTATGATTTTATGAGGCTTATTTTAGTGCTTGCATATTTGCAGTTCTAGCAACTACATAATTATATGTATATCTGGCATTGAAGAAATTCTTTCTAATGCTACGTTCAGCTGCTGAGACCTGCTCTGACTTGCTTCGACCTGTTGTTTTTCTCGAGGAGCCTTTAGATGCAGAGGGAGCAGCTGTGTGCAGAACACCAGATATTCCATTGTCAGCAGTCAGGTCAAGCTACATTACTTCCCAAAAAACATCTCCACTCATATGATAGACATATCTAGAGTCTGGCTTTGGGTTTGCATATGATGGGACAATGTAGATCAAGAAAAACTATCATGGTGCTTGGGAAGAGAGATCAAGCTGTTGTGGTGAAAGGAGAGAAAGGGCATTTAAGAATCAAGATACAAACCAACATCAGTTTCTATTCAAAGGAAGATGAAATATTTAGAAGCTAAGATGTGAATGTTAACAAAAAAATCCCTCTGTGTAACATTGGCCAAACATTCTCCTCGGTGGTAGCAAAGATGCTGTATTCTCTCTCAGAGGCCAAAGTCCTTTCCAGGCATGATGTATCCTGAACATAGTTACCACTATCACTAGGAGTCTCTTGATCTTGCTGAAGCAGTAGTTTTGGACTTCTTCAATTTATTCACACTTAATTTTTTTTTCTAGCAGAGATGCATACCATATTATAGCTGACAAGTGGCCTGCTCCTCTTAGTTTCCTTTCATAGTTCCTTGGCAGTTTTCTACTCGTAAGCCGGAATTTCTGTTCTGAAGAGAAAAGAAAACAAGCTGAAAAAATTGTTGGGCTCAGGAAGACTGAGGTCTTTTCTTGGTACAAAGAACTGTAGATAAATCAGATTAATCTACAACTGTAGATTAATCAGCTCATTATTGTTAGTAAAATGACTTGAAAAAGTCGTAAGTCTTCTGTTTGGAGTTCTTTTATATGATTGTTTCTGATGTGATAGCATTAACCTCATAAATCCCTTTTCTGTTTTAAATTGCAGACAGAGTATGCACACTATGAAAATGGACACTATTCCTATCGCATTCATCGTTCTCCTCTCTGTGAATACATGATAAACTTCATTCATAAACTCAAGCACCTTCCTGAGAAGTATATGATGAACAGTGTGCTGGAGAACTTTACTATCTTACAGGTGGGACTTAGAACTGTATTCCTTGGAACTTGGAAACATGTAAGCCCCATGCAAGAGTTCTCTCTTGTGAGTCTAAGCAGATTTCATTTTACAGCCCAGCATCAAATTGTACTTGTTATTTCTCAAGTGCTGTACTGTACCTCAAGACAGGAACACTAGAGATTTTAGCTTGTAGAGAAACAGCAGACCTCCAGTAAGAGAGAGGGGGGAAAAAAGAAAGAAAGTTAACGAGGAAAAGAGAGATGGCAAGGAAAAGGATGCAGAGGTCATAGTGAAGGAAGTGCTCATTCCACTACTGGATGTTCATTCTTTGTGTGTTGGTCCTTTACACAAGGTTAAAAAAAAAGGAGAGAAAAACACTGTTAAGTGGCCATAAAATTTATCACAGGGAGAGTTCTTCACCCATATCAGCTGGAATTAAAATGCGTGTTTCCTTAAAAATGTCCTGAATCTGAAAAGAATATTGAGGGAAGTAAAAGTAAGAGGCATGTAAGAGGAAGCCTTCATGAATCAATCACTGCAACTCCTTGGTAGGGCAGTACTGCAAGGCTACTGAAACTAGATTGCATCAGTGTCTATGTTATACTATTAGTCTTTCCTGGCTCAGATGCAGCTCAAATTTGGGAAGACGGCAAAGTCATCTTAAAAAGTGGATTCTCCTAGTTGACTATTCAACCTCTACAAGAGGCGTTGCAGATCTTAACCAAAAAGAACCTGAGGCTGGGTGAGCGGAGTTGATTCTGGAGGCTGTATCAAAGAAAGGAAATAGAGTGGTGTTCAGTCCGTCCTCTGAAAATGCTGTAGGACTTCAGGCAACTCATTACTCTTTACTCTGTTCTGTGGCAAAGAAATGTCAGCTATAATACAAGCTTAATAATATCCTTATGCCTCACAGAGTATGAGGTAAAAAGGCTTTACTCTTTTATGTTTCTATTAAGCTCTTCAGCATGTGGAAGAAAAAATGAGTATAAAGACATAAAGGATTTTTGATTTTGTTTTTAGATGAACAAAAGCATGGTTTGAGCAGGGAAAGTTTGAAAGTATGTGTGAATACAGAGGAATGCTGTAACTGCATACATCTTTCTTCAGTCACACCAAGGACTGCTGTAGAGTTAGCCCCTCTGGGGCACTGAATAATCTCATGCGCTTTCTTCACCTTCTGTCACAGAGAGATGTATCTCATGTGGGTGCTACCTCAGTGTTTTATATATTGTGTTTGTAGTCTTGCAATCCTGAGCAGTGGGCTGGAAATTTTACGCATTGACTGGGGAGCTGAAATCTTGATTTGCAAATTGCTTTGTATCAAGCCTTCCAAGATTTCAGAGCACAGTATTACTAAAAAGGCTCTGATGTCTTACCATAACTCACAATTACCTGCAGAAAGAAGAAGGGTTAGTTCAACTGCGAAAAGAGTCATGAAGTAAGAAAAGAAAACAATAGGTCAAAATGTAGGAAATAGTTATTCATGAGTTTGAAAACAGCTCTTTTCCTTCTATTTTTACAAGAATGGTTGGGTTTTGGTACAGAGCAAGCCTCCAGCTATGCTTTTCTTCTGCAATTAAGTTGATACTACAGCTGAAGGAAAAAGTGTCTTCCAACAAGAGAGAACTACGTGAAGCTTTAGCCAGGCACAAACCTCAGCTAAGAGCTCTAGGTACAGTATTTTGTTTGCTCCTAAATGTAGTGTAGGCAGTACATGCTTCTAAAACCAGGACAGTACTTTTCATCACTATACTGCTGACACCGGGCCTGATACATACTGCAGAGAAGCTTATATTCCTGAGTGTCATTAGAAAAAGAAATGGAGAAAGAGAAATAACTAGCTACTGTAAGAATACATCAGTGTAGCAATGTACAATACATCAATGTACAGTGGATGGAATGGGAGATGTAAAAGTTTCAAATGTGTCAGTCTCCTGTAAAATGAGATAGATCATGAGAATTAGATTGTATGTTTACCTCTACTAAGCAGGACCAGATGGTGGGAAAGAACTATTCATGGTTGTGGTATACCAAAGCAGGAGCAAGAATGGGTGTGTCACAGAAGGTGGCCACTTCAAACAAAGCAAAAATTTTTTTTTTTTTTTTTTTTCAAAAACAACATCAGGGGGCTGGGGAATAGCAGACCTGCATACTTCGTTGGTCACTGCTTGGTCACAACTTTCTTTTATCCTCAGTAGACTCTACTCATCTCCCTATCTCTTCATTGCATTGTAGCCCCGACATTGTAGAAGTGCTTTCCTTGGGAGTGTGAGCATGTAGACTGGGGGATGTGATGATTGAGCTACGTGTCATTCCTGTAGAGAATTCTGTTCTTTTCTTACTACTGATTTTTGCTCTCTGTGTTGAAATGTGCAAGCAGTGAAATTGCAGATACGATCTCAGCTTCTTCTCCTTTTCTGTCTAGGTTGTAACAAACAGGGACACACAGGAGACCTTGCTGTGCATAGCATATGTTTTTGAGGTGTCAGCTAGTGACCATGGTGCCCAGCATCACATCTACCGACTGGTGAAGGACTAGAGACTATCTGCCCTGAGTCATCCATGAGATGCATGTCTGAGGAAAAAGTCTGTGCTTGAAAACCTCTTGTCTCCTTTCACCAAATTGAAAAATAAACTGCAGATACTGTGTATTTTCAGAAAAGCACCTCCAATCTATTTTATGATTCACAGTGGCAAATAAGTATGTATCTCCAGGTTTGTGCAAATGGTGGAAAGGCTTGGAGTCACAGAAGCAGTCAAACAACTGCTTAAGAGTTCCACTTAAACAGCATTCTCTAGAATGTATTCCTCACATTCTGCAACCCAGCCCTTAAAGCACACATCAGATGTGATTGTAGACATAGAAGGAGTGGTATACATAGAGTAATGGCAGTGGTGGCAGCATTCACAAGCTGGACCACAAACATACAGCTTGGCTAGGTGTATGCTATGTCTGATCACAGTGTGCGCTCACATACATTCATCTGGAGGTCAACACACACACAGACATGCTTACATTTTGATAGATTGCACTGAAAGTAATGCTTCCTATTTTTTCCATGAAAACTACAACATGCACAGTAACGCTTCTCAACAGAGCACACTCTCAGCTACAAAACACTATTTTTCAATGTAGCTGCCACCATTAGCTATGCATTTTTGTCAGCAATAAGCAAGAGCTTGCATGCCATTCTCGTAAAAATCTGCAGCAGTGGAGGCAATCTATGGTTGCTGTCACCATTACTGAAATGCACCACCCACCATCTCACTGTGTTAACATTCACTGTTTAGTCTCCATAAATGTTCAGCAAGCATCCATGAATGTCAGTGGGTGCCATCTTTTCCATGTGGAAGAATTCAATTTCATGCCGTTCCTTCGCATGCACTTCCATATCTGATGCCATTTTGTCAGATTGCCCTTCTGCTTCCATCTGTTACATGGCAACAAAATGAACTATCATTGGGAAGGATCAATGTTTACTACCATATCCCCAACATCGGCTTCTGGTGTTGTAGGCCAGTGTAATAAAATACGAGGCATTACTTTCAGATCAGCCCTCGTATCTAGATACTTGTTCATCTAGACATGTATGGGAATCCTAGGTGTAGAGATTGCACATATAAACTACAGATCTGCCTGTCTAGCTGTCCATCTTAGCAGATAGGCAGTTACAGGCTCCTTAAGCCTTCCTCCTGTTAGAGGCTGGACGTGGTCTCCCACTCTTCTATGTGTAGTAGTGAGAGAGCGTTCTTTCTTTGGCCTTTTAAACTGGCCTTTAAAATGCATTTATGCTTAGAAAACTTGGTTTATTAAACCATGTTGTCTTGCCTAGAAGGTTTTCTGCATGTGTTAGATCTGCTCTCCTGACTAACTAAAATAATTCCTCATGCTTTCACTTTTGTTTTCCCAATGCAGTTAGTACTGCTCTAGGAGCTAGAGTCTGCTTTTTTCTTATGCGCCAACAAAATAACCGTCCCAGTATAACTTGTTACAGCTGTTGGCTGCAGACAGTGAGGTGCACAAGTATTGCCAAGAATGCCATTTGGGCAGCAAATCACAAGTGGTTCTCTTTCTGTTTCCAAACTAATCAAACCAAATCATTCTTGTAAAATGAGATTGTTTACTGAGGTTATTGACTTAACTCACTTGCTGTGAGTTAATAGTCTTGGTCCTGACAGTGCTACTGATGGAGATGAGGAGGTAGCCATTCACGTTACTTTGAGGGAAGAGGTGGATGGAATGATATTCTCAGGCAGTTTATTGCCTATGGCCAGGTGAAGTCTATTAGTGCAGTTCTGAAGAGGTGGTGTTAGATGTGTTCTTTCACAATGCAGCATAATACCTTAAGAAGATACCTCACACATTTGTTTCAGACGTTTCCATCCTTGCATTTTTGGCATAGAGAAAAATAATTACCGGTTCTTCAGGGAACTGAGCTATTGTCTAAAATCAAAGGATTTATTGGAATTCCAGAAGGTAAGGAGGACTTCAGACATATGCATATGAAATCTGACTTTTTTCAAGAATTAATGAGCTTTGGTGGTACTCCTACGGATCTCACTGTGATGGTTAAATGGTTTTGTGGGCTGTGTAAAACTTATTCAGGCCTATAATGCTGCCTCTAGGTTTGTAATACTTAGTTTATGAACTAAGATTGAATATAATCATTTCTGAATCTGTGTTGAAGCTGGGTGACTTCATTCTTCACAAGGAAGTCATGTCCAAGTAGCAGTAAGGAAGAAGCTAGTAAAATTCAACTTAAAAGTCAAGATAGTTACACATGTTACTCGACAATTTATTTTTTTATTTTTTAAATATCTCAGTCTTCACTGGCAGTTGTCTCTTCCACATCTCCCAAGTCACAGTATCTCAAGTCAGCCACCCACCACAGAAGAAGACCAGGGTTAAGACTATCTGAGGAATCTGAGTGTGCTGAAGTCCACGGGACATGATGAAATTCACCTTGGGGTCTTGAGAGAACTGGTAGCTGAAGTTTGCTAAGCCACAGTCCATTGTATTTGAAAAGCATTGGTGAGGTGAAGTCCCCAGTGACTGGAAAAGGGGAAATATAACCTTTGTTTTTAAAAAGGGTTAAAAAGGAAAACTTAGAAATTAACAACCAGTCAGCCTCACCTCGGTGCCTGATAAAATCACAGAACAGATTCCCCTGAAAACTATGTGAGGGTATATGTAAAATGTTTTAGTAGCTTGAGGGGATAAGGCACTACACAGAAACCTGGATAGACTGGATCAGTGGGCCATGGTTAGCTGTATGATTTTCAATAGGGCCAAGTGTTGGGTCCCACATTTTGGGCAAAACCACCCCAGGCAACCCTACAGGCTTGGAGAGGAGTGGCTGGAAAGCTGCCTGACAGAAAGGGACCTTGGTGTACTGATGGACAGTCAGCTGAATATGAGCCAGCAGTGTGCCCAGGTGTCCAAGAAGGCCAATGGCATCCTGGCTTGTATCAGGAATGGAGTGGTGAGCAGGACTAGGGAAGGAATCTTGCTCTTGTACTCGGCTTTGGTGAGGCCTCATCTTGAGTACTATGTTCATTTTGAGCACCTCAGTACAGAAAGGACATGGAGGTGCTGGAGCAAGTCCAAAGAAGGGCAAGAAGGCTTGTGAAGGGCTTGGAGAATATGCCCTATGAGGAGTGACGGAAGGAACTGGGGCTGTTTAGTCTGGGGAACAGGAGGCTGAGGGGAGACATTATTGCTCTCTTCCAATATCTGACTTCTCACAGGTGACAGGATGAGGGGAAATGGTCTCAAGTTGCACCAGGGTAAGTTTAGGTTGGATATTAGGAAATACTTCTTTACATAAAGGGTTGTTATGCACTAGAATAGGTTCCCCAGGGAGGCTGCTGAATCACCATCCCTGAATGTGTTTAAAAACCATTTGGATGTGGTGCTCAGGGCCATGATTTAGTGGAAGGTTGTTAGAATTAGGGTAGGTTGGTTAGGTTGTGGTTAGACTCGATGATCTTAAAGGTCTTTTCCAACCTGAGCAATTCTATGATTCTATGATTCTATTCTATGAGGAGGTGACTGAATACATCCAACATGGCTTCACCAAGGGTGAATCATGCCTGACTAACCTGGTGGCCTTGTATGAGAGAATGACAGCACTGGTGGACAAGGGAAGAGCAATGGACATCGTCTACCTTGACTTGTGTAAAGCTTTTGATACAGTCCCTCCAGAACATCCTAGTCTCTAAATTGGAGAGACATGGATTTGATGGATAGCCTGTTCAGTGGATAAGGAATTGGCTGGATGTCTGTGTCTGAAGAGTCATAGTCAGTTGCTCAATGTCCAGGTCAAGTGGTGACCCTTAAGTGGTGTCTGTCTTGGGACTAGTGTCTTTACAACTTTATCCATGATGTAGACGGTGGGATCAAGTGCAAGCTAGTGGATAACAGCAAGCTGAGAGGTGCAGCTGACATTTCTAAAGAAAGGAATGCCATCCAGAATGATCTTGACAGGCTTGAGGAGTGGGCTTGAATAATCCTCATAAAATTCAAGAAGACTATATAGAAGGTCCTGCACCTGGGTTGAGACAATCCCAGATACCAACACAGACTTGGTGATGAACTGATTAGGTGCAGTCCTGTAGGGAATGTCTTGGGGATACTGGTGGATGAAAAACTGGTTCCAAAGAGGGTAATAAAGATGATCAGAGGACTGGTGTACCTCTCCTATGAAGACTGGCTGAGAGAGTTGTTGGGCTTTTTTATTTTTTTAGCCTAGAGAAGAAAAGGCTCCAGTAAGACATCACTGTGGCCTTCCAATACCTAAACAGCTTACAAAAAAGATGAGGAGAAACTCTTTAGCAGGGACTGCATTAATGGACATGGGGGCAATGGTTTTAAACTAAAAGAGGATAGATTTATGTTGGATATAAGAAAGATTTTTTTTTTTCCTATGGGATTGGTTAGATAACAGAAGAGGTTGCCCAGAGAGGTAGTGGATATCCCATTACTAGAAATATTCAGAGTTGGGTAGGGTGGGACTTTGAGCAAACTGATCTAGTGAAAGGTGTCCCTGCCCGTGCCAGGGCAGGGAGGGGAACTCAATGATCCTTAAGCATCTGTTCCAGCTCAAGCCATTCTACGGTTCTAAGTTTTTTATGGGAAAAATTTAATATGGAATTCCTCTCACAAAATTTTTATCTGAAGTATGTATTTTTGCTGGTTAAACTGTCAGCAGTTAGATGAAAAGTAAAGGACTAAAGGCCATTAACAAAGATGGCAGATGACTGTTAACTGAAGAGAGGGTGTGTACTGAAAAGATCAGTATAGGTGTTTAAATATATTTAATAGACTAATGAGTGACCTGGAGGAGAGAGAAAGTATCAGGGTAACTTAATCTACAGCTAATACTAAAGGACCATTTAGCAAATTGAGTTGAGTATGTATTGAAGTAGTTTGAACAGGACTAAAACAAAAATCTTGAACTAGGAGAATAAAATTCTAAGAATGATTTGAAATATAAATTAAAATGTCCTTAAAAAAAAATCTAGCCAACAAAAAACATGAGACAAATGGCATATGAAAAGTGAACTATCAGAAAGGTAGTCATTGCTTGAAAGTTTTGTAGAGTTATAGAACCATAGAATCGTTGGTTTCAGTTGGAAGGGAACCTTAAAGGTCACCTAGTCCAACCCCTCTGCAACAAACAAGGATATTTACAGCTAGATCTGGTTGCTCAGGGAGAGCTGCATCCAGCCTGATCATGCATGTCATAAAGGATGGGGCATCCACCACATCTGGGCAACCTGTTCTAGTGCTTTACCACCCTCATTGTAAAAAATTTTTTCCTTGTGTCCAGCCTAAATATTCCCTCACTTAGTCTGAAATCATTTCCTCATGTTCCATCACAACAAACACGAGAGTAGGTTCATTTCTTTATTATAGCCTTTGTTTAGATACTGAAAGAGTGATATCAGGTCCTTTTCGGCAGGGCTGAGTTCCACCCTTTTGTCCACCACCTTGTATTGATAGTGGGGTTTTCTATGACACAGGTGCAAGACCTCCTTGGCTTTGTTGAACCTTATGAGGTTCTCCTGGGCCCACTGCTTGAGCTTATCTAGGTCTTTCTGGATAGTATTCCTTATGCATGTTGACCACAGAATACAGATTGGCATCATCTGGAAACTTGCTGCAGGTGCAGCAATCCCTCTGTCAACATAATTGAGGAAACTGTTGATCACGGTCTGAACCTCTGATTGATCACCTGAGGCAAGCAATGAATCAGCTGCGGGAGCACAGGTGAAGGCAATTCACCTGTGCTACCAGAAGGGGTGGAGCCTGGCTGCATCTCTCCTAGATCCCATTTATGTGCTGACTACCACTGAGGAAGGATCTCTTTTGGAGATTGCTCCTTGTGGAGTTTAGTCCGAGCCTACAACACTGGTGAGCATTTCCATTTATTTTGATTATCTTTCCATTGTGATAATCTTACTAAGCCTAACCTTCGTACATCTATTGATTGTACAGGAAGGTATTAATGAGCATCAGTTCCAGTACCGATCCCTGACGGTCACCAATCACCACTAATCTCTATCTGGACATGGAGACTTCAATCACTATTCTCAGTGCAAACAGTTCCCCACCCATTGAACAGTCCATTCGTCAAATTTTCAATTTGGAGAGAAAGATGTTACGAAGGACCATATCAAAAGCTTTAATGAAGTCCAGACAAATGATATCAGTGGTTCTTCCCTTGTCCGCAGACACAGTTGCACCATCATGGAAAGCCATAGAGTATGATCCCAAATTGTACAGAACAGAACTAACTGCCATGGGTTGGATGTACAAATATCAAATGCCAGTGCCAGAATTGAATATGAGTGTCAGATGAAAGTCTCAGTACTTCCCATTCAGTCATATGAAGACATACACCAGAGAATGAATATTTCACTGTCTATAAAAGATAGTAAAAAGTACCATTAGTACCTTGTGATGCAAGGCCCTATGAAGGGTTTATTTGGTCTGGTGTGTAACTGATCCTGAGGATTTTCATCTTAACAGAAGACCAGAACATGGCTGTGTAAAGCCCTGCTGGGTGTGCTTCATACGCAGATGCAATTTCTCAGGTAAGCACAGGCTGCACCAGTACTAGCCTTGCCACACATAAATCTACACCTCTAAAATCACAGTTGGCTTGGACAATCAATTTGATGCGGAAGAGGAACTAATTGATTTACTTCTTCATTAAGTTATTGTACACCAGTTTCTTTGTTGTAACTGCCCAAATGGAGGTTTCTATCTACATATAGGAGGTCCATCATAGAATGTTTCTTCCTGACACTGTGAAAATGCTGACATGATACCCACTCCATCATGCACTTTGCTGCTCGTGGACTGCATCACACACAACCATGTGAGAGAATACACAACCATGTGAGAGAATGAAGGGATGTCAGTAAAGAGAATAACAAATATGATGCTATCAGGTCAGAGCTGGGGAAAGATGATTTTGTTCATGTTATGGGAAGAGGAGTCCATATTTGTTCATATCAATAATCTTTTTCCTCCTAAACTTGCAGATCTTGTACTCCCAAGAGTCTAAGGACTGTGCAGGGCTATAGTATTGTAGTTTAATCCAGCTAAGCACCACACAGTCATTCACTCCCTCCCTCCCTTCCCAAGGGCATGGGGGGAGAGAATAAAAAAACAAACTAGGACTCATGGGTTGAGATAAACCTATTTACCAGAAAAGAAAGAGGAAGATATTCTCTAAATATTTATGTATATATATATAAAATAAGTGACGTGCAAGCAATTGCTTGCTACCCCTTGACCAAAGCACAGCTTGCCACCTGAGCAGCAGAAGAGAGCAAGATGAACTCTCATTCCCTTCCAAACTGCTTCCACTAAGTCAGCTGCCCTAATTCTGTTCCCTCCTAGCTCATTGGGCTGTTCACTGTGAATGGCCTTGGCTTAGGAAGCAACTATAAATGTCAGTGAGCTACTAAGTTGCTTTTTTCCTAGAATCAGAACATAGCTTATCTAAGACACTCTGAAGAGCACAATTCCATCCCAGCTGAAACTAAGATAGCTAGTGTTGTTAATCTTCTCTTCGGTGCCAAAAGCAAGTAGCAAAGGACAGCAGCAATTTTTTACCTCTACAGAAATATCTGAACTTTGTCTGTACACAAACTTCCTGTTGTGCCTCTACCCTTATGTTTCAGAGTACGTTTGGATCCGAGTGGCAAGATGTCTCAGTAGAGGCAAGCAAATTACACAGATAGAGCAGCACAGAGGGTTACGAGTTTTATTCAACATACATTCTCACACACACACAGGCATCCATTTTAGGTAATCCCCATAAGTGGCAACCAGAAATTCCCTAAGCAAGTGCACTATTACTTACCAATACTTGAGAGATGGCAAACCACTGGAAAAGAGAGAGAAGGAACATGCCGGTGGTGGATTCAATAGGTAGTGCCAGTAGAGTATCCCCTGCTTCAAATTATACTTTTCATCTCTCTTCTACCGCAGACTCTCCCAAGAATCTGCAGGGTTTATTTTTCCATTTGCATGCTGTACCTTTGTGGTCAACATGCGATACAGAGCCCAAGTGGAACACTTGCTTGTGAAACAAGCCCTTGCAAAAAACAAGATAAGCTACCAGGGTCAGCTCTCTCTACAAAACAAGATATATGTTGTGATATGCCACAGACATCACTTCCACTAAAACTGTCAGAATACTTTGTTCCATCCCAGGATCATTCTTCAGTCAGAGGCTTTCAGGTACCCAATACACCTTCCAATGTTATAGCTCTTAATTTTAGAGGGAAAATGCCATTTGAAGATGAGGTAGTTTTCCCCTTCAGAAGTATATTTTTTTTCCAGTTGTCATATACTGACTTTTTAGAACTTGTTTTCATTTTTCAGCTCTTCTTCAGAGAAATGATACATGTTAATAGTTAGTATCAGCAAGCGTGCTACAGCAGATGCTGTTACTACTCTTTCCTCAGTTAGGAGCACTTGTTCTAATTTATTAAAAAATGTTGCTATCTTTGAAGGAGATTTAATAAAGGGATCATTGTCCCCTATATGTCCCCTGTATGGGAACTGCTGAATCATCTCAATCACTGATTGAGCACCTGGAGTAAAGACCTAATCGATCACAGAATCACAGAATGGCCAGGATTGGAAGGGAGCTCAAGGATCCTAGAAGCAGAGATGAAAGCAATTCCCCTGTGTGACCAAAAAGGGTTGATCTGGGCTCCATTGCTTTTAGACTAAGGGCTGACTGCCACTGAGGAAGGATCTCTTGTTGCAGTTCTCTCCTTTGTGGAGTCTTCCTATGAGCCTAGACCTTCGGATATGGATGAGCATCCTTTTTTTTGTAACACTTTCTCATTGCACATATTTGAGATGGGCCTTGCTGTTTTTACATTTGGCAAGCCAGGCAGGAATACACTAATTTAATAAAAAATAAAAATAATAATAATAATAATAAAAAGCTTTCTTTTTGAACATTTTTAAGTGGGCCAAGGAGGAGAAAGTTGTCTCTCTAGATAAAACTCTGCTGGGGCATATCCATGTATTTCTGGGATCCCCTTGTTATGAATCAGTGGCCAAAGTAGAAAAATAGTGCCCTTTGTGAGATACTGAAAATATTTTTCGATTCCCTCCCACATGGCAGAATATTTCTACTGATTGGGTAAAGACATTCTAATTACAAAAGAACAACAACTAGCTGCATCCACTGTGGTATGGCTACCAATAATGGTGTTAAATTGCACAGAACTTTCAAATAATACATTAAGAAATGAGAATCAGTTACTGCATGATAGCACCAGGAAATCTGAACAACAGCTTGGTGTGTTGATGGAGAAAAAAAAATAAAGCATAACTTTCCTTTTAAAACAAATTCAAAAGATCTTGTTGAAAAGTACACAGGTCCCTTAATCAGTGGATCTGGGTGATCCAAAGGGAAAAATTACAAGGTTGGATGGATCTCAAAAACACACTTGAGGCAGATCCCTGTGAGATTCAACCTGTAGTAATGCAAAAAGAAAAGCCAAAATAATTACAGGGTAGACCAGCGGGGATGTCCCCGATCAGTAGCTCCCTGCTCAAACACACCTCCATGTAACAGCTTGCTCTTATATGGCATCTGAATTGAGGGACTTAGTGCAATGGTTCCAACAAAAACCAAGGGAAAGTATACTGGCCTGGTTACTTCAGGACATGGGAGCAGAGAGTGTTGTGGTCAATGGACCAGAAATTTTTGAACAGGCATTATCTTGCTCCCTAACCTTAGGCAAATGTTGTACACCACTGTGCAACATAATGATGAAAACCATGCACTAATAGATTGATAGTGGAATGCCGTATCACTTGGCCCAATAAGGTTGATGTTCTAGTACATACAGGCTTATGGTCCTCCATGAAGGACCTCCAAACATATAGTCATGAAATAGGGATGAAAGAAACAGTATAAGAGGAAACTTTTGAAGTTTTAGTTTAGTAAAATTTTTGTCTGGAATGAGGAGACCTTTTTTTATAGCAGGCACCCTCCCATCAATATAGCACATTAGTGTCTATATTGAACCCCCTGGTAGCCTTAAAGGCCATTGTTCTGCAGGCCACACAGTTTGTGGCTGATTTGGGAGAGATGGAGTGCTTGAGAGCAAGCTGCAATATTAGGGCATTACAAGGGGCAAGATGAAATATTGAGAACTATGCAGGAATTAGAAAATCTGGGATCATAAGACTTGCACATAGACTATATAATCCCCCCATGTGTCCAGTGCGGAAGTCAGATGGTACATGGAGAATGACAGTAGATTATGGAGAATTAAATAAGGTTACGCCACCTGTTCATGCAGCCATTCCCAATATCGCCTCCCTAATGGACACACTGAGTAGGGAAATAAAAACCTACCATTGTGTCCTAGACTTGGCAAATGTGTTCTTCAGTATTCCAATTTCTGAAGAATTCCTTGACCAGTTTGCATTTACATGGGAAGGCAGACAGTGGGCCTTTGAGGTCCTGCCACAGGGGTGTGTACATTTGCCAATGTATTGCCATAACCAAGTGGTGCATGACCTGGCTAATTGGGGCAAACCTAATAATGTTAACTTGTATCATTATATTGATCATCTCCTGTTGACATCTGACTCACAGGAGGCAGCAGGACAGGCGGTAGATTCATTGACCACCTATATTTGACCACCTATCTGCAGGGAAAAGGATGGGCTATAAAGCCCTCAGAAGGTGCAGGGTCCAGACCTGTCTGTAAAATTCCTGGGGGTAGTTTGGTCAGGAAAGACCCAGCAGTAATAGATAAGGTTCAAGCATTTCTAGTCCCTACAACACCAAAGCAGCTGCAGGAATTTTTAGGTATATTGGGATACTGGTGTTACTTTATACCTCATTTAGTACAGCTGCTGAGAGTGTTATATAGACTCATGAAAAAAGGACAACTATAGGACTGGGAGAGAACAGAACATGAGGCCTTCCAACAAGCAATACTGGCTGTTAAACAAGCCCAGGTGTTAGGTATATTTGATCCTACCTCTCAGCTGATGTTGATGTTCATGTCACTCAGGACAGCTTTGGCTGGAGCCTGTGGCAATGCCAGAGTTCCGTTCGAACCCTGATCGGATTTTGGTCTCAGGTCTGGCACAGAGCGGAAGAAAGACACAGTATGATTGAGAAACGTTTATTGGCTACCTATTCTGTGTTGCAGGCGGTAGAGCCAATAATTCAAACAACTAAGATTGTGGTAAAAACAATGTTGCCACTCATGGGTGGGTAAAAATCCACCTTCCTAAGACCCGGGTGGCCCAAACCCAGACTATGGCACGTTGCGTCAATTACCTCAGCCGGAGGAGGGAGCAATCTATCTTCACTGCTGTTGAAAGAACTTCAGAAGTTCCTTGGCTCAGTGACGTACCATAGTGACATGCCAGAAGAGATGATGGTTGCTCCACCAGAAAAGAGTCTCGTCCAGGAAGGGGAAATAACCCATTCCCGAAGATGCCTGATATATGGATGGGTCCAGCAACGGTAACCCAAGCAAGTGGAGAGCAGTAGCATACCATCTCTCCATTGACACAATATAGTTTGAAGACGGGGATGGTCAAAGCAGCCAATGGGCAGAGCTGAGAGCTGTGTAGATGGCTATCACCAAGGAATCTGGTGACAGTGCACTGAACATCTGCACAGATAGTTGGGCTGTGTATTGAGGGCTTGCTCTTTGGGCCACCCAGGACCGGACCATCCACATCCGATCGATCTGGGGCAAGGAGATGTGGTTAAACAAATGGAATGTGGTTAAACACAAACCATATGTGTCTACCACATTTCTGGACATCACCCCAATGCAGCCACCAGAAAATGATGAAGCTGAAGAATTGCCTTGAGTACGGTGGATTGAAAACTCTTCTTCCGAGAATATCGCCCACTGACTACATCAGAAGCTGCGACATGCCAGACAGAAGACTGTGGGTAGCAGCCAAAGATGGGGGATGCCTATAACATTGCCAGATATCATCCAGGCATGTCAGGATTGAGATGCCTGCTCGAAGATGAGACCAAAACCCTTGCTAGAGTTGACTGCCCACCTTTCCAGAGGACATAAACCTCTCTGAAGGTGGCAAGTTGATTATATAGGCTCTCTCCCGTGATCTGAGAGGGCCAGATATGCATTAACTTGCGTCAACATGGCAAGTGGACAGATGCAGGCCTATCTGGTACCAAAAGTAAACCTGATCCATACTATCAAGGCTTTAACCAAGATAATGGCAGCTTATGGGACTCCACAGGTCATTGACAGTGACCAGGGTACACACTTCATGGGTACGATGGTACAACAATGGGCAGAAGAGAACAACATTGGGTGGCGATTTGATCTGCCATAGAATCCAATGGGAGCAGGCCTTATTGAACATTATAATGGCATCCTTAAGCCTGCTCTGCGGATAGATTCTTGGTCCTTGCAGGAGTGGGCGAAGAGATTGCATGAAACCCTGCAGGACCTGAACGAAAGACCTGGGGATGGCAGATCCAGTGCCCTGAAGATGCATCAGACAAGTTGGGCCTTCCCTCTTAGGATCCAAATTGTGGGCACTGAAAATCAGCTGAGACCCCAAATTGAAAATGAAAATAATCTTCTGCTTCCTGCCCCTGAGAATCTAGAACCTGGTACCCATAGAATAGAATGGCCCTGAAGTAGGACCACAGTGGTGTGGAGAATATTAGAGGTGGGAGATTAGTAGTTCCTTGGTATATGGCCTACTGACATTGTGGTCAATGCTTCTTTTTTGCTAAAGGGACCCTAATTGTGTCCCTGTAGCAGATCAGGACCGCCCTCTTTGGTACCTGATATATAATGCAGTCACAGATATCTGGCCAAAGGGTGTGATACATATGGACAGGACATTCCCCAGTGCAAGCCGAAGTGTTGACCCAGGATGGCCTGTATCTTGCCATGGAGGACAGACCTCCCCTCTTAGTACCTCTGAAACATCTGTACCTGGTCCCTGTGAATCTCCTCTTTGGAGATTCTAGGATCACCAGAAGGAGTGAAATGTCACTGAAGCACTCCAATGTCACTGTGAGATCAAGAATGACACCCACTGATGACCTATGTGGGACTGATGGAACACAAGATGGACTTGCACCAGACAACTACATGCCTCCAGTAACACCATGGAGCACTGGCCATGAGAATATGAACTTCAGCTATGAACCAATCATCAACTGTCTTACATTGTGTCAACCTACATCGCAATGGGCAATTGTGTAAGTGTCATAGTATGCTGGATCCCTAATACGGGAAGACTCACCCTCCAGCTGGCTCAGTTCATGCTGTGAAGGGGTGGTGTGTATGGAAACTGCTGAGCCACAACCTGAACCACTGACTGAGCACCTGGAGAAAAGACCTGGTCAGTCCTAGAAGCACAGATGAAGGATGTGTGACCAAAAAGAGTGGATCCAGGCTCCACTGATTTTAGACCTAATTCTGAGGGCTGTCTGCCACTGAGGAAGGATCTCTTGCTGCAGTTCTCTCTTTTGTGGAGTCTTCCTGTGAGCCTAGATCTTTGGACATAGGTGAGCATCCTTTTTTTGTAACACTTTTTCACTGCATGTAATTACTGGTCCTTGCTGCCTTTATATCCCCATTCTTCAATAATTTGAGCAGTACTCAGCCATGAGGAATCCAGGAATCCTTGGGTTTCCCTCAGGAGTTCCACCTTTGGGGTATTAGGGGTCCCAATGACCAGCCAATGCATTATCCTTTTACAATAATCCATCCTAAGTATGTACACTGCTGTCACTGTTGCCTGGCTTGCCAAGTGTAACATATAGAAAGCTTGACAATGATAGCAAAGCAGCAAGATCCCAGGCCACAGCAAGTAAGGAGTTGCTCAAACGCAACAGCAGTGAGAGAGCAGTGGAGAGAAGGGAAGAACTACTCCCAGTCCTTAAATGAGGTCTGGAAAGGAGTGGATCCTCCCTTGGGTTGACCCTGCCTTCCTAATAGGTGCTCAATCACTGTTTCAAAACATAACTTAGCATTTCCACTACACTTTGTATGACTGGTAACTAAAGTCAGTCAGCTTGGATGAAGACAAGCCAAGCACTTTAAGCATTTAGGAAACAGTATCTCAAATCACTTGCTGTTTTGTGTCTTGAATGAGAAATTCATGCAGTCCTGCTCTTGCCCAGTGGGTGTCATTTCTAACCACAGTGAGGTGTGAAATCACCTGGAACTGAATTAATTATTTCTCTGCAACACAACCAGCACCCAGTCACCCATGAAAGTATGAACAGCAACCAACTGACTATAACACTACCAATACATGCACCTGCCTGTGCCAGCTCCATGTAGTTTCCTTCATAATCTTTGAACAATGAATGAAGTAGAAAACAAATCAAATAACTTCACTAATGAAACAACAACTGACCCTTGGGAAAAGTTTTTTTGGCAAAAGTAGACAACAAATATGTTTAGAAATTGAAGCCTGTATATAGAAAGGGCAGTGTTTAATTTCCAGCAGTAGAGCATTTCTTGTGGCATGTATTTGCACTCTTCTGCAGATGTAGCCTGCATGCACCCACTACAGTTTTGTACTGGTAAAGCTGATGTCATGGAAAAGTCCCTAATGGAGATGAGATCTAGAACTCTACTTAGTTTATCACGAATAAAAAACCAAGTTATTACAATTATAATATTTTATTAAGGCAATGAATACAAACCAACTGGCAGAAGAACATGTCACATCTTAAGATAGACCATTTAAGGACACCCACACAGGTCTTTTTGCTCTTAGCAACAATCTAGCAGCTAGGTGCTTCTGCCTCTTCTCTGGCACTGTTTCTTTCCACTCTTGCTCTTGGAACTAGGGACTCCTTCATGTCAGTAACTAGAATCAGAAAATAACTACCTTCAAACTACTCAGGAAAAAAAAAAGAAAAAAAAAAAAAAGCAGAAAATTTAATGTTTAGAAAGCTCACTTTTATGGAGGCTAGCAGAAGTAGATGGAGTATTGAAAACTCTGATCATGGTGTCTTTTGCGCTGATTATTTGACATTTTTGCCTGGCTGAGGTATTTTGCTCAAGGTTGAAGCTCCACTTTTAAGTTCTACATGTCTTGCTTATTTAGGAAAAATAACCTTTCCAAGACAGGATGTTTCTCTTTAAAGACTCAAGATGACCTAAGTAAGAAACAAGGACAGACATCCTTGAGATGAGTCCAAAACAAGTCCAAAAGAGTAACCAATCAAAAGGTGTCCTTGTGCCCAATTATGGACAAAGTGAGGACTAGGATACTTCCCTAACTGACCACCAAAAGTTATCTGAAATCCCCCATGCAAGCACAGATTCAAATATAACATATAGTCTTGTACTTTCAAACCTCTGTGGTTTTGAAAAAAAAAAATAGCTAGGGTGTGACCTAGAAAGGCATGTAGTGAAAACTTTTTGGACTATAAATAGAAGATAGTGTAAAGACACTATGGCCTGGATTTGTGGAGATTTTCCACTTAATGGCTTGTGCAGAATAAATCAAGGTCTCTTCTCTAAGCTCTCGTCTTTTTGAATGTGTTTTGAGAGACTTAAATCGACAGCAATATTAGCTAAAGGCTTCCGTCCCCTTGCAGACTGAGTGACAAATCTTCACAAAAATACTTAAAAAGATAAAAAGACTGTAGATCTCTGTCCCTAGTGCTTCCCTTCTGGAAACTATCAGAACTAAAAGCCAGCTGCAGTTGCAGAAAATAAGGGAAAATAAACACCAAAAAGCAGCACATGTTAAAAAAGAACTAGCATAGTTTTATGAGGAAAGTCTAAACTGAGCTGTAATCAATCAAAATAAATGAAGATTGGACTGTCTTACAAACGTAGCTTCTTCTGGGACAGATATTAGAAAACACTAAATATGTAAGCAGTTGCTGCAAAATCAAAGAACAAGACAGGAAAAATGGATCCCCCAGATCACTTTACAGCCACAACAATGGGGCATTAGGTGATTAAATGACAAAAGTGGGGATTTCAGTATCCATGTTGCAAATCAGCTTAAGTTTTCATTCAGCTATGTCTCCTTTCTTTTCTAATCTACATGCTTCAGTTTATCAACCCTCCATTATACAGCTTCAGCTGTATGTATATATTCATATATGTATATGTATTCATATATATATATATTCATAGAATCATGTCAAACTTAATTACTGAAATGGTTTTACTTAGAGATAAGACACGACAAACCATGGGTCTGAGCAACATAGAACTAGGCAGGACAGGAGCCCCTCCCTTAAACCTTACTTCAAAGCCAAAAGAAACACTTCAGGTAAGAAAAGTTCATCTGAATTTTTTCATTTGTCTGTGTGGGAACCTTATAAGTGGACCCTGACAACAAAGAAAACATGTAAGTAGGCCTAGAGGAAGAAGTAGGAATTTAATTGAATCTCTTTAACCTCCTGTTTCTAGACCCAAAATACTCTTTTCTTCAGTATTACATGCTTGCTTTAGCCTTTGGCATAATGGTTTCCCAGTGATTTTTTCTTCCATATTATTCAGCTCATTTTTCATTAGTTCTTTGACTTCTTGAGCTAGATAAAGGAGATGAAGAATTTGAGTAGTGACAGCAAAGAACAAGAACTGATTCACACTGGTAGGAATGCCCTCAAATTTGTGTTAAAGATGTGGCGGAGACAAAAAGAACATGCCTAGAGCTGCCAGAGTGTCATGCTTCTTCATCACTAGTTTGCATCAATACTGAGGGCAGCATAAGTACAAGACAAACAGGGTGAGCATATACTGATGCACTTCTTTCCCCTCTTCTCAGTGGCCTTCTTACTGTGGCAAGAATGTTCACCAGTCAGTGTTGTCAAAGAAGCCCAGGTGCTGGGTTGCTAGGATGTAGGTGACAAGCCTAATAATATGTGAGATATTTCATATCAAATCCAGCATCTGCAAGTCCTCAGTAGGTCTTTAGAATGAAATTGCTGCAGGACAGCAAACCCTGTGATTTTCCTGGCGATCAGGGATGTCTCCACCGATGTTGTCTTCCTCTGAGGACTGAGTGAGTGATTGTGTTCTTTCGGTGAATTCAAAGTCTAGATTATGACTAGAGTATTGTGCACTGAATATTTTGATTTGATGTGATCCAAGTAATTAAAAATTCTAAGATGATTAAAAATCCCAGTTAATAAGAAAGCTAAGTACTAAATTTCTGTGCAACAGAAACCTACAAGATTTACTAAAAAAATTGTGTAACAATAAGCTATGCTGATAGCTAAATTTTTATGTGATATTAAAGCTCTAATCATAGCCACAAACCACTGTCACCACTGCTGAAACACACCAGCCACAGCCTCACTGTGCTTGCATCCACTGTTTGGTCTCTAAAAACATTCAGCAAGCATCATTGAATGTTAGTGGGTGCTTTTTTTCCTACACGGAGGAATTCAATGGCACACCTTCCATGTCAGACACCATTCTGTCAGATTGTCCCTCTGCTGCCATCTGTCACACAGGAATAAAAGATAATGGAATTTTGGTGGGAAGATTCAGCCTCTACTGCCATAACATCAATACCTGCCTCTGATGGGCCACCATAATGAAACAGGAGGCATTATTTTCAGAGCAGCCCTCACAAAATATACAATACTGTTAATATATAAGTAACAAATCATTTTAATATATATATTTTTTCCTAAAACGTTGAAAAAAGAGAGAGGAACAAAACTGTAAAACTAGTGGGATATTTGACCTTGTTTTTGTGAAACCAAAGCATCATTCTGATTTGATGGCAGTGGTTGCAATTCTTAGTGAGGTTTCAAGGTATTCATCAGATTTTTGATGAAATTTAACTCTTCCTGTGCTTCATCCTAGATAATAATTGTTTAAAATGTGTATACTGACAAAAAACGATGATACGAATATGGTATGATTATGAAGCGAAGGATGTTTTTCTCTGCTAAGACAGAGATTATGAACATCTAGTAAAGATGTTTGAGTTGAATATCTGATTGCATCTCTATATATTACATTTGAAAATTTGCAGGTGATGTATTTATATAAACTGAAAATGGTCCTTCAAATGTAAATTGATTTTTTTTTTTCCTGGCAGACTTGAAACTCCAAGCAGTGCAGTGATGTTGACACACCCAAGAGATGAGATGCGATCCAGAGAGACCTAGATGGGCTTGAGCTAGATGGGCTCAGGAGAACCTCATGAGATTCAACGAGGCAATCTCTTCTACTAGTACAAGTTGGGGTATGAAAAGATTAAGCAGAGCCCTGTCAAAAAGGACCTGGGAGTACTGGTGGATGGCAAGCTGGACATGCGCCAGCAATATGCCCTCGCAGCCCAGACAGTGAACTGTATCCTGGGCTGCAAGAAAAGAAATGTGGCCAGCAGTCTGAGTGAGGAGCTCCTGCCCATCTGTTCTGTGCTGGTGAGGCCTTGCCTGGAGTACTCTGTTGAGATGGACCTGTTGGAGTGCATCTAGAGGAGTGCATCTAGAGCCACAAAAATGACTTTGATTAGAACTACAAAAATCCAGTACACTTGGATGTAACACTGGTTGTGTTTATGTCAACGGGTAAGGAAGATAGCATCATGCTATCTCTGCTAAGAAAAAGAACAACAACAAAAAAAAGCAAACAAACTGTCAAACTCATTCTCCATTGCCTATACTCATTTCTTGTACTTCTTATTTTTGAGGAAATGGTTCATCTCCAGGATACTCTTATTTAAAGATTGAGCACTATTCTTCAATGAAGAACCTTCAGTTGTCAGGTACAATAGGAGTTACTATGTCACTACATACAGGAGATGGAGCTTTTTTGGCACTTAGAAACAAAGAGCCAAATGAAATTATCTTCACATGTCTCTTTCTCCTGCTGCATGGCAGGAGAAATTTCCTTTGTTACTTGCTCCAAGATAAACACATAGCAACGTGTGTACATTTGCATATAAATAAATGAAGAAAAGAATACTGCTGCACAAGCTCTCACCAGAAGTGAGATGCAAGCATGGCAGTTATGTTGTTGGCATCATGATGATCAGGATGCTCAGAGACTGTTGCATCAAGCAGTATGTAAGAATACACACACAGGATGGGATGGAAACTATGAAAGAATATATCGATGTGAGTATGCCCTTAAATAGTGTAGCAACAGGGAAGGAAATGTGTGTAAATGAATCTGGAAATGCAAAATTCAGCTTCCTTGTGGGGAGGAAGCTTCTCTGTCTCTGGAGGTATTCAAGACCAGGTTGGATGGGGGTTCCTGGGCAGCCTGGTCTAGTATTAAATGGGGAGGTTGACGGCCCTGCCTGTGGCGGGGGGGTTGGAGCTTCATGATCCTTGAGGCTCTACGCAAATACAGTTCCTCCAAACAGGTCCGTGTCCATGACTGCACTGCTCTACTTTGGTAAATATCTTCACCTCAATTTGAAGCCACTTCCCAACTAGCGATCCAAACTAGAACTTTCCTAAGCTGTGTTGGTATTCTGAAGACATCTCTGTATAAGACCATATGATGTTGTCTCCAATAACTTTTTGTTGAAGTTGGACAATCAGAAGGCAAGTGGTGGACTTTCTGTAGGCTCTCAGATCTCCTGCACTGCATCCTCTCACACAGCATCACAGATAATGTAATATGCAAATGTAGCCTCCTGTTACAAGAGTAGAAAAATCAGACAGGCCTATTAGAATCCACAGCAATATACTGACAGTCAGAGGTTTAAGAGCACCTAACAGTTTAACTGTAGATATGCCAGCTGCAGTAGCAGTTTAGGTACCAGCAGGCTTCACTCATTCATTCATTCATTCATTCATTCATTCATTCATTCATTCATTCATTCATTCATTCATTCCAGTTTGTTGACTGACAGCTTAGCATTGCTAAGAGCTCCACTACCCTTTAGAGGAGGTGTACAAGTGCAGGCCCTTCAGGGCAGCAGAGGTAAATGAGGGAAGGAGACGTTAGGTGCCCCTCCAGCCTTGGAGTGAGTTAACCTTGGCACAGTCCTCTAATTCAGAAAGGGTGCAGAAGGATGCTGCCCCTGACATCTACCCTGGGGAGCCTCAAGGATCTCTCCTGGTGTGCGTGGGCTACAAACGGAGCAGGTCGGGCAACTCTGGTGAACAGGGTCTAGGCAGAGCTCTCAGACCGAAGAACTGGTGGGCTATGGCCGCACCTTTCTCCCTCCGAACGCCACGTAGTTGGTATATGGGCAGAGACGAGCATGCAGGAACCTAGCGCCGTCGGAGTTCCCTCCCCTCATGGGGCTGGAGCTTACTCTTGGGCAGCGCCCCTAGCTCCACCCCAATTAGTAGCGTCGGTCCAAGCCCCTCCTTCCATTTCCGCTGGCAGGATCTGGAGCTGTCTCCTGACTTGCGCCTGCAGATCTCTCAGGACTCGGCCTGTCTCAGCCTGGTCCGGTCCGGTCCGTTCCGGTCCAGTTTCATGAGCGAGGGTGAGCTCCGAAGCCGCGGGCAGCTGGCGGGAAAGTTGCAGATGCTTCCCGGTCTTGGGAGTAGGCAGAGTGGGGTGGCGTGGGAAAGCCGGTCGTCGTGGGTGCTGTGGGGAGCCAGTTGCACGGAGAGCAGGCTTGGTGAGGGAGACTGGCATAGTCCCGGTGGGCTGTCGGACTTCTTTCTCTGTCTTTTGTTTCCATCTTGCGTTTACTGAACTCCAGGAACGAAAACTGATGGAGCTAATATAGTTTCTGCCTCCAGATCTTTCCCTTTCAAACTTTTAGACCTGTGGTGTTCAAGCTGCAGTTCTTACACCCTGGGCCTTTTCTGTAATGGAGTTGTGGAAATTCTGGCAATTTTGGTTTAAGGCATGTGTGTTTTATTTTTTTATTAATAAAGCTCATTATTAATAAAGCTGCACGAGAAGACAATGGGGTCAGAATAGAACTACTGCAGCATCATTTGCATCCCTGCAAGAGAGGCACTAGGGAACACTCCACAAGTAGCAGTGGATCCCCTACCTTACTGCAGCAGTGCAGGGGGGGGGGGACCTGGGAGATGATGAATGGAAGCAGGTTCCTGTTAGGATGGCAGATGACCCTCCTCCTGGCCTTACCTCACCTCCCCAGCTTTCTTTGTATAACAGATATGAGGCCCTGGGGCAAGAAAGACAGGTAAGTGAAGAAATTGAAAAAAGTTCATCCAGAGGGCTGTCTAGAATGAGACAGTCAACCCCATGCCTCAAGACAGTCTCTGTCAAGAACAAAAGAAGGGTAATGGTCATAGGAGACTCCCTTCTGAGGGGAACTGAGTACAGCCTGGTATGCTGACTGGACCTTCCAGGGAAGTTTCCTGCCTCTGTGGTGCCCGGGTCAGGGATGTCAGTCAGAAGCTTCCTAATCTGGTGCAGGTCCTAGTATTTCAGGAAGACAGTGGTGAAGTTGCAGGGAGGAGCCAGAGGGCTTTCACGTGGGACTTCAGGGCATTGGGGCAGTTAGTTTATGGAGCAGGAGCTTGGGTGGTGGTAACCTCCATTCCTTTGGTAGTAGGAAAAGAAACTAAGAGGAGCAGGAAGACCCACCTGATAAACATATGGCTAAGAGGCTGGTTCCATTGGAAGCATTTTGTTTTTTTTTGATCATGGGACGAATAATTTGGCACCAGACCCACTAGCAATGGGTGGGGACAATCTTAGTCAAAGGGGGAAATGGATTCTGGCTCAGAGTTGTCAGGGCACATTGAGAGGCTTTAAACTAGGTTTGAAGGGGTAAGGAGATAAAATGGCTTGCTAGAGATGAGCCTAGGGGCAGCATTCCAGGGTCAGGGGTGAGACCAGTAGTCCAACTGAAGTGCATCTATACCAGTGCACACAGCATGGACAACAGAAAGGGCCAGAAGCAGTGGTCTGACAGGAGAACTATGACCTACTTGCCATCACTGGAACATGGTGGGATTGTTTTCATGGCTGGAGTGCTGCAATGGAGGGCTCTAAGGGATACGCGAGGAAGGAGGGGCAGTGGGGTGTCTCTCTGCTTATGAGTATTTTGAGTGTGTAGAGCAGTCAAGGAGGTTACTGGAGTATGTGGAAGATAACTTCCTGATGCAGCTGATGAGAGAGCCTACCAGGGGAAGCATGGCGCTGGATCTGCTGTTTATGAGCAGAGAAGGAATGGTGGGAGAAGTGGTGGTTGGAAACTGTCTTGGGTGTAGTGACCGAAACACGAATGAGCTTTTTGTTCTTGGTGAAGTAGGGCATGGGAAACCTGACCGGCAGCAAAGACCGAGACAGTGATCTTGTTAAACACTCAGCCTTTTCCATGTCTGATAAAGCTAGTTCTCCATTGTTGTTTATCGGGGGTATGCTCTCCTTTGCCTGTCTCTTCTGCCCAGTGTGTCTAAAGAATCCCTTCTTGTTATTTTTCATGTTTCTTGCTAAGTTTAATTCCATCTGCACCTTAGTTGTCCTGATCCTTTTCAGCAGAAGCCTTTTCCTGATGGCCCATTTCTCTGGTATATCTAGCACTCTCAAAATAGTAGCCATGCTCTGGAGCACATTCACTGCATCCCCTAGTATTGTCACCCTCTCCAGAGCCTAAGAAGGACAAATCTCAAGATAGGCTTCCCTGGTACTTTATTTTCACTGGCCTCTGGATTGAGTATGATGCTTCAGTCACTGCTTTTTGAGCCCAGCATCCCAGTCAGCTTTTCTCTTACCTAGTTGTCGACTCATCCAGACTGTAATGGTACACAGTTACTGTGGGGAAGTATTGAAGGACTTGCTGCAACTGAGAGAGATGATACCTAGTGCTTTCTCTTTGTTCACAAATCCAGTAGTTTTATCATAAAAGGTTCAAAACTAGGTTCATACTGTATGAAATACCATTGTTCACTGTTTCAATTCACCATCATCTTCGAAGCCCAGAAATGTGCTTCAGGAGTACCTTCTTCACGTACCAGTACCCGCTGTGGGCCAAACATCTGGAAAACAGTTCTGTAGAAATGAACTGTGAGGTCTTGGCTGGCAACAAGTTGACCAGCCACACATGCTTGTGGCAAAGAAGTCCAGCAGCGAAAAGGGCTACATTAGGGAGAGCAGCGTTGTCAACAGCTCAAGGAAGACAGTCCTCTGCTCAGCAGGGTGAGGCTACCTCTGAAGTACTGTTCCTCAGTAAAAGAAAGATATGGACATATTGGAACTCATCCAGAAAAGCTTCACAAAAACGATAAAGGGACTAGGGCATCTTTTGTATGAGGAGAGGCTGGGAGTGCTGTGACTGTTCAGCCTGGAGCAGAGAAGACTCAAGGGGCAAATCTTGGTCAATGCGTAAAACCCAGTTGGTCACAGTCCTTTGCAACCCGTTGCAGCTGACCCAGCATGAGTAAAGAGTCTGGACTAAATGATCTTGAGAGGCTGCTTCCAAACATCATGATTCTGTGAATTCGTGATTTTTTTGCAGGTACCAAAGTGAAGTTGACCCAACGACTTAGCTAGATTGTCCTTTTTTCCCTGTTTGAAAGCATATGAAATATTTGCTTTTCTCCAGTCATGTGAGGCCTACCGTGATCTCTGAAAGGTTTCAAACACAGTAGTGAACAGTCTTGCTAGTACATCAACCTATTCTTTAAGCATCCTAGAGCACATCCTGTCTGCTTTCAGGTACTTCTCTGGGTTGAGGTGTGTGTGTGTGCTGTTACAGATCTGTGACTCAGTCGTGGTTCTTCTGCACCTTGAGCCCTATCTCCAGAAACAGGACCTGAGACTTTTCCTGAGAAGGCTGAGGCAAAAAAGACATTAAGAACCTTAGCCTTATCTGTATCTGCTGATATTGCACCGTTTGCCCCTCAACAGGCCCATGTTTCCCTTGTTTATTTTACTGCTGAGGTAGCTTTTCTTGTTGCCTGTGATGTCCCTTGCCAGTTTCAAACGCAGTTGAGCTTTGGCTTTCCTGGCAGCACTGTACAGTGTCAGAATCCATGTTGTGCTCCTCTGTACCCTGTCCTCACTTCTGTTTCATGTGAATGATATCTTGATGTGATAGTGACTTTTTTTCCAGTAACTAAAACCTAATTTGGGTTTTCCAGTTTTAGCCCCACTGGATAGCTTATCTTGATAGTTTATTTTTTCTTTTTAGAGCACTTCTCTTTCTTAACTCTGTACCGAATACTCTTAGGAGTCTTGCTTTTTGGTATGTTAACTTTGTTATTGGCGTTCAGGAGTTCACTTCACTTGCTGGAAGAGGACTTTATGCCCTTCAGGGAAGGCTTCTCTAGTTCCGTATGCTAGTTAAACTCTCATTAAAATTCACATGTAGGAGTTGTGGAGGAGAATAAGGTTTCTCAGTTATGTTTTTATATAAAAAGATTATTTAAAATACAGTGAATTGTCTCTGTAGTTCTGCTTTAGTTTTAATGTTTGCGTATCTTACAGCTTGGGCTGTGGAAATAGATGATAAATTCTTTTCTCTTTTAAAATTCTGATCATTTCTTTCTTCACCACCTAGCAGAACTTTTCCTTGGGCTCTCTTTCCAGTTTTCTTAGGAACAGAGGTCTGAAGTTGATTTAAAAAAAATAAAAACAAAAAACAAAAAGCCAACAACAGTGCTACAGAGAAGAATCACAGCATACCAAGATTTGCCTACAGTGCTTTTAAAAATTTGACTTTTTATTTTTTTAAATTTATGGCGACTAAGAGGACACCATAATAAATAATTTTTTAACTCATGTATTTCGGTCTTCATCTTGGCTAGCTTTTACATTAATTTTAACACTAGGTGGCAGCTGAAACATTTTAGAAAATGCTTTTTAGGAGAGCAGCTTTCTCTTCTTCATTGCCAGAAGAATGGAGATTTAACAACTTCTTCTCTGAGAAGAATTAAAGTACCTCAGCTATAGACACAGACAGGAAAATAAAAATAAATTTTATTTAATATTTTTGAAAAGAAAACAAGACCTCAACAGATCTGGCTTCACATATGTGGTTTTTCTTGTGGTGCTGAGACTGATGAAAAGATATAGATTACAGTTTTCCAAGATTTTAGATTAGAATAGCTTGGACTATAATCAACGAGGATGGGAAAATTGTATCTCTTTTTTGCTGTGGTATCTTAAAAGTGCTGCAGTTTCTGTCTTTGCTTGGTTTCTCCTATCATTTCCATTTTATGCTGTACAGAATAGCTATTAGTACACTCTCATGTAGTGAGGCTGATGTCTTTCATAAACTTGTTATTTTACTAGAAAGTGAGTTCTGTCATGATATCAAGATTTACCACACATCTGGGTAGTTTTTGGACATCAACTGTGTGTGAGAAATTAAGACTTTGGAGAGATGTAACAAGAAGTCAGAGCATCAAAATGATAAGTTTACTGTTGTAGAACTGAAAGAATTTTTTTGTTAGACTAGGGATGAAATAAAAACAAAGCTGCTCCTATTTGGATTGAAGAAGCTAAAGTGACATAGAGAGGAGGAATGGGCTTTTTGAACATTTTACATTGAACTCGAGGTGTTGGTTGAAGTCAGCCTCTGCTGTTCATTTTGATTAGGACAAGTTAGAGACCTAGGAGAAAGATTTCTGCAACTTGTTCTCTCTTCAGTGCTCTTTAAGAGCTATTAAGTCAGGAGGGAGGTCAGCAAAACTGCTACCTGGACTTCCAGAGAGTGGACTTCGGACTGTTTAGGGTGTTGGTTGGGTGAATCCCTTGATAGCCCTGAAGGTCAAAGGAGTCGGTCCAGGAGTGCAGGACATTGCTCAAGAAAAAAAATCTTAAAGGTTCTGGAACAGACTGTCTCCCTGTGCCAGAAGATGAGCCGTCAGGGTAGAAGACTGGCCTGGTTAATTGGGAGCTTTCGCTGATACTCTAGGGCAAAAAAGAGAGTTCATGATCTTTGGAAGAAGGGTCAGGCAACTCGAGAAAAGTACAAGGATGTTGTGAGGGTATGCAGAGGAAAAATTAGAAAGGCAAAAGCCCAACAAGAACACAGTCTGGACACTATTGTTAAAGATAATATATTTGTAAAGCATTTTTAATTAATAACAATAGGAGGGCCAAGGAGAATCTTTTGCCTTTATTAGATGCAATGGGAAATGTTGTCACTGAGAATGAGGGAAAGGCTGATCTTCTCAACGCTTCCCAATGCCTTCTTTTCTTCTGTCTTTAATAGTCAGGCCAGTTATCCTCAGGGATCTGAGATCCCTGAGTTGGAAGATTTTATAAGCTCTAGCAAGACCAAGCGCTGGGTCCCACATTTCAGTTACAAAAATGCAACCGATGCATCGATACAGGCTTTGGGCAGAGTGGCTGCATGTAGGAAAAGGATCTGGGGTTGTTAGTTGACAACTGGCTGAACGTGAGACAGCAGTATGCCCAGATGCCAATGGCATCCTAGCTTATAAATGAAATAGGGCAGTCAGCAGGACTAGAGAGATGAATGTTGCACTGTACCCTGCACTGGTGAGGCTGCCTCTTGAGTGCTGTGTTGAGTTTTGGGTCCCTCACTACAAGGACATTGAGGTTCTGGTGCATGTACAAAGAAGGGCAACAAAACTGGTGAAGGGTCTGGAACAGAAATCTTACGAAGAGTGGCTGAGGGATCTGAGATTGCTTAGTTTGGAAAAAAGGAGACTCAGGGGAGACCCTATTGCTCTCTACAGCTACTTGAAAGGAGTATGTAGTGTGGCGGGGGGTCGACTTCCCGAGTAACTAGCGGTAGGACTAGAGGTAATGGCCTTAAATTGCCTCTGGGAAGAATGTTGAGGTTGGATATTAGGAAAAATTTCTTCTCAGAAAGAATGGTGAGGTATTGGAACAGGGTCCCAGGGAGGCAGTTGAGTCCCAGGAACTTTTCAAGAAAGATTTCAAGTAGATGTTGCGCTGAGTGGTCAGAGGCATCGGTCAATGTTGGACTAAATCTTAGTGATCTTTTCAAGCTGCTCAGTGGAGAGATGAGCGTTCCTGTTAATCTCTCTTGAGAAGAGTAGATGGTTAATTATGAGTGTCGATGTTGTCTAAGATATCATGATCGTTTTGTTATGCCTCATAGCTGACCCTGTATTGAACAGCAGTTTGATTAGGTGACTTCAGGTTTGTTCCAGCATGAATTCTCTTATCTGTGATAACACTGAAGTGATAACATTAAAAACTGATCTTAGTTTCAAAATGTACAATGGAATTTTTTTTCTTAAGTTCTTTTGAAAGTTTTTCCTGTTACTGTCCAAATTCTGTTATAATACAAACTCTGTCATGCTGTTCTAATGCCTGGTATTTCTGAGGTTGGAAGTAACTAAGAGCTATTGTGTTTATTTCCATAAACTATTTAAATCCAAAAAAAAGGAAGCAAACTACATTAACTAGTAAAAAGCTGATTGTATTTCTGAGTTTGAGTCACTGGATGTCTCTAGTAATCAGCTGAACTGTGGGAACTAAGCGTTAGTGGTTATAGTGATGTTGTTAAAATAGGACCGTCTGCTGAGTATAGACTTCGCTGATTTATGACTGCTTGGACTGGTGTGTGTATTCTCATAATAAGGTATGATGAACTATGTAAACCTCACCCATTCACAGAACCATGAGAGCTGCAGACACAGGACCATGAGAGCTCTTCCTTATGTGGTATGTATGTGGAGGTGGCTGGGCTAGACTTGAGAAGGAACTCGAGGGGGAGAAGGGAGAAGTCAGTAGGCTAAGGGGGAGAAAGAATGAGATGGTAAACTGAACAAGGAGGAAGAAGAAAAAATGATGTTATACGATACAGGTTTGAAGGAGCCTTAGCATAAAAGCTTGTGACTTTGTACTAGGAAACTGAGATCAAATCCCTAGAGAGTAGAAGATCAAATCCTAGAGAGTAAAGGGTTCCATGGGCTTTCTGTATGTTGGTTTTCTGGGGTCTAGCAAGTTTACTATAAAAGTCATTTGACCTGAAGGATTGAAGGAGGCAGAGCTTGAAGTTGAAGGAATCCTGAGTTTGGGAGACTATGGGGAAGAACTCATAGGAAAAATAATGTAATTGATAGAGTTTTATCTGTACTCAGGGGTTGCACTGTGTAACCTCTGTGTAGTTTAGTTATTACTAATTTCTAAATTAATATGGCTGCAGAAGGGCAAAGATGGAGGGGCAGCCTTGGATAGTCTGATACTAACACAACTACCTAGTCTTTTGCAGTTCAGTAGTGAATGCTTGTCTCCTTGAGTGCTTATGGCAGTATGGTGATGAACACTATGGTGTTTTCTATAGTGATTGCAGCTATATGTAGAACTTGTGTTAAGCATGGACAAGAAGATTTTCTGTTTAGATTTCCTGATTTCTAAAGTTGCTAATTGCTAAATTTGCTGATTTCAATACGTTTTCTGCAAATGTAGTTTTCTTTTTTGTCTTGTCTATTGTTTTTTTTTTTTCCCCCACACAACTCCATTTGCAGTTCAGTGAAAGGAAGTTCTACCAACAATGTTCAGCTAACTTTATTTTGCAAAGTTTTATGTGTACTTATCCCCAAATCACCTTTGTTGTGCATTTTGTGTTAAAAATGTAGCCTTCTGTGAATGAAGCTTATTGCTTTGCTTTGTATAAAGAAAGTGCAGCTGAAGTTATGAAGGATTGAAACCAACACAGAACTGAAGAATCTTGGGGGTTGGAAGGGATCTCTGGAGATCATCTAATGGAAACTACCTGCTAAACTAGATTCCCTTGTTCCCTAGAGTGAGTTCCACAGGAAGGTGTCCAGGCAGGAGACTCCACAACCTCTTTGGGTAACCTGTTCCAGTGCTTTGGTGCCCTCAAAGAAGTAATTTGTCATGTTGATATGGAACTTCCTGAGTTCCAGTTTGTGCCGGTTGCCCCTTGTTGTGTCACTGAGCACCACTGAAAAGAGTCTGGCCCCATCCAGTTGGCACTTGCTCTTTAGATTTTTTTGTAAGATTTTTTTTATTTTTTTTGTAAGCATTGTTAAGATCTCCAGTCCCAGGTCTCAGCCTTTCCTCAAGAGGGAGGTGCTCCAAGCCTGTAATCATCTTTGTAGCTCTCTGCTGGACTCGAAGTTGCCTGTCTTCCTTGAATTGGGGAGCCCAGAACTGGACGCAGTACTTTAGATATGGCCTTCCCAGGAAAAGTAGAGGGGAAGGATCAACTTCCCTTGACCTGCTGGCCACACTTGATGCATCCCAGGATACCATTGGCCTTCTTGTCCACTAGGGCACTGCAGGTTCATGGTCAACCTCTTGTCCAGCAGGACCCCCAGTTTCTTCTCTGCAAAGCTCCTCTCCAGCAAGTCACTGCCTAATCTGTACTGATATGTGTGGTTATTCCCCCCAGGTGTAGGACTCTACACTTGCTCTTGTTGAACCTCACCAGGTTATTATCCATCCAACTTTGCAGACTAACCAGGTCTTGCTGAATGGCAGCACAACCTTCTGGTATGTCAACCACTCCTCCCAGAGTATCATTAGCAAACTTGCTGAGGACCTTCATCCAGGCATTGATGACAGTGTTAAATGAGACCAGTACTGGGGAATTCCAATAGCTACTGTACATGATACAGTGATGCATACTGAAGGAAAGCATTCATTTAAAACCAAGTGTAGTATAATTCAAACATTTATGTTGGTCAAGTTTTGTGAATATTTGTTAATAACCAATCTCTTTTTTGTATACAGTTGCAGTAGTTTGTATGAAGTTTTTGAACACTGGAAATGTTACTGTTCTGTAATTCTTTTCCACATGTTTGGTGGAAGTCCTCGTCACATGCTGGCTTGTTTGCTGTTTCTGCAGCACACTCCCAGCATTGGTGTGGTGTGTTTTAGTCTTGAAAGTACAATGAACACTGAGTGTTTTGTTGTTTGTTTATATGTGATTTTGTTGTTGTTGTTATTATAGCAGTAGTCAAACATACTAGAAGTAATGATGAGACCAATCAGAAAGTGGGACTAATGGAGGAGAGTTCAGCAGGAGAGGTCTTGGTTAATCAGTTCTTGTTGCTGTAAACATTTAATCAGGTGTCTTGGGGGTGATAGCATGCCTAAATACGAAAGGAAGGATTAAACTATAGTTCTGATTTAATTTGGCACACAAATTGATGTGTATCTTTCCCTAAATTTCTTTTTTTCCTTCAGTTTCTGTTAGTCTGTTTTAATATTTTACCTGTTGTCAATATTTAAATTCATATCTGCATGGAGTCAGTGTATTATGATCTGGAGACCGGTGTTTAGACTTGTTCCTTTTGTTCAAAGTGAGGTGGGATTTGACACAACTTCTTTTTCTTTTTTTCCATCAAGCCCTTATTTCTGTCCTCTTGAAAAATTGTTTTTGATTTGAGTTTAGTCCAAAAGGCAAGGAGGTTCACTTTACCTTTCTTCACCTCTCTAGATTTGCTCTGGAACTTTTATTTTGGCATACATCCAGTTACCTCAAGTAGGAAAGATCTCTGTGAAGGATACTCACAATAAGTTAATCTAATTTTTAATGCTGCTTACATTAACATTAAAGGGAGATGAATTTGACTAAGACCGAGCCCTTATGAAATCTTGTTGTAATCCGTTAATTTCTTGGCACAAAAGATGAGAGAGTTCAGAGTAAAATAGTTGCTCATGCAGTTGCATTGAAGTGCTGCCAAGTAACAGAGCAAATGTAATGGGAGAAGACAGTAATTTTAATTGTCTGCTAACATTGTTTTTCCTCTGCTTTCTTACCTGTCTCTGACATTTGGAGGGAAAGGAACCAAGGAAGACCCTGCTATTGGCCTGGTACAAAATATTAAGTCTATGGACCACTTTCGTTAACCCTTTCGTTAATTATGTTGTTTTATGCAAGTGTACACTTACAAATTAGCTTGGAAAAACAGACTGTTAGCCTTATGTTTGCTATGGATGAGCTGCAGAGCTACTTCTTTGTGTTTTTGTATTCTTCTTTGGGAGCATAGCTTTGCCTGGCAAGTGGTTGGACTGTGCAGTGTTTCCTGCCTTTCACTGTGTTTCTGACAGAGAGGAATCAGCTTCTGGACCTTCTGTGAAAGGAAGGGAGAGAGACAGGAGAGACTTTTTTTAGTCACATGTTCTGTCATGTCATATATTCCACACTGAAGGCTGCAGGGAGTCCCAACAATGGGTCCAGCTGAAAGATAATAGTCTTGACTTGCCAAGAACCGTTGCCTGCTTTTCTGCTGCGTATATTAAACTTGTAAAAACAACTGTAGGCAAGGAACGTGTGCTGTTGTACATTTGGGGATGAATAATGAGAGACTATGGTCTGTGAAAGGAACGAATTTCCTTTGGGCAGCTGGAAAAGGTGAAGAACATACTAGATGAGGCTAAGAAAAATAAATGTTGAAGCTTGCTTTTACTCTTCTGTAAATTGTCATTGCAGGTGATGCCACACAGTGGCTAGTGACTCAGTCTTAAGAGTATGGCATTGATCCTAAAATTGTTTATGTAATGGAGAACAGAAGATATGGGATTTTCCAGCGTCAATGCAGTAATTTTGTTGTCCAGCTACTATGGAAAATCTTACTTGAGGGTTCTGTATGTTTTTTGGAGAAAAAAAAAAAGCAATATGTATTAAGAGGTGCGCAACTAGTTTAAAATCTGTACTTTTTTTATAGGGCACAAATAGCTTCTGGAACTTTCTCTTACAAGACAGCACAGATATAGTTGGACGGTGTTAAACATTCATATAGGTAACATTTGTATAAAGCAGAATGCTGTAGCCTATCAATTAAAGAATCTATGAAATCTCATGGTATAGCATTTAAGCCATCTATAAAAAGCATTTATTTAGGCATAAAGTGTCTCTTCTGTAAGACCGCTGTGTGTTAACATCTGGTAATGATTGTTTGGTTTAAGTTTGTGCGTGTCTGTCATGATCTGAATGTTGCTCTGTTAATTCCCATGTCCTAGTTAAGCTGGACTGTACTCCTGGGTGAGGGAGGACACCAGTGAAAATGTAGCTGAGGAATATTGAAATGGTTGATTTTTGGCCTAGGAGTTTCCTTACTGTTTCTTCTTTTGCCGTATGTTATGATTGTAGTGCTGTAATCTTTTTTTTATCTTGTTTCCACTTCTTTAAAATTTAATACTGTGAAAATTAGTGTAATATTCACTGTGAAATTTAAACTGTTTTATATTATGAAATTGAGAATTCCCACAGCAGCCTTAACTCTGCCCCCAGAAAAGAAAGCATACCAAGTGAGTGTTTTAAATCACATGATTATGTGAGCACTGGGCACTAGGATGTACTGTATTTGGTTAATGTTTACATTATGGATCTGGTCCAAATGCATGGCACTATTGAAACACTAATTATACTATATGATCGTGTTACACTGGTGAAGGGGCATAGGTTTGATTCCTATAATGATAATATGTGAAAGAATGCATGTCCATCAAGAGAGAAAATAGGATATTTCAAACATTTTTCTTGCATGTACAGGAATATGCAGTTTTCTACACTTTCCTTTATTTTACTGAAACCTGTTTCACACTAGATTTAAAAATTAGTGTCCTGTGTCTAATGCAGGCCTAGAAATTCCATCAGTTTCTTTACCTTGATGATCAGTGTTACCTATGGGATTTCAGATAGCCATTTACTGTAACTCAAGGGCTTTGTTTTTGAAGGTGTCAATTTCTGATAAGAAGATAGGATTTTGTCACATTGAACAGAATAGGAAATGTGCTTTTTCCTTTCTATGAAATATACTGAAATTTATGCATATCAAATTGTTTTAAATAATTGAATTTTGGGGCAGGTCTGTTTTTCACTTGTCTAGTTTGTTTTGAACTGTAGGGATGGTTATTGCTCCCAAATTCTTCATACTGCGCCAGATGGAATGAGGCACAGAGAGAAGGGCCTGAGAAGTACTGTACAAATATATGCTGTGCAGGTTAGCCCAAAAGGAGATCAGACAATGAAAGAATTATGGGAACAGATTTCATTAACTTCTTTGGCTAGCTTATAATTACAGAAATAAATTGTTGACCTGACTGTATAGGAGATGTATGTTTATTAATATATATATGTAGTGCACCTAGGTGTTCTGCAGCTGACATTTTGTTTGTATCTCATTTGAGTTCTTGACATAAGTCTACGTTCTTTGTTGTTTACATAACTTGTGCAATTAAATGGGTAGTATTAGGCGAGGTGGTCAGGAATGTTACTGAAAGTCTTGCTAAGATAGCTTGAGGAAGAGAACATTCTGTGACGCAACAGCCTTGGGATTGGCCTCTTGCATGGTAAGAGTAATTTTATTTTTGTTTTTTTTATCTGTATTTAAAACTGGATTCAAAGACCTCAAAGCAGAATTGATCCTCTCCTGTGTAGCCTGTGTAAGTTGCTAAGTAATATGATGTAGCTAGGTTATAATATGCTGTAAACTTTAATCTCCAGTTTGATATGGAGAAAGGAAAGTTATTTGTCACAGAGATACTGTTAGAGTTAATTACTGGTACTTCTCAGGTTACTTGAACCTGGAATTTTTGCTCCCATTGTTAATTAATTTTATTTATTTAGTTAATTAATTAATTTAAGAGGTGCTATTTGGTGTCACCAAGAAAATGTTTTCTTATCACTTCTGACCCATTAGAAAATCAGATTTGTGATCCTCTCCCTCAGGAAGACTTTTTCTCCACATTAAAAAAATCTTAAATAACCTTTTCACTTTGAGTGTTTAGTGATGTTTGAAACCAAATCTTCTGCTTGAAAGACTAAGTGAGGCTTTACTCTGTCTTGATTGAGAAGAATGTGAAAATGCAGAGATGAATATATTTACTGATGGAACATCATTCTCTGGTCTTCCTTAGCTCATTTTCACTATTGCTTGTCACAAAGCTTCTGCAGAGCTGTGGTTTTGGAGAAGGGGGAAATCGTCAGAACTTCCAACTCTCTGTTGAGCCAATATAAAATTGTTTCCTATTAGTCTGTTTCCTGGGACTTTGTCCAGTTGCTGCAGATTTTCAGGCATCTGGGATTCCCCCAAGAAAAAGCACAAGTTTTTTCCTGGTATGGACCTTTTTTTTTTTTTTTTTTTTTTTTTGATAGTGTATCATTCAGGATTATAGATGTCTTTGCTAGGGTAGATGCATGCGCTGACCATTCAATGCATTTGAAAAAAGTTAAGCATATATCTAGGTAACAATAGTCACTAATCCTAGTTCTGTCTCCTCCATGAAGCTATCAATCACCCTCCCTTTTGTGTTCTTACTGGAACACAATTTATTTACTGTGAAGATATTAACTTGTACTCATCTCTGTATTGTTCGTGGCTAAGCTATACTATACAGCTGTTCATCTTTTCCATCCTGCCTTCACTGTCTGCATCTTTATTGCCCTTGGGCTGAAATGGGGATTAGTTGACCTAGTATTGTAGAAGCTTACCTGTTTTAGAGTCCTCACTCTTATACACTATATAAGAAGGAAAATAGGGGAATTGGTTAGTCAGCTAGGATTCAGCATTCAATATTTGGGGATAAAAAAACAACACAGTAACATTAATGAAAAAGTATAACATAAATGCACTATTGCCATAGGGAGCTCAGGATGTAGGAGGTAGAAAACCAGTTGTATTTCCTCTAATTTGCCGTCATTGCTCTGTTTCAGAGCCTCTTGGAGAGACTCCCAAAAGTAACTCTACAGGAAACTTACTGTTCTAATTGAGCTGTATCAATCAAATTTAATTTAACTGATGCAGTTATTTGAGTTGACAGTTGATAAAACTACTTTAGATTTCTTTAAGGCATTCGGTACAAAACCAGCTAGTAAAGTCTGATGGAAACTGAAAGGGTTAGTGATTTGAAGAAATAATTACACAAAATATTCTGTTAATATATCCCTATAAACCTAGCTGGAGTAAGCATTAGAAGTAATGTTTGCTTGCAACACCAAAGTAGTCCTTAAAATGTTAGTAATGATAATTGTGATGTAGCATTGTAAATGGGGAGGCATGTTGTATCATGTAAGGTATGCTTGATAGGAGTATTACTCCCATGCATCCAGTGCTGTCAATAAGAGTACCTGCCTAATAGTAATTAAACTTTTGCTGTTGAGTCTCTCTGCATTGATTTCTTTGTTTCATTAACAATCAACAAAAGTCTGTTGTGCGGCCAGGGAATAAGTTACTCATGTTTTGAATTGTCCCATTGGATGCTAAGCAAGATAAAATGTCAGCTCTAGGTTGATAGCATTTAGTTTGTGTATGTATTTTTACCTTCTAGAGGTGAGCACGTAGCCAGATTTTAATAAACACTGCTAGCAGTATTAAGAGTGATAGAGTATGGGCGTGGAGATAGAAGTTTGCATGGCTAAGAAAACAAATGGAATTCAGTACCTGTGACACTAAGCGCAGATTTGTGGGAAGCAGTTGCAAAAGCAGGAAGATTCCTTTTTACAGGATGTTTGAATTTGAGTGGAAAATAAACTTAAGGCAGAATCAGACTATGCTGAGACTCTGCTTCTGACATGAGAATGCTTTTTCAGTTGTTCCCAGCTGAAAGAAATGATAGTGGACTTGTCACATAGTGCTGCTGGGAGGAAAAAAAAGTTACTGAGCAAATCTTGTATGATGAATATCTTTTTGTCCTATTGATTTGTTATCCTTAAAGATTTTGTGCAGATTAAGGTAGAATTAGGTAGTATCAGCTGCTTTTTTTTTTCCAAGTGACTTTCATTTTAAAAGACATATATTTTTATAAGAATACTTGTAAAATTTCTGACAAGTGTTGGCTGCCCTACTGTTGGCTTTTTTTCTACTTTAAAGTTGTGTGCAGTGTCTTTTATTTGTTAGCATGATGCACTGATCTGAAGAACTGATGTCAAGGAATGTACATTTTTTTAATGTTTCTTTTGTTTTTCATGCCAATGCTTCCTTTCACAGCAGCCCATAACAAAACATAGACTAAGCTCTAGGTTTGGTGTCTTGCTTGGTTTTATTTTTTTTTAACAATTGTTACTTGTTTGGGAACAGTGGTTTACAGTTGGTTTGTACCAGCTGTCTACATTTAGTGGATGAGGGTGCAGTTGAAGGAATCCAGCCAAGCTCAGACAAATTCCTGACAAAATTATTATATATGTTCTATTATCTTTTAATTTGGTAGTCTTGCAACTTTCTTAAAGAAAGCTTTTGGTTGCTTTCTGGCATGGTACAAAAAGGGGAGGTTCACCGAAAGGCAAATGTGGGAAAAACAGTAAGAGATGCTGTGTGACAAGTAGTATACAATCATTGTAGATTGTAGAAGTTGTCATCAGGGTTGATGATGGGTCTATGAGTTTAGTGTATGTAAAACAGTTCTGGACATATAGTTACATAATGAATATCCACATGTTAGACTCAAGAAATCTTGCTTCAGAAGCGATTTTGTATGTTTGGGTTTATCTTTAAGTCTATTCTATACTCATTATGTTTAATTAGGGATTTTCAAGTGGGAGCAACTTCCTTCATCTCTGAGATTCACTATGAGACAATGACCTCTGTAAGATTGTTGCAATTTCTTGTGAGAATGTAGCAGTTAGTTAGCATTTCAAGACAGCACACAGTCCTGTGTTTCAAGTGGAGAGCTTGCAGGATGTGAACATTAATTTTGCTCCAGTCTGGCCAATGTGCCTGTACATTTCTTCTCAGGGAACCAGTGAACTTCTGGTATTTTAAGAATGTATGTGGAGTCATGTGAAGGGAAGGCTGCTCAATCACACTGGATCCATGTTTCTTTGTCAGCAAAAACAGAGGTATAGAGCACCGGAACTGCACGATGGGAGTGTCAGGAAAAAGGAGAACATGCTGCAGGCCCCCACTGTTGTGGAACAGTCAATACAGTGGACAGGAGATTTCTAAATAATAGTACATGTGATGGTTGTAGTATCTGAGCATGCCTATGCAGCAGTAGTGCTGAGAATGTGCACAGAGCAGCAGCACCACCATGGAGGTGTGTAGCTCAGCAAAAAGTGATTTTAAAACTTCTGTACTTCCTGAACTTTGGTTTACTCTACTTTAGAAACTTTGACATTCCTATGAAATATATATAAACATAATTCTCTGTTTTTAAAACTCCATTTATCATTTGCCCTCCTAAATATTTATTTAACTGTGCTTCTTTGAGACAGGCTGCTTACTGTGATGTAATGCTTACTGCTGACAGTGCTGTGAACAGTATTGAATTTTTTTGACAGATTTCACAAAAATGCTGAACAAAAGTAGATGTGTAATGTGGGTGACTGTTTCTCTATGTGTAACTGAGAGTCATGAGATCAATTCAAAGCCAAGTATTACATCAGACTGTTGTGTTCCAGGCAGTGATTTGATTTGACCCTGCTGGATTACTGCTGCTCTTAAAGTTTGTGTCAGTAAATCTTTTCTTGATTTGAAGTCTGGATCTTGATGCGAAGTCTTAAATTTAGGTAATGACATTATTAGAACAAACATGACCACCCACCACAGCAGCTGGGCTGAGTCAGAAACCCAGTAGAGCCACAGCCCTTCAGGGCTAATGCATGCACATAGATGGACCTAATAGGGACCTTCAGCTGTGGAGAACTCTGGAATCTGGAAGTCCCTCAGGAGACTTCCAGAGGATTGTCATGGGTGGGATGCACCCTTCTCAATAAACTTCTTCAGCGGATGGCCGAGCTGCAAGATGGAATTACTGGGCTAAAATGGATCTGAGAATTGGAGAAGGAGATGAATAGGAGGAAATCTGACCTGTGCTGACCAATAGCCCTGTCCTAAGTCTCTGCAAGGGGAAGAAGCTAAGCCAGCGTCCCACTGAGGAGAAATGTCACAGTAACATGCTGGACTCTCATCTCTGCTTGGAGCAGAAGGAGGCATCTCCCTCAAATTCACATATGCCCCTGAGCAACATATACCAGGCTCTGGGAAAGAAAAAAGGAAAGAGTGTGGAAAGCAGTCAAAACCTAGGAAACAACAAGCCTGTTAAGCAGGACCTACTAAGGGACCACATCAGAACTAGCACCACCAAAAAAATGCATAGAGTCTTAGTAATTGAAGACTCCATGCTGAGGGGCTCTGAAACCCCCATTTGCTGCAAGATAGTCTCTCCAGCAAGATTTGCTGTCTGTCAGGGTGCATGTTAGAGATGTCAAGATGAGGCTACCGTATCTGATGAAATGGATGACTACTATCCATTTGTTCTCATTCAAGTTGGGTCTCAGGAGGCTGTGGCAGTAGAACTGCAGAACATTAAAAGAGACTTTACATCCCTTGGAATGACATTGAAGGGATCAAGAGTGCAAGTAGTGTTCTCTTCTGTCCACATGATTGGAAACTGGAAAGAAGGAGGAGAGTGTGTCAGGTAAATTACTGGCTATATGGATAGTGTCATTATCAGGGCTTAGGGTTCTATGACCTTGGACAGACCTTTTGAGAAACTGAGCATGTGGGGACTGGTGGGGCAAAAGTGTTCTGAGAAGCAAGCTGGCTGGACTAATTACCACGGCTTTTAAACTAGATTCAGTGGGGGGGCAGGAGGTGGAGTTCTTTGTTATAGGAAAGGGCCAGGGAATGCTGTCACTTTAGAAAAGTGTGTGTGGGGGGAAATGCTCGGTCATCCCAAAGGTTCTGATGAGTACTCCTCAGAGAAGATAACATTGCTAACAGCGTGGCTAAAGTGCCTCTACACCATTGCGCACAGTCTGAGTAATAAGCAGGAGGATTGGGAGGATATAATAATAAGGGATATCTGACTGTTGGGGTGTACTACAGGCTGCCTGTTCACAGGGAGCCTTTGCATGAAGCCGCCTTGCTTCGATTGCAGTGTTGTGCTCACAGGCTCTCATCTTGTTCGGGGATTTCAACCAAGTGGAAAGCAAAATGGTGTGCCACAAGCAATCTGGTAGACTCCTGGAGAATATTGACAATATCTTCCTGGTCCAGGTATTAGACAAACCAACCAGAGGAGAAATGTTTCTGTATCTGGTACTCACCAACAGAGATGAGGTCAATAAAGAGGTTAAGATTGGGGGTTCTCTGGGCTGTAATAACTGTGCTCTGGAGGAGTCTGTGATCTAGAGGAGGATGGGCCTGGCAAAAAGCAGAGTCAGCACCCTGAAATTCAGGAGAGCAAAATTCAAGCTATTTAAGGAATTACTTAGGGAGATCCCTGGGAAGCTGCCCTTAGAGACAAAGGAGTGGAGTGAAGCTGGCAAATCTTTAAGGAGAACACCAAAACTCTCTGACCCCCAGTATGAGAAAACAAGTAGGGGAGGCAAGAAACTAGAATGGCTCAGCAAGGACCTGCTGGTCAAACTGAGGGAAATGGATATGTACAAATGGAAACAAGAACATGTCACTTGGGAAGAATACAGGGAGATTGCCTGGAGGTGCAGAGGTGGGATCAGGAAAGCCAAAATGCAGGTGGAACTGCAGTTGGTGAGGGATTTAAAAAAAACAAGAATGGATTCTGTAGGTACATTGATCGGAAAAGGCAGACCAAAGAGAGTGTAACTCTCTGATAAATGAGAATGGAGAACTGGCAGTAACAGACATGGAGAAGGCTCAGGTACCCAGTGAGTTCTTTGCCTCAGTCTTTACTGGCAGACAGGCTTCTTATCTCTCACATCTGGGAAACTCACATACCTGAACTCATTCAATCTCAAAATCAGAGCATCCCAGCAGGTAGGAAGTCGAGAAAGGGAGGCAGGAGACCTGCGTGGTTAAACAGGGAACTGCTGGGCAAGCTTAAATGGAAGAGGAGAGTTTACACGTCATGGAAGGAGGGGCTGGCCACTTGGGAGGAATATAAGATTGTTATCAGAAGATGTAGGGAGGCAGCTAGGAAAGCTAAGGCCCCCTTAGAATTAAACCTTGCGAGAGGGGTCAAGGACAACAAAAAAGGATTCTTTAAATACATTGCAGATATAACTAACACTAGACTAGAGGCAATATAGGCCCACTAATGAATGAGGTGGGTGCCCTGGTGACAGAAGATGCAATGAAGGCGGAGTTACTGAACGCTTTCTTTGTCTCTGTCTATACTGCTGGAAGCTGTCCTGATGAGCCCTATACCCCTGAGAAGAAGCCAGGATAAAGTCGGAGGTTGCCTCAGTTGATGAGGACTGGGTTATGAACCAGTTAAGCAATCTGGACATCCATAAATCCATGGAGCCTGATGGGATGCACCCGCAGGTGCTGAGGGAGCTGTCAGAAGTTATTGCTAGTCTGCTTTTCATCATCTTTGGTAAGTCACGGGGAATGGGAGAGATGCCTGAGGACTGGAGGAAAGCAAATGTCACTCCAGTCTTCAAAACTGGGCAAGAAGAAGGACCTGGGTAACTGTAGGCCGATCAGCCTCACCTCCATCCGTGGAAAGGTGATGAAATGACTTATCCTTGGCTCTGTCTCTAGACATATCAAGGAAAAGAGGGTCATTAGAGGTACTCAGCATGGCTTCACCAAGGGGAAGCTATGCTTGACCAACCTGATAGCCTTTTATGAAGACATAACCAGGTGGGTACATGATAGTAAAGCAGTGGATGTGGTCTATCTTGATTTCAGTAAAGCATTTTACACTGTCTCCCACAACGTCCTTGCAGCTAAACTAAGAAGTGTGGTCAGGACAATTGGTAGTGAGGTGGATTGTGAACTGGCTGAACAGAAGAAGAGAGTTGTGGTCAATAGGGAGGAGTCTAGTTGGAGGCCTTTGTCTAGTGGGGTCCCTCAGGGATCAGTACTGGGACTGGTGCTATTTAGTATATTCGTCAGTGACTTAGATGAGGGGTAGAATGCATGGTCAGCAAGTTTGCTGATGACACAAAACTGTGAGGAGTAGCTGACGCTCCAGAAGGCTGTGCTGCCATCCAGCGAAACCTGCACACGCTGGAGAGTTGAGTAGGGAAAAATTTAATGAAATACAACAAGGGCAAGTGTAGAGTCTTGCATCTGGGCAAGAACAACCTCAGGTAGGTTGAGAACTGACCTGTTGGAGAGCAGTGTAGAATCATAGAATTATAGAATCGATCAGGTTGGAAAAGAGCTATAAGATCATCAAGTCCAACCGTGACCTAACCATAGTACCCTAACAACCCTCTGCTAAATCATGTTCCTGAGCACCACATCCAAATGGTTTTTAAAGACATCCGGGGATGGTGACTCAACCACCTCCCTGGGGAGTGTATTCCAGTGCTTAACAACCCTTTCTGTAAAAAAGTCCTTCAAGGTCCCTTCTAATCCCTACTGTTCTGTGATTCTGTGGACCTCTAGGTAGGAGCTAGAAGAACAAAATCCCCTCCCCCCCCACTGCCACTGTAAGAGAACAGCAAATCTGAAACCACTTAATGAGACTGAACATGTATAAATCTCAGATCCTTGTCTTGCACATGCCTTGACAAAGCCATCCAGGAGAATCACTTCAATTATCTTCCCAGGCACAGACGTGAGGATCAGCAGTTACCTGGGTATTCTTTTCTCAAAAATGGGAGTGATGTTTCTCTCTTTACAGTCAATGGGCAACTCGCCTGACTCCTATGACTTTTCTGGTCGAGTCTAAAGTGTGGGAAAGCCGGTCGTCGTGGGTGCTGTGGGGAGCCAGTTGCACGGAGAGCAGGCTTGGTGAGGGAGACTGGCATAGTCCCGGTGGGCTGTCGGACTTCTTTCTCTGTCTTTTGTTTCCATCTTGCGTTTACTGAACTCCAGGAACGAAAACTGATGGAGCTAATATAGTTTCTGCCTCCAGATCTTTCCCTTTCAAACTTTTAGACCTGTGGTGTTCAAGCTGCAGTTCTTACACCCTGGGCCTTTTCTGTAATGGAGTTGTGGAAATTCTGGCAATTTTGGTTTAAGGCATGTGTGTTTTATTTTTTTATTAATAAAGCTCATTATTAATAAAGCTGCACGAGAAGACAATGGGGTCAGAATAGAACTACTGCAGCATCATTTGCATCCCTGCAAGAGAGGCACTAGGGAACACTCCACAAGTAGCAGTGGATCCCCTACCTTACTGCAGCAGTGCAGGGGGGGGGGGACCTGGGAGATGATGAATGGAAGCAGGTTCCTGTTAGGATGGCAGATGACCCTCCTCCTGGCCTTACCTCACCTCCCCAGCTTTCTTTGTATAACAGATATGAGGCCCTGGGGCAAGAAAGACAGGTAAGTGAAGAAATTGAAAAAAGTTCATCCAGAGGGCTGTCTAGAATGAGACAGTCAACCCCATGCCTCAAGACAGTCTCTGTCAAGAACAAAAGAAGGGTAATGGTCATAGGAGACTCCCTTCTGAGGGGAACTGAGTACAGCCTGGTATGCTGACTGGACCTTCCAGGGAAGTTTCCTGCCTCTGTGGTGCCCGGGTCAGGGATGTCAGTCAGAAGCTTCCTAATCTGGTGCAGGTCCTAGTATTTCAGGAAGACAGTGGTGAAGTTGCAGGGAGGAGCCAGAGGGCTTTCACGTGGGACTTCAGGGCATTGGGGCAGTTAGTTTATGGAGCAGGAGCTTGGGTGGTGGTAACCTCCATTCCTTTGGTAGTAGGAAAAGAAACTAAGAGGAGCAGGAAGACCCACCTGATAAACATATGGCTAAGAGGCTGGTTCCATTGGAAGCATTTTGTTTTTTTTTGATCATGGGACGAATAATTTGGCACCAGACCCACTAGCAATGGGTGGGGACAATCTTAGTCAAAGGGGGAAATGGATTCTGGCTCAGAGTTGTCAGGGCACATTGAGAGGCTTTAAACTAGGTTTGAAGGGGTAAGGAGATAAAATGGCTTGCTAGAGATGAGCCTAGGGGCAGCATTCCAGGGTCAGGGGTGAGACCAGTAGTCCAACTGAAGTGCATCTATACCAGTGCACACAGCATGGACAACAGAAAGGGCCAGAAGCAGTGGTCTGACAGGAGAACTATGACCTACTTGCCATCACTGGAACATGGTGGGATTGTTTTCATGGCTGGAGTGCTGCAATGGAGGGCTCTAAGGGATACGCGAGGAAGGAGGGGCAGTGGGGTGTCTCTCTGCTTATGAGTATTTTGAGTGTGTAGAGCAGTCAAGGAGGTTACTGGAGTATGTGGAAGATAACTTCCTGATGCAGCTGATGAGAGAGCCTACCAGGGGAAGCATGGCGCTGGATCTGCTGTTTATGAGCAGAGAAGGAATGGTGGGAGAAGTGGTGGTTGGAAACTGTCTTGGGTGTAGTGACCGAAACACGAATGAGCTTTTTGTTCTTGGTGAAGTAGGGCATGGGAAACCTGACCGGCAGCAAAGACCGAGACAGTGATCTTGTTAAACACTCAGCCTTTTCCATGTCTGATAAAGCTAGTTCTCCATTGTTGTTTATCGGGGGTATGCTCTCCTTTGCCTGTCTCTTCTGCCCAGTGTGTCTAAAGAATCCCTTCTTGTTATTTTTCATGTTTCTTGCTAAGTTTAATTCCATCTGCACCTTAGTTGTCCTGATCCTTTTCAGCAGAAGCCTTTTCCTGATGGCCCATTTCTCTGGTATATCTAGCACTCTCAAAATAGTAGCCATGCTCTGGAGCACATTCACTGCATCCCCTAGTATTGTCACCCTCTCCAGAGCCTAAGAAGGACAAATCTCAAGATAGGCTTCCCTGGTACTTTATTTTCACTGGCCTCTGGATTGAGTATGATGCTTCAGTCACTGCTTTTTGAGCCCAGCATCCCAGTCAGCTTTTCTCTTACCTAGTTGTCGACTCATCCAGACTGTAATGGTACACAGTTACTGTGGGGAAGTATTGAAGGACTTGCTGCAACTGAGAGAGATGATACCTAGTGCTTTCTCTTTGTTCACAAATCCAGTAGTTTTATCATAAAAGGTTCAAAACTAGGTTCATACTGTATGAAATACCATTGTTCACTGTTTCAATTCACCATCATCTTCGAAGCCCAGAAATGTGCTTCAGGAGTACCTTCTTCACGTACCAGTACCCGCTGTGGGCCAAACATCTGGAAAACAGTTCTGTAGAAATGAACTGTGAGGTCTTGGCTGGCAACAAGTTGACCAGCCACACATGCTTGTGGCAAAGAAGTCCAGCAGCGAAAAGGGCTACATTAGGGAGAGCAGCGTTGTCAACAGCTCAAGGAAGACAGTCCTCTGCTCAGCAGGGTGAGGCTACCTCTGAAGTACTGTTCCTCAGTAAAAGAAAGATATGGACATATTGGAACTCATCCAGAAAAGCTTCACAAAAACAATAAAGGGACTAGGGCATCTTTTGTATGAGGAGAGGCTGGGAGTGCTGTGACTGTTCAGCCTGGAGCAGAGAAGACTCAAGGGGCAAATCTTGGTCAATGCGTAAAACCCAGTTGGTCACAGTCCTTTGCAACCCGTTGCAGCTGACCCAGCATGAGTAAAGAGTCTGGACTAAATGATCTTGAGAGGCTGCTTCCAAACATCATGATTCTGTGAATTCGTGATTTTTTTGCAGGTACCAAAGTGAAGTTGACCCAACGACTTAGCTAGATTGTCCTTTTTTCCCTGTTTGAAAGCATATGAAATATTTGCTTTTCTCCAGTCATGTGAGGCCTACCGTGATCTCTGAAAGGTTTCAAACACAGTAGTGAACAGTCTTGCTAGTACATCAACCTATTCTTTAAGCATCCTAGAGCACATCCTGTCTGCTTTCAGGTACTTCTCTGGGTTGAGGTGTGTGTGTGTGCTGTTACAGATCTGTGACTCAGTCGTGGTTCTTCTGCACCTTGAGCCCTATCTCCAGAAACAGGACCTGAGACTTTTCCTGAGAAGGCTGAGGCAAAAAAGACATTAAGAACCTTAGCCTTATCTGTATCTGCTGATATTGCACCGTTTGCCCCTCAACAGGCCCATGTTTCCCTTGTTTATTTTACTGCTGAGGTAGCTTTTCTTGTTGCCTGTGATGTCCCTTGCCAGTTTCAAACGCAGTTGAGCTTTGGCTTTCCTGGCAGCACTGTACAGTGTCAGAATCCATGTTGTGCTCCTCTGTACCCTGTCCTCACTTCTGTTTCATGTGAATGATATCTTGATGTGATAGTGACTTTTTTTCCAGTAACTAAAACCTAATTTGGGTTTTCCAGTTTTAGCCCCACTGGATAGCTTATCTTGATAGTTTATTTTTTCTTTTTAGAGCACTTCTCTTTCTTAACTCTGTACCGAATACTCTTAGGAGTCTTGCTTTTTGGTATGTTAACTTTGTTATTGGCGTTCAGGAGTTCACTTCACTTGCTGGAAGAGGACTTTATGCCCTTCAGGGAAGGCTTCTCTAGTTCCGTATGCTAGTTAAACTCTCATTAAAATTCACATGTAGGAGTTGTGGAGGAGAATAAGGTTTCTCAGTTATGTTTTTATATAAAAAGATTATTTAAAATACAGTGAATTGTCTCTGTAGTTCTGCTTTAGTTTTAATGTTTGCGTATCTTACAGCTTGGGCTGTGGAAATAGATGATAAATTCTTTTCTCTTTTAAAATTCTGATCATTTCTTTCTTCACCACCTAGCAGAACTTTTCCTTGGGCTCTCTTTCCAGTTTTCTTAGGAACAGAGGTCTGAAGTTGATTTAAAAAAAATAAAAACAAAAAACAAAAAGCCAACAACAGTGCTACAGAGAAGAATCACAGCATACCAAGATTTGCCTACAGTGCTTTTAAAAATTTGACTTTTTATTTTTTTAAATTTATGGCGACTAAGAGGACACCATAATAAATAATTTTTTAACTCATGTATTTCGGTCTTCATCTTGGCTAGCTTTTACATTAATTTTAACACTAGGTGGCAGCTGAAACATTTTAGAAAATGCTTTTTAGGAGAGCAGCTTTCTCTTCTTCATTGCCAGAAGAATGGAGATTTAACAACTTCTTCTCTGAGAAGAATTAAAGTACCTCAGCTATAGACACAGACAGGAAAATAAAAATAAATTTTATTTAATATTTTTGAAAAGAAAACAAGACCTCAACAGATCTGGCTTCACATATGTGGTTTTTCTTGTGGTGCTGAGACTGATGAAAAGATATAGATTACAGTTTTCCAAGATTTTAGATTAGAATAGCTTGGACTATAATCAACGAGGATGGGAAAATTGTATCTCTTTTTTGCTGTGGTATCTTAAAAGTGCTGCAGTTTCTGTCTTTGCTTGGTTTCTCCTATCATTTCCATTTTATGCTGTACAGAATAGCTATTAGTACACTCTCATGTAGTGAGGCTGATGTCTTTCATAAACTTGTTATTTTACTAGAAAGTGAGTTCTGTCATGATATCAAGATTTACCACACATCTGGGTAGTTTTTGGACATCAACTGTGTGTGAGAAATTAAGACTTTGGAGAGATGTAACAAGAAGTCAGAGCATCAAAATGATAAGTTTACTGTTGTAGAACTGAAAGAATTTTTTTGTTAGACTAGGGATGAAATAAAAACAAAGCTGCTCCTATTTGGATTGAAGAAGCTAAAGTGACATAGAGAGGAGGAATGGGCTTTTTGAACATTTTACATTGAACTCGAGGTGTTGGTTGAAGTCAGCCTCTGCTGTTCATTTTGATTAGGACAAGTTAGAGACCTAGGAGAAAGATTTCTGCAACTTGTTCTCTCTTCAGTGCTCTTTAAGAGCTATTAAGTCAGGAGGGAGGTCAGCAAAACTGCTACCTGGACTTCCAGAGAGTGGACTTCGGACTGTTTAGGGTGTTGGTTGGGTGAATCCCTTGATAGCCCTGAAGGTCAAAGGAGTCGGTCCAGGAGTGCAGGACATTGCTCAAGAAAAAAAATCTTAAAGGTTCTGGAACAGACTGTCTCCCTGTGCCAGAAGATGAGCCGTCAGGGTAGAAGACTGGCCTGGTTAATTGGGAGCTTTCGCTGATACTCTAGGGCAAAAAAGAGAGTTCATGATCTTTGGAAGAAGGGTCAGGCAACTCGAGAAAAGTACAAGGATGTTGTGAGGGTATGCAGAGGAAAAATTAGAAAGGCAAAAGCCCAACAAGAACACAGTCTGGACACTATTGTTAAAGATAATATATTTGTAAAGCATTTTTAATTAATAACAATAGGAGGGCCAAGGAGAATCTTTTGCCTTTATTAGATGCAATGGGAAATGTTGTCACTGAGAATGAGGGAAAGGCTGATCTTCTCAACGCTTCCCAATGCCTTCTTTTCTTCTGTCTTTAATAGTCAGGCCAGTTATCCTCAGGGATCTGAGATCCCTGAGTTGGAAGATTTTATAAGCTCTAGCAAGACCAAGCGCTGGGTCCCACATTTCAGTTACAAAAATGCAACCGATGCATCGATACAGGCTTTGGGCAGAGTGGCTGCATGTAGGAAAAGGATCTGGGGTTGTTAGTTGACAACTGGCTGAACGTGAGACAGCAGTATGCCCAGATGCCAATGGCATCCTAGCTTATAAATGAAATAGGGCAGTCAGCAGGACTAGAGAGATGAATGTTGCACTGTACCCTGCACTGGTGAGGCTGCCTCTTGAGTGCTGTGTTGAGTTTTGGGTCCCTCACTACAAGGACATTGAGGTTCTGGTGCATGTACAAAGAAGGGCAACAAAACTGGTGAAGGGTCTGGAACAGAAATCTTACGAAGAGTGGCTGAGGGATCTGAGATTGCTTAGTTTGGAAAAAAGGAGACTCAGGGGAGACCCTATTGCTCTCTACAGCTACTTGAAAGGAGTATGTAGTGTGGCGGGGGGTCGACTTCCCGAGTAACTAGCGGTAGGACTAGAGGTAATGGCCTTAAATTGCCTCTGGGAAGAATGTTGAGGTTGGATATTAGGAAAAATTTCTTCTCAGAAAGAATGGTGAGGTATTGGAACAGGGTCCCAGGGAGGCAGTTGAGTCCCAGGAACTTTTCAAGAAAGATTTCAAGTAGATGTTGCGCTGAGTGGTCAGAGGCATCGGTCAATGTTGGACTAAATCTTAGTGATCTTTTCAAGCTGCTCAGTGGAGAGATGAGCGTTCCTGTTAATCTCTCTTGAGAAGAGTAGATGGTTAATTATGAGTGTCGATGTTGTCTAAGATATCATGATCGTTTTGTTATGCCTCATAGCTGACCCTGTATTGAACAGCAGTTTGATTAGGTGACTTCAGGTTTGTTCCAGCATGAATTCTCTTATCTGTGATAACACTGAAGTGATAACATTAAAAACTGATCTTAGTTTCAAAATGTACAATGGAATTTTTTTTCTTAAGTTCTTTTGAAAGTTTTTCCTGTTACTGTCCAAATTCTGTTATAATACAAACTCTGTCATGCTGTTCTAATGCCTGGTATTTCTGAGGTTGGAAGTAACTAAGAGCTATTGTGTTTATTTCCATAAACTATTTAAATCCAAAAAAAAGGAAGCAAACTACATTAACTAGTAAAAAGCTGATTGTATTTCTGAGTTTGAGTCACTGGATGTCTCTAGTAATCAGCTGAACTGTGGGAACTAAGCGTTAGTGGTTATAGTGATGTTGTTAAAATAGGACCGTCTGCTGAGTATAGACTTCGCTGATTTATGACTGCTTGGACTGGTGTGTGTATTCTCATAATAAGGTATGATGAACTATGTAAACCTCACCCATTCACAGAACCATGAGAGCTGCAGACACAGGACCATGAGAGCTCTTCCTTATGTGGTATGTATGTGGAGGTGGCTGGGCTAGACTTGAGAAGGAACTCGAGGGGGAGAAGGGAGAAGTCAGTAGGCTAAGGGGGAGAAAGAATGAGATGGTAAACTGAACAAGGAGGAAGAAGAAAAAATGATGTTATACGATACAGGTTTGAAGGAGCCTTAGCATAAAAGCTTGTGACTTTGTACTAGGAAACTGAGATCAAATCCCTAGAGAGTAGAAGATCAAATCCTAGAGAGTAAAGGGTTCCATGGGCTTTCTGTATGTTGGTTTTCTGGGGTCTAGCAAGTTTACTATAAAAGTCATTTGACCTGAAGGATTGAAGGAGGCAGAGCTTGAAGTTGAAGGAATCCTGAGTTTGGGAGACTATGGGGAAGAACTCATAGGAAAAATAATGTAATTGATAGAGTTTTATCTGTACTCAGGGGTTGCACTGTGTAACCTCTGTGTAGTTTAGTTATTACTAATTTCTAAATTAATATGGCTGCAGAAGGGCAAAGATGGAGGGGCAGCCTTGGATAGTCTGATACTAACACAACTACCTAGTCTTTTGCAGTTCAGTAGTGAATGCTTGTCTCCTTGAGTGCTTATGGCAGTATGGTGATGAACACTATGGTGTTTTCTATAGTGATTGCAGCTATATGTAGAACTTGTGTTAAGCATGGACAAGAAGATTTTCTGTTTAGATTTCCTGATTTCTAAAGTTGCTAATTGCTAAATTTGCTGATTTCAATACGTTTTCTGCAAATGTAGTTTTCTTTTTTGTCTTGTCTATTGTTTTTTTTTTTTTCCCCCACACAACTCCATTTGCAGTTCAGTGAAAGGAAGTTCTACCAACAATGTTCAGCTAACTTTATTTTGCAAAGTTTTATGTGTACTTATCCCCAAATCACCTTTGTTGTGCATTTTGTGTTAAAAATGTAGCCTTCTGTGAATGAAGCTTATTGCTTTGCTTTGTATAAAGAAAGTGCAGCTGAAGTTATGAAGGATTGAAACCAACACAGAACTGAAGAATCTTGGGGGTTGGAAGGGATCTCTGGAGATCATCTAATGGAAACTACCTGCTAAACTAGATTCCCTTGTTCCCTAGAGTGAGTTCCACAGGAAGGTGTCCAGGCAGGAGACTCCACAACCTCTTTGGGTAACCTGTTCCAGTGCTTTGGTGCCCTCAAAGAAGTAATTTGTCATGTTGATATGGAACTTCCTGAGTTCCAGTTTGTGCCGGTTGCCCCTTGTTGTGTCACTGAGCACCACTGAAAAGAGTCTGGCCCCATCCAGTTGGCACTTGCTCTTTAGATTTTTTTGTAAGATTTTTTTTATTTTTTTTGTAAGCATTGTTAAGATCTCCAGTCCCAGGTCTCAGCCTTTCCTCAAGAGGGAGGTGCTCCAAGCCTGTAATCATCTTTGTAGCTCTCTGCTGGACTCGAAGTTGCCTGTCTTCCTTGAATTGGGGAGCCCAGAACTGGACGCAGTACTTTAGATATGGCCTTCCCAGGAAAAGTAGAGGGGAAGGATCAACTTCCCTTGACCTGCTGGCCACACTTGATGCATCCCAGGATACCATTGGCCTTCTTGTCCACTAGGGCACTGCAGGTTCATGGTCAACCTCTTGTCCAGCAGGACCCCCAGTTTCTTCTCTGCAAAGCTCCTCTCCAGCAAGTCACTGCCTAATCTGTACTGATATGTGTGGTTATTCCCCCCAGGTGTAGGACTCTACACTTGCTCTTGTTGAACCTCACCAGGTTATTATCCATCCAACTTTGCAGACTAACCAGGTCTTGCTGAATGGCAGCACAACCTTCTGGTATGTCAACCACTCCTCCCAGAGTATCATTAGCAAACTTGCTGAGGACCTTCATCCAGGCATTGATGACAGTGTTAAATGAGACCAGTACTGGGGAATTCCAATAGCTACTGTACATGATACAGTGATGCATACTGAAGGAAAGCATTCATTTAAAACCAAGTGTAGTATAATTCAAACATTTATGTTGGTCAAGTTTTGTGAATATTTGTTAATAACCAATCTCTTTTTTGTATACAGTTGCAGTAGTTTGTATGAAGTTTTTGAACACTGGAAATGTTACTGTTCTGTAATTCTTTTCCACATGTTTGGTGGAAGTCCTCGTCACATGCTGGCTTGTTTGCTGTTTCTGCAGCACACTCCCAGCATTGGTGTGGTGTGTTTTAGTCTTGAAAGTACAATGAACACTGAGTGTTTTGTTGTTTGTTTATATGTGATTTTGTTGTTGTTGTTATTATAGCAGTAGTCAAACATACTAGAAGTAATGATGAGACCAATCAGAAAGTGGGACTAATGGAGGAGAGTTCAGCAGGAGAGGTCTTGGTTAATCAGTTCTTGTTGCTGTAAACATTTAATCAGGTGTCTTGGGGGTGATAGCATGCCTAAATACGAAAGGAAGGATTAAACTATAGTTCTGATTTAATTTGGCACACAAATTGATGTGTATCTTTCCCTAAATTTCTTTTTTTCCTTCAGTTTCTGTTAGTCTGTTTTAATATTTTACCTGTTGTCAATATTTAAATTCATATCTGCATGGAGTCAGTGTATTATGATCTGGAGACCGGTGTTTAGACTTGTTCCTTTTGTTCAAAGTGAGGTGGGATTTGACACAACTTCTTTTTCTTTTTTTCCATCAAGCCCTTATTTCTGTCCTCTTGAAAAATTGTTTTTGATTTGAGTTTAGTCCAAAAGGCAAGGAGGTTCACTTTACCTTTCTTCACCTCTCTAGATTTGCTCTGGAACTTTTATTTTGGCATACATCCAGTTACCTCAAGTAGGAAAGATCTCTGTGAAGGATACTCACAATAAGTTAATCTAATTTTTAATGCTGCTTACATTAACATTAAAGGGAGATGAATTTGACTAAGACCGAGCCCTTATGAAATCTTGTTGTAATCCGTTAATTTCTTGGCACAAAAGATGAGAGAGTTCAGAGTAAAATAGTTGCTCATGCAGTTGCATTGAAGTGCTGCCAAGTAACAGAGCAAATGTAATGGGAGAAGACAGTAATTTTAATTGTCTGCTAACATTGTTTTTCCTCTGCTTTCTTACCTGTCTCTGACATTTGGAGGGAAAGGAACCAAGGAAGACCCTGCTATTGGCCTGGTACAAAATATTAAGTCTATGGACCACTTTCGTTAACCCTTTCGTTAATTATGTTGTTTTATGCAAGTGTACACTTACAAATTAGCTTGGAAAAACAGACTGTTAGCCTTATGTTTGCTATGGATGAGCTGCAGAGCTACTTCTTTGTGTTTTTGTATTCTTCTTTGGGAGCATAGCTTTGCCTGGCAAGTGGTTGGACTGTGCAGTGTTTCCTGCCTTTCACTGTGTTTCTGACAGAGAGGAATCAGCTTCTGGACCTTCTGTGAAAGGAAGGGAGAGAGACAGGAGAGACTTTTTTTAGTCACATGTTCTGTCATGTCATATATTCCACACTGAAGGCTGCAGGGAGTCCCAACAATGGGTCCAGCTGAAAGATAATAGTCTTGACTTGCCAAGAACCGTTGCCTGCTTTTCTGCTGCGTATATTAAACTTGTAAAAACAACTGTAGGCAAGGAACGTGTGCTGTTGTACATTTGGGGATGAATAATGAGAGACTATGGTCTGTGAAAGGAACGAATTTCCTTTGGGCAGCTGGAAAAGGTGAAGAACATACTAGATGAGGCTAAGAAAAATAAATGTTGAAGCTTGCTTTTACTCTTCTGTAAATTGTCATTGCAGGTGATGCCACACAGTGGCTAGTGACTCAGTCTTAAGAGTATGGCATTGATCCTATGATTTTATAAGCTCTAGCAAGACCAAGCGCTGGGTCCCACATTTCAGTTACAAAAATGCAACCGATGCATCGATACAGGCTTTGGGCAGAGTGGCTGCATGTAGGAAAAGGATCTGGGGTTGATCTCTTTTTTTGCTGTGATATCTTAAAAGTGCTGCAGTTTCTGTCTTTGCTTGGTTTCCCCTATCATTTCCATTTTATGCTGTACAGAATAGTTATTAGTACACTCTCATGTAGTGAGGCTGATGTGACACAGACATTCATTTTTTGGTAATCCCCATAAGCAGGAAGCAGAAACTCTCTAAGCAAGTGCATTATTACTTACTGACCCTTGAGAGACAGCAAACAGCCGAAAACGAGAGAGAAGGAACAAGCGGGTGGTAGATTCAGTAGGTAGTACCTGGAGGGTATCCTCTGCTTCAATGTGCCCTTTTTCTCTCTTGCACACCACAACCTCTCTCCTGCTTTTATTCTCCCCAGGGTCTGCAGGGTTTTTTTTTTTTTTTTTTCCCCCACTTTTATGCTGTACCTGTGTGGCCAGTGTGATACAGAGCCCAAGAGGAGCACCTTCTTGCAAAATGAGTCTTTGTGAAAACAAAATAAACTATCAGGGTCAGCTCTCTCTACAAAAAAGGATATTTGCAGCTACAGCCACAAGTATCAGTTTCCTTATAGGTGTCAGAATACTTTGTTCCATCCCAGGATCCTTCTTTAGTCAGGGGCTTTTAGGTCCCTGACACAGTATCTATATATGTAATCGTCAATTCTTTTTTTCCTTTTCTGTCTTAGTTTCTTTTTCAACCTATGAGTTCTAGTTTTTCCTCCTGATTCTCTCCTCCATCCCATTGTGTCAGGGTGTTTGGAACTGGGGATGAGACATCCACACAAAACACATGTTCACGCATGCAATCATCCAAAGCAAGCATTTAAGTGCTTTATTGCATACATACTGATCCACCAAGAGATCCCAGAAGTATGATTAGGCAGCACATCTTGGATTGGATTAGGTGCAGGATTGGTAGGCTCAGGATCTTGCAGGCATCCCCGCAGAGGCAGTGATGTCTTCTGCCTAAGTTTCCTCACCCTCCTGTCCTCCTTTGGATATCTTTATACCCTGAGCTGGGTCATGCACTCTACACATGGCTTATGCAGTAATGCATGGTGCAGCACAAGGGGGGCAACCAATCCACAGCTTATTGCTAGTGTCTCATTACTCTTATAAAAACACAACCTTGGCCACATAAGTTCCTTCAATGTTTCAGTGTGATTTCTGTGCATGTATGCTTTGTTTTCCATTTAGGTTTTTATCTTCAGTATGGTTACTGTGCTGCAGCCGTGCTTGTGACACTGAGCATTGTTTCAGTTCAGGCATGTAGGCCTGAAGGTTACCTTCAGGCGGTCAGACAACCCATACACATCCCTGGGAAGGGAGGGAGTGAGCAGATGACTGTGTGGTGCTTAGCTGCTTGTTAGGTTAAACCACAACAATCTAGCAGGTCAGAGCCTTTAAAAAAGAAGTCTCATGTGTTTGTTGTATGGTACCATGCCACCTAATAATCATCAGCATCCATTGCAAGCTATAGAGTCTGGATGATGTCATACAGTGTAGCAGCAGTCTAGTCTCAAATTCATGCATTGAGTCAAGATGTGACTGGAGGAAGCCATAGGAAGCAATGAGAGATGGGCTCTTCAGCCTGGAGAAGAGAAGGCTCTGAGTTGACCTGATAGTGGCCTTTCAATAACTAAAGGGGAGCTACAGGAAAGAAAGGGGCCAGACTCTTTGGCAGGGTTTGTGGTGATAGAACAAGGGGAAATGGTTTCAAGCACAAAGATGGTAGATTTAGGTTGGATATAAGGAAAAAGTCTTTAACAATGAGGGTGGGGATGCACTGGATCAGGTTTCCCAGAAATGTGGTTGATGTCATATCCATAGAAACTTTCAAGGCAAGGCTGGACCAGGCCCTGCGCAACCTGACTGAGCTGTGCATGTCTATGTTCAATGCAGGGGAGTTGGACTAGATGACCTTTAAAAGCTCCCTTCCAACTCTGAGGATTCTGTGATTCTATGAGGTGCAAGATAAAAATAGTTTGGTGGACTATAGCCTCTTACTGACATCATTCCTGGCACATTCTTATTTTAGTTTTGCTTAAGCACCCAATTATTCTCATATAATTCTTTGAACTGAAGATGGAGCTAATATCTTGTCAGGACATCTAACTGACGATATGGTCAGCATCTAAGAAGACTGATAGTATAGACTAAATACTATATGAAGTATAACCATCCTGGGAAGTTGAACAAGTTTTTTGAAAAACTTAAGGTTTTTTAAAATTAGATTAATACATTAATTGCAGTAGAAAGTGTTAGAACAGTGCTTAGATTTAATTTTTTGTCTCTACATGTGGGTTCTGTGAGCCTCCCTAAGTGGCCATGGGAGAGGAAGGGCAAAAAAGAGAGGATAAAGAGAGAAAAGAAAATAAGAAAATATCAGTTAACTTTTACAAGCACAACAAAAGTTAATTTGTGTTTTCACCCCCTTTTCTGTAGAATTGGCCACCTAGTTTAGAGTTAAGGTATGATACAGCTAAGGTTGTTGGGCATTCCATCAAATCTATGTAACCTGTTACTAGTCTGTCAGTTGGGCTACAAAAATAAAAATCTGCTATATTTATGCATCTTCATTTTTTATTTTTTAGCTAGAAGTAAGCTGAATGAATGATTGGTTCTGGAATTAGTAGGTACTTAAGACTTCTAATTATTTTTAGGGTTGTGGATAAGGCAGCTGGAGCTAGGAAATTTTATAATAGATGTAAACTGTAAATCCAGTGATGACTTTTTTCTTTTACTGGAATTGTTCAGTCACATCTGACCCCACAGCACTATACCTTGGCATCTTTTTGTAAACATGGATATATTAAAAGTACTCTAGCTGGCCTAATCATATGCAGTTTCCCAGGAACGCAGAGGTAGCCCCATTCTCAGTTGCTATCTTTAGTTAGAGTGTTTGAATGCATTTTTGCTTAGTTCTCCATCTACTTAGGTAAGAAAAAGTTTTTTAACAACAAGGGAAGTGAAGCACTGGAACAGGTTGCCCAGGGAGGTGGTGGTGCTCTGTCTCATGGGATACAAAAGGTCAGGCTGGGCAGGGCCCTGAGAAACTTGAGGTAGCTATAGATGTTCCTGTCCATTTCTGGGGAGTTGGACTAGATTACCTTTAAAGGTCCTTTCTGACTCAAACAATTCTATAATGTTATGATACATAGGTTACTCCAAAAGTAATGCCTCCTATTTATTTCCATGGAAACTGCACTGATACAAAGAACACAGTAACACTTTCAGAGAGCAAATTCCCGGCTACAAAATATTTTTCAACATAGTTACCACCATTAGCTATGCATTTTTGGCAGCAGTGAACAAAAGCCTGCATGCTGTGCTTATAAAAATCTGCATCAGGAGAAGTGCACCAGGAAATCATGTCTTTGCTTTAGAGATAGGAAAGATATTTTTAAATACCCTGTGCTACTTATTTTTAAGAGTATAAATCATCTTTCTCTGTTGTGATGGAACAGTTTAAAATTAAAGAATACTTTTGCTTCCTTGGTGGGATTAATTGAGGTTATTGAGGTTCTTCGGTTTTAAGCTCACAGAGAATACTTCAAAACAATGATCTGAAGTAGAAATATACTTGAAAAAACATATTTGAACTCATGCTATTGTAGGGCTGCATAAACTAAGCTTTTAAGAGATAGCTTTTAGTCTTTGAATGCAGTCATGAAAACTGATACAGCAGAAATGCTAAGTCACAGCCTGAAACAGTGACTGAGTACTTGGTGGGAATGCAGGGCCAACCCAGGGGAGTTGCAATGCACCTGAGTGACTGAAAAAGGTGCAACCAGGATCTACCGCCTTCCAGACCTCATTTAAGGTTGGCAGCAGAGGCGAGGGCATCTTTCTAGAGATCCCTGCATGCCAGAAGTCATGCAAAGGTAAGCAGTTTTTTTTTTTTTCTCCTTTGTTTGTGTCTTATGTGTCCGTGGTTGCTGCATCTGGGCTTATTCTCATTTACTGTAGCCTAAGATTGTGCCACTCTGCAGTTATTACTGTACTTTCCATCACATTACAACATTATGACTGGCAAAAATCTTCTGAAATCTCAAGTAATACCTTCTGTTGATTTATTAAAACAAAATGTGTATTTGAACAAAAAATATAGGTTCTTGGTGCATGATGATTTGGACTTTGGTTGACAAAGAAATTCTGTATGCAACTCTTTGTGGGATTTTTTTCCTAATTATGGGGTCACTGTCAAAAATAAAGAGCATGTAGAAGAGTAGCTGATTCTCTGTAGATACATTTACTTTTGCTTTTCATTGATCTGTAGATGATTTACCTGGAGTATATGTAAACTGAACCTTAAGCATGCCTTGTGTTGTCCTTGTTCTTACCTATTACCTGCCTTCTGGCATTTCATTCTTTCATATACAACAGTCAGTTGTACGTGTACAGAACTGTGGCATGGAATCATAGAATCAATAAGCTTGAAAAAGACCTTTAAGATAATCCTTTCCAACTGTCCCCCTATCAACAATATTTCCTACTAAACCATATCCACCAGTACAACATCTAAACACTTCTTGAACACATTCTGATATGTACAGATTTAAATCCTCTGTGATCCCAACTTTACAAGGAGAAGAACAGAATTATTCTTGTGCTTGACATCTCTTATCTAACTAGGTAAATTCTAAGAATTTAAGAAGAATTACAGATAGAAGGTAAACTTCATAACTGTACAATTGATGAATATACCAATGTTACAGTATAACAGAGAGCTTGACTATGACATTATTATACCAAAGCAGGAAACAGAAATGATAGGTACACTCACCCATAACCTGGGCTTGCAAGGAAAACTCCAGTAGAGTGGATCTCTAGAAGAGAGCCTTCCCCACTGGCAGTCAGCTTTTAAATGGATCTAGGAGAGGTGGAGCCAGGCTCCACCCCTTTCTGCAGTACAGGTGAATTGCCTTCACCTGTACTCCCAGGGCTGACTCATTGCTCGCCTCAGGTGATTAATCAGAGGTTCAGGCCACGATTCAGCAGCCTCATACATAACTATATGACAAAGGAAAACAGCTTTGTGCAAATCTTGATGTTCTGTTTTGTGTAGGTAGAAAGCTAAGGAAAGTCAATAGGGAAAGTTCTGTTATTTATATTTCCTTATTAGAGATTCTAGATTGATATGCTTAGTTCTTTAAAGCCCTGCAATTAGTGACTCTTTAGTGTGCTCTTTAGTTTGAGCACTCATATAGATATCTACATGAGAAATGTTAAACGTGCAGCCATTCCTTTTATAAGCTTCCCAAAGGATAAGAAAATTCAAAATTTGCTATTTAAATTTAATTAGTCTTTGTACTTCCCACACCCTGTGATGGTGTGCTTCCTCTTTTGGCCAAACTAAACAATATGACTGAGTCAATCATCTTTCCCCATAAATAGTGAGCAGCTGAGAGCTGCTTGAGTTTTCTTGCACGATAGTTAGCTGTATGACAGGATCCCCTGTTGAGAAGGGAAACCATTCTGAGAGGTGCAGAGATCCCTTGTGCCTTAACATCAAGCTGCCTTGCAAATATAGGTACTTGGTAAGTGACTAATAGCTTTAAGATTCATAAGCTTTGCTAAGACTGTATCTTATATCTGCACATATAATCTCTCAGACAATAAGCCATTAAGTTTGGGAGCAGGACTGGATTTGGCTGTGCCTGAACAGCTTACCTCTGTGGTTCAAGAAGTTTAGAAAGCAAGGGGTTCTACTCTGAACCACTGTGTGGCTCAATGGTAGGGTCTCCTGGGTGAATGTGTTTAACCGTCTTCTGTGCAGTAAATAATCAAATGTACTTTGCTATCTTGAATCTTGTTAAGTCACTGTCTTATTTACAACTCAGCTTTGTTAAATCACTGTGTTATATCAATAAATATGTTACTGCTTCTTTCTTAAGAGTTTCTTAAGACTGGAGTGTATAGTTTCTGTCTGTGGCAGTCCACTGATGTGTTCCATTTCTTTTATTTCCTCAGTGCCTTTTCTAATTCTTGTGCTCTAAAGGAGACGTTCTGAGATTGAGGTTATCTCTGCTCATAATTATAGTAGAATCAAGTGCAAGTCAGAATTTCCGAACTTCCTTTAGAATTTATTCCAAAGACAAACTTAGAATTTCCTGGGAATTAGCTTTTACTTTGCATCATAATACAATTTGCAAAAGAAGTCTTTTGTTACCTGGAATTTAAGCTGTAATGACTTGTCTCCAAATAAGATAGGAAGGCTGTAAAAGCATGCAGGCTTTTCTGTTTCAGATATAAGTGTATGCAAAGTGCTAAGCAGATTAAAGCAATTTAGTGTTGCAGAATACAAGCTTGGTTAGATTATAGAGCAAATACAAGCATCAGGACTAGTTGGTGGGATGAAAAAACCTCAGGACAAGTTAATCAGATTTTAATAAAAAAAAAAGAATTATTATTTTACTGGCTCTATGTAACCAGTATTTTGAAAATTTCCAATCTTGATAATTGCTACAAAAGCACTAGTAATCTTCAATCAATTGATTTGCGTATTCAGTTGTAATACTAATTAAGAATGCTTACTTTCTGTAAGATGGCAGAGTTATCCTCAGTATGTTTTGGAAAAGTTCACTGCTTTTCAGCAAATTCTGTTTCTAAACCATATGGAAATTCTCCTATAACAGGAATCTTTGTCCCACTTTTTTGTATTTTATACTTTTTGGGTATTAGTCTTAGCTTGAAAGGAAAGTTTTGTTTCGCTTTTTAGTATTTTCTCTGTTGTAAAGACCACTTATCAATTCTATCTGATTGATAATTTGTTATAAATTTAGTGTTTTGTCTACCAGAATACAATTATTGTGCAGTTTATATTATTAATTCCAGTTTTAGGTTGCTCTTCAGGTTTTGTATCATGTACATCCATGTATATGTTTATGATAGATATTAGAGAAATAGTACTTGTCTTAGTAGGTGATCCAGATGGGCAGCAGTATTATATCTGTTTCTGGTATTACATGAAAATATGTACAGACCTCTAAAATAACTAGATGGAGAAAAGAAGCTCAGAAATTAGCAAGAGTACTGGTTTTGGTAAAAATGGTAGGCTCTGGCTCAGTATTCTACTACACAGTATTCTGTGTAATTGTAGGGAAGAAAACAAGACCATTAAACAGTGGCAAAGCAGAAGATGTAGATGGTTTTCTGTGAAGTGAGTGAAATTTGCTGTCTTGAGTATTTGAAGTTCACATTTGAATTTAGTTACCGAGTTTTTAATTTGGATAATTTACTACGATAATTTCATGAAGATGAAACCTTTGGAGAATATGGTAGTGCAATAGTTACTGCCTTACTTCTGCCTATGCAGTATTAATACTATCATTTTTAATACTATAGAATAATTAGTAAGTAATGTCATCCCATGAAGAACCAGATGAGCCTAAAGATGAACCAGAGAACTGTAGCTGGTATTTCCAAGCTTTGGGAAAAATAGTAAATCACAATCCTGTAAATGCAGTAGTAGCATAGAGGAATACATTACAGTGTATTCATATATTGTATATCTTCGCAGATGTATAATAATAGTAAGTTGCCTGTTGGAGTTGCAGTTTAAATCATTTTTTTAAATAGATAAAACAGCAGCAAGTAGAACTTTGTTGATGTAATGACACTGTAATTTTTGCAGTCTCCTTGAAGTTAAGGGTGAGACTGGGGTTACCAGCACTGCTATACTGTTTAAATTGAAGTGTAGAGAAATAACATCAAGACTTTGTTGTCCTTTTGGTGGCAGTATTGGCTAAAGTCATGCTTTGTGGATGGTATTGTACTTGCCCATTCATTCTATTGCAGTCCTTAGAGCTCTAGGCTTTCTTTAAGCTTCTTTCATTTGCTTGTTTCTGTAAGTACTCTTAAAGGGTATTGTTTGCAAAGGCTGTAGCTTGAAGACTGTTAGTATGTGATAGGTATCTGCTATGTAGAATATAGTTCTAAGTTGAGATCCTTGAGGTGGTAATAGAGACTGTATCTGTTCAGACTGTATTACATAATGTGGCTTGGTTAAGTTCCTTTCATTCTGCAACTTGCGCAGCATCTTGATCCTGTGTTTAAAAGCAGGATAGACTTTGCTCGTTTACAAAAAAAATGTGGGGAAAAAAAGAGAAATGTTTACATTGTGACATCCATTATGTGCTTTGTAAACGAGTTTCAGTTCAATAACAAACCTGAACTGGACTTGTGGTCAATGGAGATGAAAAAATGCAGAGTCACTGTATGAAAGTGGTGAAAATCTGTAGTGAAAATAAACAGACTCCAGCAATCAACTGGGAACACTGTTGTAGCACGCTGGTTTTAAACTTAACTATTTCTTTTGCTTCTGTAAATCCTGTAATCCTTTCCTTTGGCAAAAAAAAAAAAAATCCAATTTTCATAATTACACTGTGGCTGGTTTGTCAGCAGGTACTGAACTTGTACATATCTGTTTTTATTGGCTCATAATTTCTGTCAGCATCAAAGGTGCTTCTGTAGCTTCTTGCTTGCTGCAGCTGGAACAGAAAATTGCCAAGATGTTCTTGAAAGGAGGAAAAAAAAGCAGCAAAAATGTGGTATTTGAAAAGCCAAGAAGGAAAAAGCACTTAAATACTTTTTCCCCTCCCACCCCCCATTTTCAACTCTTTTTGCTTACCTTCATAGAATTTAAGTTAGAGTACAATGGTTTAGGTTGGAATAGACTTTAGAGATTATCAAGTTTCAACCTCTCTGTGTTGGGCAGTGTTGCCATCCACTAAATCAGGCACTCATCCAGTCAGGCCTTGAATACCTCCAGAGATGGGGCATCCAAACTTCCCTGGGCTACTTGTTCCAGTGCTTTACCACGCTCTGAGTGGAAAAAAAACTTCCACCTAACATTCTAATCTGAGTCTCCCCTCTTTTAGTTTAAAATCAATCTACCTTGTCCTATCACTTTCAGACTGTATAAAAAGTCAGTATCTTTCCTCATTAAAAGCTCTTTTTAAGCACCGGAAGGCACAATGCGGTCTCCCTAGAGCCTTCTCTTTACTAGGCTGAACAAGCCCAGCTCCCTCAGCCTCTCTTTGTAGGAGAGGTGTTCCAGCCCTCCATCATAGTCTGACCACCGTTGTTGAAGATAATATATTTTGAAAACTTTTTTTTTTTTTTTTTTTTTTTTTTTTTTTTTTTTTTGTTAACAGCAAGAAATGAGCCAAGGAAAATTTCCCACCTTTATTGGATGTGACAGGGAATGTTGCCACTGAGGATGAGAAAAAGGCTGAGGTTCTCAATACCTTCTTTACTTCTGTCTTTAATAGTCAGGCCAGTTATTCTCAGTGTTCTCAGCCCCCTGAGCTGGAAGACTGGGATGAGGAGCAGAATAAGCCCTCCATAATTCAAGAGGAAACAGTGACCTGTAACTGCACCTGAGCTGTCACAAGTCTGTGGGGCAGAATGGGATTCACTCAACGTTACTGAGGAAGCTGGTGGAGGTGATTGCTAGGCTGCTTTCCATCATTTATCAGTTCCCTGGCCCATTGGGAAGGCCCATTGGAAGACAACTAGAGACTTGCTAATGTTACACCCATCTACAACAAAGGTTAGAAGGAGGATCTGGGGAACTTCAGACCTGTCAGCCTGACCTCAGCATTGGGGAAGGCCTTGGAGCAGCTCATCTTGGGTGCAGTCATGTGGCATGTGCATGTGCTGCTTTAGCCAGCCTGGGTTCGTGAAAGGCAGATTCTTCTATGACCAGGGAAAGGGTGTGGGTGCAATCTGTGTGGATTTTAGTAAAGCTTTTGACTCTGTCTCCCACAGTATTCTCCTGGAGAAGCTGTCAGCCCATGGCTTGGATATGTCATCTTTGCGGGGTGAAAAAGAAGGAAATGCACAAGCAGTGGAAACAAGGACAGGTACCATGGGAAATCTTAAGACACTAGGTTGTGTAGGGGTGGGGTCAGGAAAGCTAAGGCACAGCTTGAACTAAACTTGGCTAGGGATGCCAGAAAGAACAAGAAAAGCTTCTACAGATACCTCAACCAGAAAAAGAAAGTCCAGGAGAGCGTACCAGTGAGTGACACAGGTATGCTGGTGACAACAGACAAGGAGAAAGTAGAGGTACTTAAAATTTTTTTTTGCCTTGATCTTCCCTGGTAACTGCTTGCTATACAGCCCTCAAACATTTCATTTAGTAGGAAGGGATTGGGGAAGCAATGTAAGTGAAGATCAGCTTCATGACCACCTGAGGAACGTCAACATCCACAAATATGTGGGTCCCAGTGAGATGCATCTCTGAGTCCTAAGGGAACTGACTGATGTAGTCACCAAGCCACTCTATGATATTTGAAAAGTCATGGCAGTCAGGTGAAGTCCCTGATGACTGGGAAAAAAAGGATAATATTACACCCATTTTTAAGAGGAGTAAAAAGGATGACCCTGGGAACTACCAACCTAACAATCTCAATTCTGTGCCTGGGAAGATCATGGAGCAGATCCTCCTGGAGCCTATGTTATGGCACATGTATGGCAGGGAAGTGATAACGGAGAACCAAGGGCAAATCCTGTTTGACCAACCTAGAGGCCTTCTTTGATGGTGTAACTGCATCAATGGACAAGGAAGTAGCCACTGATGTCATCTATCTTAAGTAAGGCCTTTGACATAATCACAGAATTGTAGGGGTTGGAATGGACCTCTAGAGATTGAGTTCAACCCCTTGCAAAGCTGGCTCCGTACAGCAGGTTTTACAGATAGGTGTCTAGATGGGTCTTGAATATTTCCAGAGAAGGAGAATCCACAGCTTCCCTGGGCAGCCTTTTCCAGTGCTCTGTCACCCTTTGCATATTGATGTGGAACTTCCTATGTTCCACTTCATAGCCGCTTCTCCTTGTCCTGTCCCCACAGACCACTGAAAAGAGGTTGGCCATGTCCTTTTGACTCCCACATTCAAGAAATTCATACACATTAATCAGATCCCCTCTGAGTCTTCTTTTCTCAAGGCTGAACAGACCCAGGTCACCCAGCTTTTCTCAAAGGGGAGATGTTCCAGGCCTGTAATCATTTTTGTGCTCTTCTGCTGGACTCTCTCCAGGAGATCCCTGTCTTTTTCATACAGAGGAGCCCAGAACTGGATACAGTACTCCAGGTGAGGCCTGATCAAGGCAGAATAGAGGGGGAGGATCATCTCCCTTGACCTGCTCACTACGCTTCTTTTAATGCACCCCAGAATGCCATTGACCTTCTTGGCCACGAGGGCACACTGCTGGCTCATGGCCATCCTGTTGTCCACCAGGACCCCAAGGTCCTTCCCTGCAAAGCTGCTCTCTAGCAGCTCATCCCCCAGTCTATACCAATACTTGCAGTTATACCTTCTAAGGTGTAAAACTACACTTGCTTTTGTTAAACCTCATCTGGTTTCTTGCTATCTTCTCCAATCTGTCTTGCTGAATGGTGGCAGAGCCTTCAAGTGTGTCAGCCACTCCTCCCAGCTCTATATCCCTGGCGTACTTGCTGAGGGTGGATGCTATTCCCTCATCAAGGTCATCAATGGAGATAATGAACAAGACCGGACCCAGCACCGACCTCTGGTGAACACTCCTAGTTGCAGGTCTTCAAACAGATTCTGCACTGTCAGTCACCACCCTCTGAGCTCTGCCAGTCAGCCAGTTCTCAACCCACCTCACTGTCCATTCATCTATCCGACATTTTTTCAGCTTTGTTATAAGGATATCGTGGGAGACATTATCAAAAGCCTTGCTGAAGTCAGGTCAGGGTAGATGACATCCACTGCTCTCCACCCATCTACCCAGCTGGTGATGCCACATAGAAGGCTTGGCAAGATTGGTTGAGCATAATTTTCCCTTGGTGAATCCATGCTGACTATTCCTGATGACTTTGTTCTCTTCTAATTACTTAAAGATGGCATCTAGAACAAGCTATTCCACTGCCTTTCCAGGGACAGAGGTGAGACTGAATGGCCTATAGTTTCTCAAATCTTCCTTCTTGAAGACCAGAATGAGATTGACTATCCTCCTGTCTTCCAGCAACTCACCTGTTCTCCAAGACTTGTCAAAGATGATAGAGAGTAGTTTGGCAATCATATCTGCTATTTCCCTCAGCACATGTGAATGCGTCCCATCAGGGCCTATGGATTTGTGCACATTGATCCCACATAGACACTCCTGGACCACACACTGCTCAGCTAGAGGGAAGCTCTCCATTTCTGAGGCTTTCTCTCTACTGTCCAGGAGTCCCAAGGTAGAATCTTTTAAGTGAAGACTGAAGCAAAGAAGGTGTTCAGCATCTCCACCTTCTTAGCATTCCCTATTACCAGGACATCCCTGTTGTTCAGCAGGGGACCCACATTGTCCCTACTCTTCCTCTTACTGTTAACATACTTAAACCTCTTCTTATTATCCTTGATTTTCTTTACTAGCTTCAGCTCTAGTTGAGCCTTCCTTGTTGCTACCCTGCAGGCCCTGACAACACTCCTATACTCCTCCCAGGAGGACAGGCCCTTTTTCCACATTTCATAGACCTTTTTCCCTTTGATCTTACCTATGAGCTCCTTGCTCATCCACGCAGGTCTCCTGCCTCCATCCCCTGATATCCTACTTTTAGGGATGCGCTGATCATGAGCTTGGAAATGCAGTTGAAATGTTGCCATGCTCTCATGGGTCCCCTTATCTTTTAGCACTCTAGCCCATGTGGAATCTCCAAGTAGGTCCCAGCAGAAGTTAAAGTTGGCTCTCCAAAAGTCTGGGATAGCAATCCTGCTTTTTTTGCCTTAGTTTTTCCACTCAAGATCTTGAACTTCACCATTTCATGATTGCTACATCCCAAGCTGCCCCCAAACTTCATGTCCCTAACAAGTCCATCCCTGTTCATAAGAACAAGGCCCAGAAGCAACCCCTGCCTTGTTGGCTCCTCCACCACCTGCTTGAGAAAATTATCTTCAATGCATTGTGGGAACCATTTGGACCACGCATCCCTGGCCATGTTGCTTACTCAGCAGATATCTGGATGATTCATTTTACTGAATGTAGTGTACTACTTTTTTTTTGTCTGCATCATCAATTTATGTTCAACAATTCCATGTTACTGGTATCAGTGAAGCAGTATACACTGGGATGTGTTTTATCAGTTGGCTTCATCTCTGTCTTACTACAGAGTAGTATCATTTACTGTTGTATCACTACATCAGTAGTACCATTTGAGGTAGGAAGTCAGAGGGGCTGAGATGAAGTATTGCGGTAGTCTTCTTATTTAATCCAATACCCAGAAATGCCAGAAATGAGTATGCCATCAGATACATTCTGCACACAGTGGTCCTGACCGTATAGGACCTGGCTGATTGCCAGCAAGGATTTCAGAGTGTGCCTGTGGTGGTTATGAGGGTCAAGTTTCTGATATCTCACTTCATGGACACGTGGTAACAGCTGTTCATTTCTATCCTGCTGCCGAACAGGAATGGGATTCATTTTTCGATTCTGATTCATACTCGTGCTAGAGTGTATTTCTGATCACCTTTCAAATGGTATTCAATTCACTTTCAGTTGGGTGTCTTGAAAGTATCTCCTATATCAGAAGACACCAGGAGCTTTCAGTGAAGGAATAGACAGAATAATGGTCAGTAGTTTTTGAAGGTTTTGTCAAGGAGTCTGGGCTGAGGAGGAGTCTCTTGGCAATATTAGGCATCAGTGACCCAGTGCAAAAGGATATTTTTAGGGAAATAGGAAGTTCAGCTCTGGGTGCTTTAAGCCACTTCTTAGTATTGGTCCAGTAGTTTTATCTGTCTCTGCTTCAGTATTGTAATCAACTTGTTGTAAGACAAATTGAACTTGACAAAATGAAATTCACTGTCATACAACCAATTTATATGGATGATATTTTCTATTATAACTTGGTGTAGCAAGTATGCAGCAAAAAGACAATAAATACAAAGGAGTAAAAAGTATTAAGTTCAACATTTTATGCCTTTGTTTCTTATAATTACATCATTGTGTTTAACAGCTTTTGTTCATACCAGTAAGATGCTGACTTGTGAGAATTCTTGTAAGACTTACTCTTTATTTTCCCCTCATCCAAAACTTGTAATAAGCTGCTGATTCGTAAGGGGCTGTCTCAGTTTGTCTTGTGTTTTTTCTCTGTTCTATCATTTTCCTTCCTGAGGTCCTCAGCCCAGTCTAGTTACTGTCAAGTGCAGCAGCTGCTGCCTCTGCTTTGCTTAAATCCATAATAATCTCTGTGTGTCTGTCTGGTCAAGTGAATTCACCTCTAACATCCAGCAGAGACATACCATTCCCACAGTGCATCTTGGTTTTATTTCCTGTTATCTAGTAACACGTTAGTGTACAGTCTGCATTAAAGAGAACAAAAGCTGTCCCACAAAATAAGGAAAAACAAAAAAGTACTGAATAAAACTGTTTTTTATGAACAAGTGTCTCATTTAAAGCATTATTTTTGAGATCCATAGACTGAGGATGGGGGGGATTGGTGGTTGGAAAATCATACTGTACATCTTCATGTTATGTTGAACTCATTCTAGTTAAGATCAGCTCTTTTTCCCTACAACTTATTGTTTGATCTGGAGCATGCAAGTAGAGCAACACAAAGGGATGTTGTGTCTGTTCATGTAGCATAAAAATAAGATGATAGAGCATAGTCTGAAAATATGATTACAAAGAAGTGCTGACTAAAAAAAAACAAACACAGAAGATAAGTGATAAGTGATGATTAAAACAAAAAACATCAAGCATAATTCCTCAAATAACGGTCCTTTCAGAACAAAGAACAAATATAATTGCTGGGATGTTTACACTGATATTTCAGTAGCTGAATTTTTTTTCTTCAACTACAAGCACGCAGGGGAAGAATTAATTAAATAGACAGTAACTGTAAAATCACAAAATAATTACCAGTAATGTGTTTAAGAATCACCTTTGGTAAGCTTACTTTCTTTGCTCTTTTTTGTGCAGTGTAGAACTTATATAATAAACATAACGTGTCAGTAAGATATGGGGGAAAACCATGTGAAGGATGCTTTTAAAGGTGTTTGTTTCTTTTATGTATCTTATTTACTTAGTTTGTTCATTCCTATACATTAGAAACTCACCTGCACCAGCAATGTGATGAAAGGAAGATTCGTGGTAGTATGAAGTAAGGGAACTGGAGACAGAAAATAAGAGGGAAAGGGATGCATTAAAGCTTAGTTCCTCTCTGCCACTCATTTTGTTGTAAAGCTGTTAAACATTCTTCAGGCTTATTTTTCATGACTCTTTAGAAACTCTACAACCTTGCTAGTATAATTTCACAAAATATCTGCAATTCCAAAAATTACAGTACATCTGTAAAATTGCCAGATGGTAGTAATGCTGCATGTTTGCATCTAAAGAAAACTGTGGTCATTCCTTGGCACTATCACACTTGTGTTTGCACACTTAATTTTATGGTAGTAACCATGTATTGACTCATCTGTCTTCCAACTCTTCCTAGTTTCCTGCCCCTCACAGGCACGCTGTACAGTGCATGTATTTGGATTTCTTTCTGATGCTTTTTGTGTGGTTTTTCTCTGCATTTCACATGTCCCATATTCCTATGCAGTAGGCCCCTGCCATATTTGGTAAGATGACTCTGAGAGCTTTCCCACTTGCCTTGTCTGATGGGTGTCACGCTTGGTCCATAGAGCTGGTTGAGGCATACCTGGGGAACTGTTTTCTGAATACTGTTGGGATCCTCCTTGCCGTTGTGCCTCTGTGCATGCATGCATGTATGTGCATGTAGATGAAAGAGAGGTTGACTAAGTTACTTTCATGGTCTTGGTATTCCCTTAAATTGGTTGATCAGAAAACTTAAACTCAGGGGTGTTAGAAAGCAGATGTTCTTTATTCTTGGCACCAGATGCACGAGGGGATCCTTCCAAATCAAATTGCACGTTCTTTGCACAAAAGATCTTCAGCTTATACACGTTACACGTGTTGCATATAAAGAGTTTTCCCATACAGTCCACATATATTCAGTACTTCCCCCAGAACCATTAACATTAGATTTTGCCTCTGCTTGATTGCACAATACTTGCTTTCACAACTAGCTGATTCAAAGCAGAACTTTCGCTTATCTGCTCAATGTGAAGACTTGAGGGAACCCCTTTATCTGCCCAATACAGACTGTTCAGCGTATCATCCTTATCTACTTCCTATTTTCAAGCTATAGGGTTACCCATCAACAGACAATAGCAAGCTTAATAATATCATTACAACCAGCCTGGTTCTGTGACTAATGGGGTGGGGGGACCCATGGGCCCATACCCAGGGGAAGGGGGAAAAGGGGAAAGGATAAGGAGATGGGCCTAAAACCAAAACAGCAGCAACGATCCGAGGAAGAAAGCTAATTTACTAACTAAGATATTGGAATGCAAAGCAACAAAATATAATACAGTATAAATGTAATTGAAGCCAATAAATCAAATAAATGAGAGAGTGTGCAAAAACCGAGAGCTTTACTCTAATGCTGAAGACGAAATGGCTAGGGAGCACACACGCTATAGAGACGAACAGAAAGGGGAAAAGGGGACATCTTGTGACCTGCAGTTTTATCTTTCCCTCTGAATGGAAAATGGAAACAGAACAGTGAACGGACTTTTGGGATATGTAGTTCTCTTATGAGAGAGGTATACCTGGAACTACTGATGGTCCATGGAGCTGGAACATTAACTTTTTAACATCCAGTGCTCTATGTGATGCTGTGGTGTGGAATACTGATACCAAACATCATAAAACCAGGACAAACTTCTATCACTGGAAGTAACAGAAAAAAGGTCTAACTGAGGTTTCCTTACCTGACATTATCTCTGTGCTTCTTCATGAGTGTGGAGAAGAGCTTTTTACCAAATGACCAGTCACCATCTGCAGTAAAGGTCAGTAAATAGACTCCAGCTTTTGGGTACCAATTAATCCTCTACAAAATTGAAAAAATCATTTTTCTCCTCATTTCTCTTTTGTATGACTCTTATTCAAGAATTCTCAAGTATTGGATTGCTGCAAAACTTCTTTGTATAGGATGGGATTAGTGATTGATGTGTGGTTGTATTTCTAGTCATTTTGCTTTTTTTTTTTTTTTAATATGAAGTAGTTTTCTGTAGTGAATTTAAGTGTTTAGACAAAGAAGATTCGTCATGTGATGAATGATAACCTGACTGAGTTGATAAGAACAATTCTAGGTAATTTATGCACTCCTACTTTCTTTCCTATAACTGGAAATATATAGTAGGGATAAAAATGGTTTGGGATCTCCAAAGATATCTCTTGTCTTGTGCTGATCCAGCTGCTAGCTTTGCTCCAGTCCTCTAGTATCCCCATTCTCTGTTCCTTTTCCCTTTTCTTTTTTCTTTTTTTTTTTTCCACCCTCTAGTCTACTACAGCTGTCGGAATTTCATCATTGTCTCAATTTCCTATTAACATCACAGACCCTTCAGTTTCAAGGGGGATGTCAGCTGTGTGCCTTGCATATGTACTATTGTTAGGCGATCTGTATCTGAAATATATATTTCAGTGTTGAAAAGCTGTATTCCTTGGTAAGAGGCACACTTAAGATTGAGAAACATTGAATAGTGAGAAATGCCTACTTGTCAGAAAGTTTTTAAACTTTGTTGGTATGATCTGCTTTTTGAACTCCTTTGTATTTTGTCTTGTCAGTATTCAATTTAACAATGGATGACAGTATATTTATTCCTTTTGGCAGTCTTAGTGCCACGTAATTAATGTATACTTTCCTTAACACTGGTCTTACTTTTTGGTTAGTGTATAATACTTGTGCAGAGAGAGTGTTTGCAACGTAAATCACAAACCCTAGGACAACGACTGTATATTTAATTTATAAACTGCTGGGAGACAGAATAGGCTTTTCAGTCGTGATAAACAGGAGTCATGTTGATATGTACCCTGTATGTGTGTATCTGTGTACCAAAAGAAATGGTGTGAACATGGATGAATAAAAAGTCATGGAAAACATATAATTTCTGATGCAGAGCTTCTGCTCTTTTTACATGCGTGAGCATTGCAGATGTGTCCAGTATTACATGTCATTGTTTGTTGACTCATTTGAGCAATGGATGCATATTGTTAATTCTATTGTGCAAACATGGCCTTACTTTGTGCCATCAAAGACAGTTTAAAGTAAAATATGCTCACTGGACTTTCTGTTCTTCTCTGTCAGGAAGTGGCAAGGGTATTTGCGAAACTCTTGGACAATTCTGGATATTTTTCTCTCTTCTAATGCAGTTATTTCATTAAATCCTTTTCTGAGAATAGAGAATACAGGTCCTTTTGCAGTTTTAGTTTTTTGTACAGTGCATGGTTTTAGGATGCTTTCCTGAGGACAGGGGTTGCAAAGCTGAAGATTTGATGGAGTGTAATGCTTGACATTGGTGTTTATCTGCTGTGATAGTATATCATGCTGACAATGAACACAAAACCAGCCAAGGGATGGGTGGTGAATGTTTGAGATGATGTGACTAAAGCATTATTTTGAAAAAGGAGATCCTGTTTAGAATAAGCAGAAAAGAAATTTCTCTGCAAATGACTGTTCAGTTTTATCTATGAGGACTTAATCTCTGAATGATTGCTGCTTCTCTGCTGTGAGCAGAATACAGCAGTTACTCAAAAACTCCTCAGCATCACTAAAATAATTTTCTATGTTGTATCTTGCTACTGCTCTTCTCTTTAGGATGCCATAATTTTGTCTATCATAGAATCATTTGAGTTGTAGGGGACCTTTAAAGGTAATCTAGTGCAATGAACAGGGACATCTGTGGCTAGATAATGTTCCTCAGAGCCTGGTCCAGCCTGACCCTGAATGTCTCCAAGGCATGGGGCGTCCACCACATCTCTGGGCAATCTGTTCCAGAGCTTCGTTACCTTTTTGTAAAAAAAATATTTTCCTTATATCCAATCTAAATCTCCCCTCTTTTACTTTGAAAAAGTAGCCAAGGTACTTCTGCTTTTTGTTTTGAACATTCAAGGAGACAAACATACATTGTCTACCCATATACTTATGAAAACGTAGATTAAAAGTTTATAGAAGATTGTACGTAGAGAGATTTGAACCTTTGGGGATACTACAGAGATGCTCTGTAAGAAGCACAACTGGTCTCTGTTACCCATTTTTCTGAAGAGATTTTAATGAAGTGAATGCAATGTGGTGTCATCCCTTCTATAGGTTTAGTTACTGTAGTGGTAACAGCTAGTGGTCATTGGTTGCAAAATCCATGGATATATTGTCTTGAAAGAAGGTCCCCTAAGTGTGAGTTGTTTGCTAGCAGAGCTGGTACATAATGACTTCTCATATCTAGTAGTAATCCTGAGTGTGACATGCTGAAAAAGATAAAGTGATAGTTGCAAATACAGTTTCACTAAGTTCTCACTTACTTTGGTTGCTCAGAATGAAAGCAGGGTCTTAATGTGTGACCTAGGCAGAAAGCGATGAATCTATTGCACAAAACCTGAGAGTGTTTCTCCACATCGAGGCTCTTGAAATTCCCCAGTGATGAGGACTAGAACACTAGTACTTCAGTTAGGCTGCTCTGTACTGCAGAATGTTTGCTGATATGAAGGCAGAAATGAATACATTTGGTGCTCATCTTTGATTTTGTAAGTTGAAGATACCCTTGGTTGAAATCTTCATGAGATTTTAAGAAGCTTTGAGGATTGCAGATGGTGTGTCTCAGACTGTGAATCAGCACATTTTGAGTGAAGAGGAATGCAATGGTATTGTGACAATCTTGGATGGATCCTTCTGTTCCTTATTCTTACTAATCAGAAGAGATTTGCTTTCTTAATCTGCCTGTGACTTTTTGGCCTTGTGATTTTGATGTATTCCATTCAGGACAGAATGCTCAGCTTCTCTCCACTTCATGTTGAATACCAATAGTTGAAAGCTTTATCTAGTATGGTTAATATTCTCATTAAGCAATGGTGAAATTGCATTTTTATTTTTTGTTTCTTGACCTAGCGGTTGTAATTACTTAAATGTACTTTAAACAATGTGTTTAAACTCTGCAAGCACTGGTTTGAAAAAAGGTGTTGAAAACAGACTGCCAGCTTGTTCTGGGGCTGTGGAACACTTATGTGGTTTGTTCTGTGAACGAAGGTTTTTGTGTGGACTTATCTTTCTACAAGTTTCATCAAATCCTATCTACTTTCTTCTGCAAATAAATACTGCCTACTAATCTAAAAATATGTTCCTTCAACTTAATTATTTATAAATATAAAACCTTTTTTTTGGCTTAAACATGTGCAAGTCATTGACAGAAGTTCATAGTAGCTTATAATGTGCTGTGTCTGGCACTGTTCTTTGAAGAACCAGTGGTACTCTGGAAAATCAGCTATGCATTGTGATGTTCCCAATAGACATCTTAAGAGAATAAAAGAAAATAACGTCTTAACTATGCACCATGGTACTAGGTGCACTAGACTTTAATGTACTTCTCATTCTTAAGCTGAGTAATTGAATTCTTAGTTATTTGCAGGATATGAAATGATTCATCTGCAGAATCTGTGCCTTCATATGTGGCATTAGTAACTAGTTATAATTTAAATATTTAGACTGTTGCCAAAGCATTCTAAACAATTGCTTCATAAACAATTTGAATAAGTGTTTTGAATTCTTTTAAAATTCTGTGTTCTCACTTATTTTCCATGTTGTGTCCTTAACTTCAGCTCTGTTAAAATACTAACGGTAGTGTCATCCAAAGTTGGGAAATAACTCTTAGCTCCCATGTAGTGTTAGAAAGCGGGCATTCTTTATTCATAATAACACTGGTGATGGATATCCTGGACCAAGCCAAGTGCACCAGCCCGAAGTCCGATACATCATTTATACATTTAGAATATACATATGCAACACAACATATTCGTTACTTTTCTCGGAACTCAGTGAATGTATGTTAATTTCACTTGAGTGTGTGCAAAACAGCCCTCTGGTGGTCATCATTGGTCCCAAGACTCCTGTTCTTCATCATTCTTTGTGTTCCTCCTCTTGACTGTCAGATGACCCTTTTTTATTTTCTCACCAAGTTGTCTGTTTTTCATAGTTAGTTCTGCAAGGATAAGCAGTTCTTCTGTCAGTTAGCCCCTCTCTGTCTCATTCCATTCTTCTTTAGTTAAAGTATGACCACCAAAGTCAGCGTGACTCTCAAAGATTAAGACCTGTTCATTTTTAGTTTCCTAAAGCTTACATTAGCCTAACCATTATTATCGGCCTTTAAATTTTAACTTTTACTATTTGTGACTTCTATCTACGAGATAATTAATTTTATTGATATCAGTAGAAATGCTCACTCCGTCTGCAGCACCATTTCGAAGGAAAGAAAAGCAAGGAAAGACAGATTTTGTCCATGTCATTCATTTATAAATAAGTCCTTCATTTATAAATAAGCAGAATAATAAGGCCATTGTCATTGTCTTCCTTCCCTCTCCCTCCCCCCCACTAAACAGTTATAGACTTCACATAAGAATAAAATCCCTTTAGCTGGGTACCTTTTTACAAGAAGTCTGTATTATATTACATGCTTCTAGCTGCTGGCTCAAATTTCTGAAGTAGGAGAAGCAGGATTTTTCTGATTACAAGCTAAAGTTTGAATTTCCAGCCCCACTGCACTCCAAACCTGCTGGCTACACCAGGCTTGGGGGTTTGTTAATGTTCAAGCTACGTTCTTACCATTCTTTTCTCACAGGAAAATATCTGTAAGTGACCATCTAAAATTCCTTTCTCTGCTGGATTTCCTGTCACCCTCAGGAACTTTTGTGTCTTCTTTATTTTGAATGTTATTGTACCTGTTAAAAATAACCAGCCTGGGGAATGGTGATAGATTAGTGCCATTTGGGTAAAGGAACATCTGTTGAAGTTTATAATTCCTACTTCATTTTAAAAGTGCATAGTGTTGCTTTATTTTTTGTGTTCAGTAAGTACTTTATTTCTAGTTTTTATTCATAAAACAGAATTATTGCAGCAGTAGCTTTTTTTGTTGTTTAATTCATGTGTCATTAGTTCCATTAAGGCTTGGTTCTTGATCTTACAAATATTTTATTCCTAAAGTTTTCACCCATAAAGCTTGGTGTCAACAATTGTTACATTCTGGTGTATTTTGGGGGGGGCGGGAGGTAAGGGAAGGGGGAAGAAAAAAGTCCAGCTTAAGTAGGGAAAAAAAAGCAAGGGTATAAGCAAGTTGTCATCTTGATTGAATTCAAAATTTTCTTCAACTCCAAGGAGGAGACTCCACAGCCTCTCTACGCAACCTGTGCTAGTGCTTAGTCACCTGTATAGTAAATGAAGAAGGTGATAGAATCATTAAGGTTGGAAAAAACCTCTAAGATCATCTAGTCCAGCTGTCATCTACCATCATTAGTGTCCACTAAACCATTGCCAGAATGCTGGCAATGCAGTACTGTTTAAGAAAATGAGTGACTGAATGTTAAGACTGTTGTTTGAAATAAAATAATGCTACTATATTTAGAAGAGAGAAAAAAAAGACAAACCCTGCACAAGAAGTTGACATGCTGCCAAATGATATATCATAACGCTGAAATTGAAACTGACTGTATTAATGAAAAATTAATTGTCTTGTTTTTACCTCTTTTTATTAACATGCCCTCACATTATAGAAAAAATCTTTGCAACTGTTGATATTTGGTGAGATCTCTGTTGCTTTTGACTTTTCTCATTGACAGTATAAAGCTGTGGGGAGTAGTCTGATCTGAACTGACAGACTGTGAAACCTGCTGTCATTACGTGTACTGAGTGTAAATGTATTCTTTCTTGGAGGAGGAAAAAATCATCAAAAAAATCCTGATGCAGTGGCACTCTGAAATACTGAAGCATTAGGCCTTGTGTATATGCATAGTATCATGTGTGGTATGCCTGATGGTTAGTGCTTTGGTGCGAGTACTCACCCACACCATTAACTTAGAACCCAAGACTGCTTTTCTGCATTGTTTCTGTAAATCAGCTTCCTTCATAGCATCTGTAGGACCTCTGCAAGGTCACAGATTTGTGCTGAAGGAATCCAGACTGTTTTCACTTAGGCATGTCGTTTGCAAGACCTCTAGAGAAGGAAGAGTTCAGGGAAGCACTAACAGGCTATAGGCACAGAAGAGGTCAATTCTGTCATCCTCACTCTTGAAAACGGTTAGGTTAGGTTTACCAGCAAAGTTATTACACTTAGCTTTATCTGACAATCTAGATGAAAAACATTATTAAGCTATGAAAAAGTCTTAAAGAAACGGCAACAAAATACAAGCTATGTCTGCTATAAAGAACTGCCTGAAAAGACAGTCTGGATAACCTCTTTTAAGCTATGTACCAAGCATGTGTCAAATTGAGAAGTACCATCCAACACTAATGAGTCCTTTCCTTATGCAGTATTGTGTCTTGTTAGGCTGTAATCAGCATTGGTTATCTATTAGTAGCCTACAACTATGTGGCATTCATGTGAGGAAGCAGTGCAGTTGAGAAAAAGGAGAGAGTCTGGGAGGAGAATGCCTGATTTGGTTTTGATACAAGTTGCAGCTTGATAAGACCCTTAATAGATAACCTTGTGGTTTGTTTAGATGATGGGAAGTGTCTGTGTTTTTGTATTGAATAGCTAAGGGAGATTTCCCAAATTTTGTATAGATAAGGAAGGTTCCATGAGTCTTTGTATGGAAGACCTCTGGGAAGACCTCAAAACGTATATATAAACTGCAGACCTTTTTGTTCAAGATGAGCATGACAGGAGGAAAGTATCTCCCATGCATCCGGCATATTTAAGAATGCCTACTTACTGACACTCCAACTTGAGCCTCAGAGAGTTTCTTGATTGGCTGCTTTATGTAAATGTTGTAGACATTTTTTGCTGCTACTCCTTGACTCCTTGTGCAACCCTTGTAAGAGCCCTTAGTGTGACTACAATGTTACTGAGAGTTTACCTTCAGTTGTTTGTTACTCATCATCAACAGGGAAAGAGAAATGGAAAAAAGTGCAGAAGGGGAGAAGTAACTGATAAATAGCTGAACAGCATTTAATATCAGTTCTTTATTGGTCAGTATGACACTGACAAAAAATATGCCAGTCATTCTAAATTATTTTTTTTTTAAGAGCTCACCCACTTGATATTTGAGGTGACCATTCTAGATGAAGATGTGATATGTCTTATCATTTCTTATTTTATTTTATATGTGTATATATATGTGCATATATACACTTCATATAAGATCTTCACTTTTATTTCTTTTATTATTCTGAGCATTCTAAGCTAATTTTTTAAAAACAAACCGGAACTATTTATGTTTTATGGTCACCTATAAAGAGAAGTGATGATACAAACATATACTGGTACCCGGTTATACTGAACTTACAAGAAAACTACTTCTAGAAATCAATAGCTAATGTGAAGATATTAATTTATTTGTCTTCAATAGATTTAAGTAAGTTGTGTGAACTTAGTCTTTTTTGAAACTGTGCTGTATTCTTATAAGATAGATTTTTCCAACTTTTTTAAAACGAGTGGAAGAATTATATGAAGCTTGACTATTGCAATAGTGACCTATAAATAGGGAAAAAACATCAAGCTTCTTCATAGATTTTTCTCTTGTCTGTGCTGCTTAAAAAAGCTCAGACGCTTATCTCCATATTTTTGCCATCTTACACTCACCTAGCTAACCTTTAAAAGACCTTTATGCTAACTGGAGAATACTAAAATCTATCCGAGTACTTAAACTTAGAAATAAATTATTTTTTAAAGATCTCTTTGTTTGTTTGTTTGTTTTGTTTCAATGCAATTTTAACACTTTCTGAATTCTAGAGGAAATTCAAGGATGGAAGAACCACAGGTCCATAGCTTGATCATTCATTTTCAGAAAATGAAAAAACAGATTTCATCATTCTGATATATTATAGAGGTTCAAAACATAAGCAAAATCCTTTCTTGCTTTTTTTTTTTTTTTTTTTTTTTTTTGGTAGTACAGTTTTAAGTTGAATGTGGCTAAAAATCTGCAACTGAGTTGAAACTGTAGAAATCTGTTGCTTAATTACATAAAACTACATTAATTGTGCCGAGTCTTGAAGACAAATGTTTATAAACATGCTTTGCATTTAAAATAACTATTCTAAATAAAGACCCAAATATCTGTAGTATGTTAAGCTTCATTTGTTCTGTTGTGTTAATAGTATGAACAAGAACCTGTGTAATGTTTTTTGCAGAAATGAAAACAATTCTTTTTTTTATTGTCACTTTGTATGAAGTGATGATGGAGCTGAACTAGTTGCTTAGAGTGGAATGAAAGCAGTAGCCTCTTGAAAACATTGCTGCTGTCAAAGCTGATATCCCTCGCTTCAATTCTATACTTTGTTTAACAGCAAAACTAGAATAGTTTGTGTGTTTATCTAATTAAAAACGTTTTACTATTATATATTTTTTTAAACCTTAGAAACTGTGATAATTTGGAATTTTTAATAATTTAATTTTATATGAGAAATATGCCATATACTTGCAGGTATTTTTGACTTTTTTAAAGCATTCCTTTACTTATTTTTTTATTCTTTGGAAATGGCATAGCTTGTATTTAAAATGAAGCAATCACTCTCCAAGTTGTTCACCCTACTTTAGATAATTCATTTTCTTTCATTTGCTTTGCACACATTAGTTTTCTAATTTTTCAATTTTTAATGATCATTACATAAAGTCAATTATAATATTGATGTTGCTTTTGCTACAAGATAAACAAAGATATAGGATGCTGTTAATTCTTGCAAGATCTGGTGTAAAAATGTTGAAATGCATTTTTAGTTGCTGTGCCAGACTGTTGGAGAGGCTAGTTTCCCAGAAGGGTTTCAGTTTCAGAATGAAAAAGACACATGGATCAAGCAGTCCCAACTGCCATGTTGCAGCAGAATCCCATAAAGTGAGGTATTCATCTGTAATTCAGAACTTCAGGAGGGATCTAGCTGAAGCAATGGAGGTCCTACTTTTGGCATTTATAGAGCAGCTGCCTGGGCACTGTGCCATTCATCAGAGGCAATACACATTCCTTCTCAATCCTGCTGTGATTCCCTTCTCTCTCTCCTGTTTCAAATGCTTTAGTAATGATAAAATCTCTAAACTTTTATCAGAGGAAATGGAACTGATGTTGCTCATTCTGAACATGCCAGGATTATACTTCCAAGTTCACCCCACAAGTTCACCCACCCCACGATTTATTACCGTTTTTCTTTTGGTTGTTCTCTTTTAGTGCTCAAATAGGTGTGCACTTTATTGTAATTACAAGAAAAAGACTTTTCCAAGTAAATAAATAAATAAATATTCATGTCTTTTTACTCTGAGCTGTATTGTTTTACTACTAATCCAGTCATATATATAATCCTTATAATATGTATATGTATAATAGCATGTATGTGTTTATTTAAATATATTGATTATATAAGATATTTGTATATTTATAAAAATCTTTTGGAAATGAAGGCCATAAAATAAAAGCAGCTTTGATCCGTCTCAGCTTACAGTAGCCATGACATCCTATCCTTGGAATCAATGTAGAGGTTTGTAACTTAATTTTCATTGCTACATGTTAAAAATGGTTTGGGACGTTTTTGTTGCCACGTTTTGTGAGAAGCTATAGGTAAAAGCATGTATATATATAACTTCAATCTGTCTTCTGAAAAAAATGAGAAAATTCACAACTTGTCATCATGAAATAAACCCTCAGGGACCTCTGTACAAGAGCACCTGTGAGAGGGCATGAATACCTGATGGGTGGTCTTTCCATCATGGAATGCTTGTCTCTTTCTCTAATAAAAGCCTTACTGTTGTGAAAAGGCTGATGAACATTGAGGGTATAAGAAAACTTTCAATTTTAGTGTATTCTGTGGTGTATTCAATTTGTTTAAAGCTTGTCCCAGAAGTTTCCTTTGTGATCTTAGTGGCTATATGCTGAAGTAACAAACTACAATATTAAAATGGATGTAGGAGTAATGTCGACTAAATATAATCATAAATCTTAATGGATGAAAGAGCCTGAGTTACTTCTGCTCAAGATGAGAATCTACATGTAGAAACTTGAAGCAGTGCTCTGAATTGCTTTTTAATGTTTTGAATTGTAGAGCATTGCAGCTTGCTTTTTCTTGCTAGCTGTGCCCCTTCAGGCCTTTCCCTTAAATCCAACCTCCTACTGTGTTTAAGGAAGAAAGTGTGGAAGGGTGGATTACCTGTGTGTAGTGATCTGTAATAGTCTCTGCATATTCATATCATTGGTCTGAAAGCTGCTGCCAACTGGTAGTTTTTTGGGGGACTGTGGGAAATGAGTTCCTGTTCAGGCTTTAGTGGATAGAGGCTTTTGCTACAGAAAAGCGGTCTCAATGCTTACTCCCAGTTGGTAATGTCAGCACAGATAGTGGGGTCAGAAAAAGCCCAGGCAACATATAGCTGTGAACATTTTGTCTTGGTGCAGAGAAAGTGCTTGTTTGTGATTCGCTTCTGACTGTAAGGAAGAGAGAGGCTACAGTCTATGTACAAACACAACATTATTTTCACATAACATGGTATTATTAGCAAATATAATAAAATCAATAATGACAATAAGCCATAATAATTTCACATACTAATGAGGAAACTGAGAGAGCATTACTGAGGTTTCAGAAGTAAAGCACTGACAAAAAGTGAGAAGCAGAGGAGGTTTTGTGTTCTTAACACCAATGAAAGGACAGTCATGGAACTGATTGAATGAAGAAGGTGCAGAATCTCCAGCCTTGAGGGTTTTTAGGAACACATATTGCGCAAGCTATTTGTGTGTGTGTGTATCTGTGTGGAGAATACAGTCCTGGACAGTAATTAGATTTTTCTGAAATTTTTGTGAGATAACAAAATAACAAAATAATTCCCACAGAGGTGTGAGACTAATGTATTTCTTCTGCTGGTTTCCTTGGTAGTAGTTACATAGCATCTCTCTTATTTCCCAGCTGTGAGTGTAGCATGCAGCATCTGGCAGGACTGGAACTGACATACAGATTCTTGCTGAGCAACTGACTCTATCTTTTGATACTCCTTTTGGAGAGAAGGGCATACTATGTGAATTCTTGAATTCTACTTTTCTGTGTCTAATTCTGTGAAACTTAGGTGAATAATGGGTTTAAGGTAACTTGCATGACTTTAGTTAATTTGCCTTATGTGAATTCATGGTGATGCCACTTTTCAGTGTGATCACACCCAGCTGTTCCCTTGAGATATTACTTTATATTGTCCTGAAGGGGTTTGCGCTTCTTCTTGCAGCCAAGGAACACCTATTCAGTCTTTTGCTTCTCATTGTTTAATTAGTGTGTGCTGTTCAAACTTTGCTCTAAAAACAGCTTGCACTGACCTTATTGTGAGCTTCAAACTTTTATGATGTGAGGGGCGCTCATTTATGCACTATTTTACATATCGAAGTTCAGAGACTATTGATTATGAGCTAGCTTCATTGTACTTTTGTTTTTATTTACTCTAAAGGATAGAAACTGTCTACTTGTTATTAGTTATAGACATAAATGAAAGTTCAAACATATACTTTGTAAGGCATAGAAGTAGGTATGTATTATATGCTTGATATAGAATATGATTCATAAACTTCTAATTCTGCTCTGTGACCTTGGTAGGAATTTATTCAGCATGCATTTCTTCTGATTTTGGCAAAAGGTGCTTCTCAAAACATTCAAGCAACTTAACTTTAAAACTGCTAAGAATGTATTTTGCTGATTATCAGTTCACTGTTTGACTTTTGTTTTCTTCCCCATCAGAAAACAAACAAACAAAAAAACAAAAAAGCAAAAACCAAAAATTTCAGAGTTTGGTTAAGATAAGTTACTCTTCATTTCAGAATCCTAAACACAAATTTCTGGAATTCTGAACTTTTTACTTGTGGTTCTGTTCCAGGACAGCTGCCTCTGACTGGGGAAAGTTGCTTTTCAGCATGTCAATTTAATGACTTGAAAATATCACCTCCTTTGTCTCCTAGGATATCAGCTCTGCAAAGAAAGCTTCAAGTAACAGGTTCCAGTTGTTGGAAAAGGCACCTCTTTAATCATGACAAACCTAAATTCAGTTTCCTGCTCCTTTCAGAAACTTTCTGTTTGGGCTTTAACAATTGGTATCCTTTTGCTTACCCGTAAAATGAGATATATCATTCTGCACAATATCTACCGAGTGAATCTTCCAAGAACAGAAACATTTAGACTGTTGCAGAGTATTTGAGGTTAAGCTTAAATTGTGATTGCTGGGATTGAGCCTTGCCCTCCCTTTCCCCTGCGCATGTTTTCATTATCATGCTAGTGCCTTAAGCAGCTACTCTGATCAGATATTTTTATTTTATCGGAATAGTTTTCAGTCAGTGCATTTTCTTGAAATGGCTTACTGAATGGGTGTATAGGTTGCTCTGAAAGTAAAGCCTCCTATTTATTTTCATTGAAACTACAACAGATGCAAGAAGCACAATAACACTATTTGATAGAGCAGATTCACAGCTACAAATCACTATTTTTTCACCACTATTGATCACCACCAATTTGCATGGATGAGCTGATTGAGATGTTCTTCATTTCGTGATGTGACGGCTTTGTATGGGCATCTAGAACAAGGTTTGTCTTTCATGTTACTGTCACCATTGCTGAAACAGACCACCTGTCACCTCACTGTGATAACATTTATTCTTAAGTTTTTCATAAATGTTAAGCAAGCATCAATAAATGTCAGTGGTTTTTCTCTTCAATTTTTTCTTCATGGAGGAATTTAGTGAAACACCTTTGCTTCATATGCATTTCCGTGTCAGACGCCATTTTGTCAGACTTCCCATCTGCTGCTGTCTGTCTCAGCAACAGAGTGTAGCAGGATACTGGTAGGAACGTTCAACTTCTACTGTCGTACCACCAACATCTACCTCTGATGTGGTGGGACAACATAATAAAATAGATGGCTTATTTTTGGAGCATCCCTCATACTCGTGACCTCGCCTGAGATGTGTGGAATGCTGCAGGAAAAGTGAGAAGACAGACGAGCTCAGGAGTTTGAATTTGCAATTGATTACTTTAAGCTGCTAACCCCCTGCAGCCCAGTAGGAAACTCCACTGTTTAACCATGAGATGATTGTGTTGACTGAATACCTACATGCAGACCAGTACAAAGAAGCTTTGTTCTCCATAGGCATGATACAAAGGTACTCCTTGCTTGAAAGCTTTCTTTTTCTTCTTAAAAAGCCTTTGAAATGCCATCTTCACCTTTTCCTTATAACGGGCTGATTTGGAGAATTGTGATTGTGGTAGCAAACTCCCAGCCAGTCCTGAGCATGGGGGGGATTTGCTGCTCAGTTGCCTGCAAGTAAATTTATGGGGACTGTTGTGATTCATCTGAGGGTTCTCAAAAAACTGGCCTATGTCATCACAAGACCTCTCCCAATTAATTTTCAATGGACTTAGGAATCTGGAGAGGATCCAGTTGACCAGAAGCTGGAAAACATTTTTGAAAAATTTTCAAGAAGAGCAATAAAGAAGACTCTTCTAATAACAGGCTAGACAATCTCATTTAAATGATTGGCAAATTTGTGGAGATTGTTCTGGGATTGTGAAGAACACCTGAAAGACAGTGCAGTCATTGGTCTCAGCTAACACAAGTTGGGGAAAGTCCTGTTTAATGGACTTAATTTCTTTTTATGACAAGATTACCCAACTAATTTATCAAGGGAAGCCAGTTGATGTAATCTTGAATTTCAGCAAAGCTTTCTGCATTGTTTCTTGTAGTATACTTCTGGAAAAAAAAAAAGTACAGCATACAGGTAGGCAAAACATAATATGATAAGTGAACAGTTGGCTGGCAGGTCAGGCTCAAGTTGTTATTGGACATGAGGTTTTATCAGGCTGTCAGCCAGCCAGTAGGTTTCCCCAGGTCTCCATTTTAGGGCCAGTTCTCTTTATTGTTTTCACTAATTATTTGGATATAGCATTTGAAGGTATACTAAATAATTCTGCAGACAGCAAAAAATTACCAGGAAGTGCTGACTGCCTTGATGGCAGAGTGGCTTTGCAGAGGGATCATGACAATTTAGAGGGCAGTTACTAACTGTATGAAGTTTAACAAGAGCAAGTGCCAGATTCTGCACCTAGAATGGTGCAAACCAAATATATGTACATACTGGGCGACAAGCATCTGGAAGGATCTGCAGATTCTGGTTGATGGCAAGTGTGAATAAGCAGTGTGTTTTGGCAGCCACGAGGGCCGAGAGTATCCTGGAGTGCATCAGGCACAGCACTGCCAGCTGGTTGAGCAAAGGGTTTGTGCTTCTCTGTGCTGTACTGGTGCGGCCTCACTTCAAGCAGTGTATGCACTTATGGCCACCGGAGAATGAGGAGATAAAACTATGAGAGTGTATCCAGAGGAGGATATGAAGATGGTTAAGGGTCTAGAGGGCAAGACATATGAGGAGTGGCCAAGGTCACTTGGTTTGTTCAGCCTAGAGAAGAGGAGACTGAAGTGAGGCCTCATGGTGGACTAAAGCTTCCTCAGGAGAGAAGCAGAAGGGCAGATGCCAAACTCTTTGGTACTGGAATAGGACCTGAGGGAACATCATAAAACTACATTGGGGAGGTTTGCATTGGATATTAGGAAAAGATTCTTGGTTGAGAGTGGTCAGATGCAGAAGAGGCTCCCCAGGGCTGTGGTCACAACATGAAGGCTTCTGAAACTTCAGAAGCATTAGGGCAATGCTCTCAAACATAGGATTTGGTTTTTGATTGGGTGGTTCTATGTGGAGCTGAGAGTTGGACTCAGTGACCCTTATAGATCTCTCACAACTCAGTATATTCTATGAATGTTGGTACAGAATAAAAAAGTAAAATTTTTAGAATGTTATAGTAATTAGAGAAATTTTGATCCTTCAACCACAATCCATATTCCATGGAACTGGTTCATGAATATGCCTTTCAGTCTTGTCTCTTACTATTACCCTACTATATAATTCTTAGCATTTGTCTCTAAACCCTATTGTAGTTGGTCTTCCTTTGCATTAGTCCTTGTCTCATGGAGAGCAAACCCAACCCTCTGTCATGTTGCTTTTAACTTGTTGAAAGTTTCTTTGCCTCTCTTTTTTTTTCCATGATAGAGCAATAATAAGAAAAAAAGTGTGTGTGGAGAGACCAAAACCAATATACGTATGTCTCTCTGAAAGTAATGCTTCCTATTTATTTCCACAAAAACTACAACAGATACCTAGAGAGCAGTAACGTTATTTGATAGAACAGATTGTTAGCTACAAAACATTATTTTTCTACATAGTCACCAGCATTAGCTTTGAATTTTCACCAGCAGTGAACAAGAGACTACATGTTGTACTCATAAAAATCTGAATGGCAATCCGGAACATTTCATTCATTCACATTTTCATCCACATCCTGACCATTGTTGAAATACACTACACACTACCTCACTGTGACAACATCCACTCTTTGGTCTCTAAGTGTACAGCAAGTGTCAATGAATGTCAGTGAGTACCATTTTTTCTGGATGGAGAATTCAATTACACACTTTCACTTCATATTCACTTCCATGTCAGATGCCACTTTTTCAGACTTCCCCTCTGCTGCCACCTGTTGCATGGCAACAAAATGTAATGGAACATTGGTGGAAAAGTTCAACCTCTTCTGCCATATCACCAACATCTGCCTCTGATATTATGCCAACATAACAAATCAAGAGGCATTGCTTTTGGAGCAGCCCTCATATTTTTTTGTGTTTGTGTTTAATGTACAGGGAAGGAGACAGTAGCAAGTCTCCAGATGTTCTCTTTCTGAAGGTGTGGGGGAATGTGCTGATAACACATGATTTCATTGAAGAGTAAGTATTTTTGAAAGATATTTCACAAGAAATGAATCACTGGGAAAAGTTTCTCTGGGACCATACATTTATTTGTATAGTGTCTCTGGTAACATATATAAAAATATTGTAAGTTATGTATACTGTAAGTCATATATAGTTTAATATTTGTATGTAAGTGCACTGTAATTTCAGTGTTGGGGGAATATGAATGTTTAAGAGGAAATTCTTAATTTTAAAATTAACGTTTCTCAAAAGACTTATGCTAATTTAATGAATTTGCAGTGTTTTCATCATAACTTACGTTCCCTGCCCCAGCTTCTCTTGATTGAGTCTTTAAGAGAACTAAGTTCAGTGTTAACGAACAGTGCACTCTTGATCTCCACATTCACATGAAATTTCAGTGGTTTCTGTTAGGCTATATGATTGGAGGCTTGCAGACACAAATGAACAGAGGAATGATGACAGTGAGGGAGCCCCACTAACCTAAATTAGTGCTAAGGGAACTCTTTAATGTAGCTCCTCTCCCAGGCTATTGCAGAGTAGTGATCAGCTTGCCTAGGAAGCCTGTGAAGTCTGGGTCAGATATTGAATTGATCAGAGGATCTGAGAGTCAGCTGCTGGTGGAGTGTGGAGACAATAGAAAGACCAGTTCTGCCTGACTCACCAAACAACTGTTCCAAGCAGATGACCTCTTGTGATTGAGGGAACTTGTTTATACTTAAAGTATATATATGGGCTCTGGCTCATAACAACTCTTAGATATTTGCAGTTAAAGGATTTTTTTCTTTCTTTTTTTTCAAGCCATTTTATTTGGTAAGCAAGCTGACTGGAACTGGACTGATCAGTAGAGCATTAAACTTGATTCAGTGAGGGAAGGGGATGGACACATCTGTGACAGAGAAGAGCCAGAAAACACTGTCACTTTAGGAAGCAGCCTGAAAAAAACTCAGATTTTTCCCAAAAGAATTCAGGACACTACTAGAAAACTATGACCTAATTGCTATCACAGAAATGTGATGAAATGAATTACACAACTGGAGCATGACGACTGTGGGCTACAGACTTTTCAAAAGAGGTAGGCAGGTCAGGAAGGATAGGGGAGCAGCCCTCGATGTTAAGAAATAGATTGCAAAGAGCAGCCTCAGAGAAACTGCCATGATCAGGTTGAGAGCTTGTGGGTAAAAGTCAAGGACCAACCCAGTAAGGAAAATCTGGTGGTCAAGGTCTACTACAGACAGTTGATCAAGGGTAGCATGTTGACAAGGCCATCTTGGTTCAGCTATAAGAAGTGTCATGCTTGCAGGCTCTCATCCTAATGCGGGATTTCAGCCGCCCAGATATCTGTTGGGAAAGCGACACAATAGGCTACAAGTAATCCAGGAGACTCCTGGAGTGCAATGGAGGATAACTTTCTGGTCCACATATTAGACAAACCAACTGGAGGAGAAGCGTTACTGGACCTGGTGCTCAAGAGTGCAGATGAACACTGCAGATGAAACAGGTGTGGCTTCACCAGTGCTGAAGCATCGCCTACCTTGACATGGTGAAGATACTTTGCCTAATGCAGCTCAAGATGCTGTTAGTCTTGTATATTGTAAGGGGACATTCCTGGGTCATGCTCAACTTGATGTCCACCAGGGCTCCTAGATACTTTTCTTCCAAGGTGCTTTCCAGCTGGTGGGCTCCCAGCATGTACTTGGAGTGCTTGGGGTTGTTCATCTGCAGCACTGCTCCTCACTGAACTTTAGAGTTATAAGTTGTTCACAAGAGGACAAATAAGCCACATGGAAAAGGAGTGAAAAAGAAATAAAGTTTGCTAGGATGCACTTGATGACCTGGATAAAAATCTTTGCAGCAGTAAAGACCAAACGTGTACTGCACTTTGATTACAAATATGTAGACAGTAGGTCAAGGGAAGGGATAATTTCTGTTTCCTGTTGCTCAGTACTTGAGGCTACATCTGAAACATTCTGCCCAGTGCTATGTGTAAGATGCTAACAAGCAAATTCAGAGAAGAACCACTAGGACATTTTTAAGGGTCTGGAGTACATGTTTATAAGTCCTAGGTACCTGGTTTTCTTTCCTGAAAAATAGGCTAATTTACTTTACTGTGTGTAGAGTTGTGTGTAGAGACAGAGTCTTTTCAGTCCTTCACAATAAGGACAAGAGGGTGGTCACAGTAGGTTGTTGAATAAGAATGCAGGCAAAGAATAAATTCTTCCCTGAGAGTGCTTCTATGGGAAGAGGTTACATTAAGAAGCTGTGGGATCACCAGCCTCAGAAGTTTTCCAAATTCAGCTGAACGGGATATTAAATAATGTGATACAGCTTTGAATTTAGTCCTGCTTTGAGAATGGGGTTGGAGTAGGTGATCTCTGGAGGTCTTTTCCAACCTGAATTATTCTGCGAGTCCAAACACTATTACTAATTTGTTTCTTCTAGCAAAAGTGGGACTTTAAATTTGTTTAAATGTTAAAGTGATTAAGCAGTATGTGAAAAACAAGTTAAATTTCTTTTTCTCAGCTCCACTACAGACTTTTCATAGTTTGGGTTCAGCAAGCCATTTTAGTGCCATAATTTCATGACTGTTATCTTTATGCTAGAATGAAGTGTCTGCGTGAATGAAAGGTGGCAGCTATAGTGCTGGCCTTCAAAAGGAAGACAAGTTTTTCTTAGGAATTACTGTTCTGAAAAGTGTGACTGCTAGTAAAATAATGGAGCTGATATTAAAAAAGAATCCAAAACTAAGTCTGCAAGGTGATAGAATTGTAAGCAGTAACAACATAAAGTGTGATATTAAGCACTATAATTCCACAATGATGTCGAAAAGTTCATCTAGTTAGCTCATAAAATGGATCTCACCAGACAATACAATTGTTGTTTTGATGGAATTATAAAATCAATGTTTTTAGGGAATGAAGAGAAAATATGTATATATATTTTATATATATACATATAGAAAACATATATTAGCTTTCTAACGTGAAGTTTAATTGAAATTGGTTTAGGTAGGAAGGATATTGGTTGGATTGAAAATTGGTTAAAAGGTATTAAACAGAAGTTGGCTATCAACAGGAATGCATTAGTTATATAGGTTAGTAGTTAGACTGTTGTTAGTAATATAGTTAATGGTATAAAAGAAGTAGAGTAGAATACTCTTAATGAGCTATAAAGATAAACATAATTATGACCCTCAGAGCAGAAAAATAACACAAAGGAGAGGAGTGATAGATATGAAAGAGGAAAATAAAATGAAATTTAGTTTGGAGAACTGTTAAATCAGCAGCATATATGTTTCAGAGAGCATATGCACTAAACAGAAGCAGGGAGAGAGGTGCTTAAAAGACAAATTTCTGGTGATGAAAATGGTAGTTAATATCCTAGAACCTTTTCTTAGCAGCAGACCTCATGTTACTTGTGCCATTAGGTAAGGACACTTTTATACTGTTGGATATGCCATTGGGCTTGAACAATAAACTGTTCACAGAAATTGCTTACAGTAAACTTTGTCCTATTGCACGAGTCAGTACAACCTCTGTGAGCATTTTGGAGGTACTAGGATGACCTGTAGGTAAAATTGGTTGTTTGGAAGTGCCTAGAAGTGTTCCGAGGAAGTGATAGACTTCCTAGTTCCTTGGAAGTGATAGAAGGGAAGTAGTTGAACCCAGAACTGATTGGATCATGGACTAAATGAACTTTTCCACATCATTGTGGAATTATGGTGCTTAATATCACACTTTATTATGGAAGGTGTTCTAGAAAAAGGATAGGCAACTCCGTTTTGGAGTTATTCTGAACTCAACTTCTAAAATAGTATTCTTGGCATGTGTATTTTTATGATGAGTTGTGTATATTGTTTCAGAAAGTGCTGTATGATCTCTGCAGTCCTCTGACTTCACGTAACTAACAAGGATGTGGATAACATTTTTTGCTGTTGTTCCTTCAGCTTCATTTTTATGAGCAATGGTATAAGAATAATGTAGAGGTACCAGATTCATGGCTGGCTTTTTTCAACAAGAATCATGTGTACCTGCTACGAACAAGTTTGGACAGTGCCAGTTTAATTGATATTTTATTGATATTGGTATTGCATCTTTGTCTTAGAAACTACAGTGAAGGACTAGGCTTAAGAGCTGTAAAACTAAGCAGAAAATGATCCCTGGCTCAAAGTTTAGTGTAACTACTAATGGTACCTCTCAAATTCTTCATCACTGTTCATAACTTCCCATAGTCCTCTAGGATGCAGAGTGGTTCAGTTTTACCAAGCTAGATGTCAGTTGAGAGCTGATTATGAACTATGTCATTTAGTTTAATTTCCATGAAAATATGTAGTTTGCACATTTGATCTCATTGCACTATTTGAAAGAAATAAAAAGGTATGTGGCAATAAACAAACCGTACTGTTCTACCTAGAGCATGTTTGATGCAAAAATAATGATTTCTTTATTTATTTAGACATAGTTAAGGATCAGGGCAATCCATAAACTTTTTTTTCCTTCTTTTTTCCTGAGCATGATATCATGTAGGTAAGGACGTTTTTTATACTTGGAAAAGGAATTTTAGGATTAATTTGCTGTTTAAATTGGCAGTCACAGGGTTTTGGGGAAGACATGTTTCAAGCGGAACATAGAATCATAGAATAGCTTGAGTTGGAAGGGACATCAGCAGTCATCTAGTTCAGCCATGGGCAGGTTGCCAGCCACTAGATCAAGATACTCAGGGTCCCATTTAACTTTCCATTGAACACTTCTAGGGATGTAGCATCCAAACTTCTCTAGGCAACTGTTCCAGTGCCTTGCCTTTCTCTAAGTAAAGAATTTCTTCCTAACATCTAACCTGTCTCCCATCTTTTAGTTTAAAACCATTCCCCCCTGTTAATATAATTATCAGACCATGTAAAAAATCAGTCTCCACCTTTTTTATAATCTACCTTTAAATATTGAAAGGCCACAGTGAGATCTCCCCCAAGCCTTTCTAGGCTGAACAAACTCATGTCCCTCAGCCTGTCTTCATAAAAGAGATGCTCCAGCCTCTGATCATCTTTGTGGCCCTTTTCCGGACAAGCTTCAACAGATCCACATCTTTCTTGTGCTGAGGGCTCCAGAACAGTTGGTCTTGATGGTACTTCACAAGGGCAAAGTAGAGGGGAACAATCACCTCACTCACCCTGCTGGCCACCCCTCTTTTCATGCATCCCAAGATGGTACAGTTGGCTTTCTGGGCCATGAGTGCACACTGCTGGCTCACATCCTGCTTTTTGTCCACCAGAATCCTCTAGTCCTTCTTAGCGAGGCTGCTCTCAAGGAATTCTTCTCCCAGTATGTACTCATGTCTGTGATTACTCCAACCCAATTGCAACAACTTGCCCTTGGCCTTGTTACTTAAGTTCATTTGGACCCACTCTTCAAGCTTCTCTAGGTCCCTTTGGGTGGTATCCCTTCCTTCTGTTGTATCAACTGCACCACTCAATGTTATCAGCAAACTTGCTGAGAATGCACTCAATCCCACTATCCAAATCATTAATAAAATGTTTAAAGAGCGCTGGATAAATAAGCCCATGGTGAGACGCTTATATGAATGTACTGCATGAATAATAGATACAGTTAGAATCCTGTAATTCTGTGTTAGACTCTTGAAGACTTGTTGGCTGATTGAAGCAGAGAAATAAGTTTACATGGATACTTAAAGTAATATACCATGTATATTACTTTATTTTTCTTCATAAACTTAATGTCTTTAACTATCATTAGTATTTTTGTCTTCATTTTAATCCTAGCATTTATCTTATGCTCTGGATGATGTTAGGACATCTTTCTCAGACCTTCAGTGATGTTAGAGTGGGTTATGTTGCATAGATTTTTTAATGTGTTTCTGCCAATTGTAGAAAATGACTGTTGTGGTTAAAAACAAAAAACACAATAGCAAACAAATGCAAACAAAAATTAAATCTGGATTTTGTTGGGATTGGCCTATTTGAGCATTGTGAGAACTGCAAAAGCTGTGCATGAAACATTTTATATGTCCATGTATTTTGGAATCCTTTTATCCTTTATCAGTGGTTATATGAGAACAGTCTTTAAAATGATTTTCTGCCTCATCTTCTTCTAGCAATTCTGCTTTGATTATTGCTTTCACGTCGGTTGTTGTTCAGCTAATAATTTCAATTAAACTCCTCTCTAATGTTAGTAAAACATTTTGTATCAGCTTCAGAGCTCTGGCTCTCCATATCGTCATATCTTTTAGCTCATGCTCCAGATTATGATTCCAGTCAGCAATTTGCTCTTGCCGCTAGGAAGACTCACGGTATTCTTGGCTGCTCTGAGGAAAGCATTACCAACAGGTCAAGAGGTGATTTTTCCCATCATGGGCATAGATATTGTTGAAATAGTCCAGTGGAGGGCCACCAAGATGATCAAGGGGCTGGAGAATCTCTGCTATGAGAAGAGGCTGAGGGAGATGAAATTGCTGAACCCAAAAAAGAGGAGACTCAGTGCACAGATCTTTTATATAAATAAGAGCGTTGAAGAGGGCAGAGGCGTGCCACTGCCCACACAGATGAGGAGGAGAAGTTTTGTCACTGTGAAGAGTGTGATAAGTGCGGTTGCACCCGTCAACGACCTGGTAAAAGAGCGAGGGCAGATTTAGCACTATCAGTAACGGGGTGGAGCTGTTTAGTCACACTTGGTAAGGCTACTCTGATTGTGCTAGTGCTAGTGGGTCTGCTGGATTGCGATGGCTGCGTCCCGGCGGAAGGCTACTGCCAGGAAACATGTGGAGACCCAGACAGAGGTCCCCTTCACGCGTAAGAGGAAGGCTGCAGCCAAGAAGAGTGTGGAGACCCAGACTGAGGTCCCAAAACAACACGCTAGCGTTCAGGTTGCTGGCTGCAACGAGTGCCAGAGTCTGGCCCTTGAAGTGCCAGGCAATGGAGGCAGCGCCTGTATAAGGTGTGACCAGGTAAATGACCTTCTCAGTCTGGTGGCCTGTCTGAGGGAAGATGTGGGAGAGGCTGAGGACCATCAAGGACGGTGAAAAGGAAATTGACTGGTGGTGCCAGGCCCTATCAGCCCCGAGGTCCCGGCATGCACCTGAGGCTCCCTATGGAGCATGTGGCCCTCAGTCACCTTGCAAACAGGTGACAGAGAGGAATCGGCAGACAGACTGTGCTCCTGATACAGTGAGCCCTCAGTCTTCTCCTACCCCTCACAGTACTAATGAAGAACTAGGGGATGTGAGACTGGGTCAAAACCGTTGTAACTCTCTCCCAAAAGAGCAAGGTGATATCCACTGCACAGTGGTGGAGCCTCTGCCCTGTTGTTGCCGAGCAGAGCAAAGCAGTTTGAGAGAGAAGGACGGGTGGAAACAGATACCGACTCGGCGATGTGGGTGTCCCCCCACACTGACCGTGCTCGGCTCCCCAGGTGCCTCTGCGAAATAGATTTGAGGCCCTGGAACCCGAGGGAGAGGTGTGTACAGGTGTGGAAGGAGGCCCACCCGTGAGGGTGCCTTGGGGGAAGCGGTCACCCCCGTGCCTCAAGACTTCCTCCACCCGGAAGGACAGAAGGGTGGTTGTCATAGGTGACTCCTTGCTGGAAGCAACCGAAGGCCCTATTTGCCGGCCCGACCCTACCCGCAGAGAGGTGTGCTGCCTCCCTTGGGCACGGGTCAGGGACATTGCTAGGAGACTTCCCAGACTGATCTGCTCTTTGACTACTATCCACTATTGATAGTACAGGTTGGCAGTGAAGAAATTGGTGAGAAAAGTCTGAAGGCTATCAAAGATGACTTCAGGGGACTGGGGCAGGTAGTTGAAGGAACAGGTGTGCAAGTGGTTATTACATCTGTACCTTCAGTGGCAGGAAAGGATACTGGGATGAGCCTAAAAACCCATCTCTTGAATAAATGGCTTAGGAGTTGGTGCAAACACAGGAGTTTTGGTTTTTTTGATCACGGGGCAATTTACTCGGCGCCTGGCATGATGGCTGCAAATGGAAGCAGCCTGTCTCCATGGGGAAAGAGGGTTCTAGCCGAGGAATTGGCGGGACTTATTGACACGTGTTTAAACTAGGTATGAAGGGGGAAGGGGACAAAATGAGGACTGCTGGGACTGAGGGGACAGTTCAAGGCTCAAAACAGAACTTGATGGGTGGAGACAGTGGAGTTCAAAGGCTTGGAGAGGGGTGGGGGGATGCTGCTTCTCTTAAGTGCCTGTATACTAATGCGCGTAGCATGGGAAATAAACAGGAAGAGCTGGAGTTCTGCGTGCGGTCGCGAGGTCATGATCTCATTGTGATCATGGAGACGTGGTGGGACAGCTTGCATGACTGGAATGTTGTCATGGAGGGCTATGTGCTTTTTAGGAAAGATCGGCTGAGTAGGCGGGGTGGTGGAGTTGCTCTAGAGCAACTAGAGAGCAGCTAGAATGTATTGAACTTCACTTGGAGGAGAGTGATGTAGCAGTGGAGAGCTTATGGGTGAGAATCAAGGGGTAGGCTGGTAAGGGTGACACTGTTGTGGGTGTGTACTACAGGCCCTACAGCATGAGGAGGTTGATGAGGCCTTTCATAAGCAACTGGATGAAGCGTCATGTTCCCAGGCACTGGTGCTTATGGAGGACTTCAATTATCCAGATATTTGCTGGATGACCAACATGGCCAGGCACGCACGGTCCAGATGGTTCTTGCAGTGCGTTGAAGACAACTTTCTGATGCAGGTAGTGGAGGAACCGACGCGGGGAGGGGTGTTACTGGACCTTATTCTCACCAACAGGGATGGACTTGTTAAGGAAGTAAAGGTTGGGGGCAGCTTGGGTTGTAGTGATCATGAGATGGTGGAGTTCAAGATCCTGAGTGGAAGAAGCAAAGCAATAAGTAGGATTGCTACCCTGGACTTTAGGAGAGCCAACTTCGATCTCTTCCAGGACCTACTTGGAGCTATCCTGTGGGCTTGGGTGTTAGAAGGTAAGGGGGCCTCTGAGAGCTGGTCAGCATTTAAACAGCTCTTCTTCCAAGCTCAGGATCGGTGCGTCCTTGTGAGCAAGAAATCGGGAAAAGGTGGCAGGAGACCTGTGTGGATGAGCAAGGAGCTCATGTACAAGCTCAAAGGAAAGAAGAAGGTCCATGAAATGTGGAAAAAGGGTCTGACCACTTGGGAAGAATATAGGAATGTAGTCAGGGCCTGCAGGGATGCAACAAGGAAGGTTAAAGCCCACCTGGAATTGAATCTGGCTAAAGTGATAAAGCATAATAAAAAAGGCTTCTTCAAGTATGTTAACAGCAAAAGGAAAACTAGAGAGAATGTGGGCCCCTTACTATGTGAGGGGGGGGTTCTGGTAACAGGGGATGCTGAGAAGGCAGAGATACTGAATGCCTTCTTTACTTCTGTCTTCAGTGAAAAGGCTCTCCCTCAGGTTTCCCACACCCTGGAGGTTAGTGAGAGGGTCTGGGGAATGGGAGACTTCCCTTTAGTCAGGAAAGAGGATGTGCGTGAGCGCCTAGGCAGTACTAAGGTCCACAAGTCCATGGGACCTGATGGGGCGCATCCATGTGTGCTGAGGGAGTGGCGGAGGTCATTGCTGAACCGCTTTCCATCATTTTTGAGAGGTCTTGGATAACAGGGGAGGTCCCTGAGGACTGGAGGATAGCCAGTGTCAATCTGGTCTTCAAAAAGGGCAAGAAGGAAGATCCAGGTAATTATAGGCCTGTCAGCCTCACCTCTGTCCCTGGAAAGGTGATGGAACAGCTTGTGCTGGATACCATCTCCAGACAACTGTGAGAAAAGGAGGTTATCAGGAGTAGTCAGCATGGGTTCACCAAGGGGAGGTCGTGCTCGACCAACCTGGTGGCCTTCTATGATGTTGTCACATGCTGGGTGGATGGGGGAAGAGTGGTAGATGTATTCTAGTTTGATTTTTAGAAAGGCATTTGATACTGTCTCCCACGACATCCTTATAACAAAGCTGAGGAAGTGTGGGATAGACGAGTGGACAGTGAGGTGGGTTGAGAACTGGCTGACTGGCAGAGCACAGAGGGTCGTCGTTGGTGGTGCAGAGTCTGGCTGGAGACCTGTAAGCAGTGGTGTCCCCCAGGGGTCTGTGCTGGGTCCGGTCTTGTTCAACATCTTCATCAATGACCTTGATGAGGGGATAGTGGCCACCCTCAGCAAGTTTGCTGATGATACGAAGTTGGGAGGATTGGCTGACACGCCTGAAGGCTGTGCTGCCATTCAGCGAGACCTGGACAGGCTGGAGAGCTGGGCAGTAAGAAACCGGATGAGGTTCAACAAAAGCAAGTGTAGGATCTTACACCTAGGGAGGAATAATTGCATGCACCAATACAGGCTGGGGGATGAGCTGCTGGAGAGGAGCTCTGCAGAGAGGGACCTGGGCGTCCTGGTGGACGACAGGTTGGCCATGAGCCAGCAGTGTGCCTTCGTGGCCAAAAAGGCCAATGGCATTCTGGGGTGCATTAAAAAGAGCGTGTCCAGCAGGTCGAGGGAGGTGATCCTCCCCCTCTACTCTGCCCTGGTAAGGTCTCATCTGGAGTACTGTATCCAGTTCTGAGCTCCCCTGTACAAAAAAGACAGGGATCTCTTGGAAAGAGTCCAGCGGAGGGCCACAAAGATGGTGAAGGGCCTGGAGCATCTCCCCTATGAAGAAAGGCTAAATGAACTGGGTCTATTTAGCCTTGAGAAAAGACGACTGAGAGGGGATCTGATCTAGGTTTATAAATATCTGAGGTGTGGCGGCCATAGTGGTGAGGCCAGTCTCTTTTCAGTGGTACGTGGAGACAGGACGAGGGGAAACAGACATAAGCTGCAGCATAGGAAGTTTCTCACGAATGTGCGTAAGAACTTCTTTACGGTGAGGGTGACGGAGCACTGGAACAGGCTGCCCAGGGAGGTTGTGGAGTCTCCTTCTCTGGAGATATTCAAGTCTCACCTGGACGCCTACCTGTGCGACCTGGTGTAGGGAACCTGCTTTGGCAGGGGTGTTGGTCTCTGTGATCTCTAGAGGTCCCTTCTAACCCCTACAATTCTGTGATTCTGTAATACCTGAAGAGAGAGTGCACAATAGACAGAGCCAGACTCTTTTCAGTGGAGCCCAGTGCCAAGACAAGTGGCAATGGGTAGAAACTGTACTGGGGGCCAGGATGGAGCTTTTAGAGCGGGTCCATAGGAGGACCACTAAGATGATCAGAGACCTGGAGCACCTCTCCTATGAGGAAAGATTGAAGGAACTTGGCTTGTTTAGCTTGGAAAAGAGAAGGCTCTGAGGAGACCTCATTGCAGCCTTCCAGTACTTGAAGGGAGCATATAAACAGGAGGGGGAACGGTTGTTTATGAGGGTGGATAGTGATAGGACAAGGGGGAATGGTCTTAAACTGAGACAGGGGAGCTTTAGATTAGATATTAGGAGGAAGTTTTTAACACAGAGGATGGTGGCAGACTGGAACAGCTTGCCCAAGGAGGTTGTGGATGCCCCGTCCCTGGAGGCATTCGAGGCCAGGCTGGATGTGGCTCTGGGCAGCCTTGTCTAGTAGTTGATGACCCTGCACGTAGCGTGGGAGGTTGAAACTAGATGATCATTGTGGTCCTTTTCAACTTAGGCCATTCTATGATTCTAGGAAACTGGAACACAAGAGGTTCTGCCTGAACATCAGAAAGCACTTTACTTTGGTAAAGTTTCCAGTTATGTCAGAGTAATGAAGTCCTCTATGAGAACAAGGGCTGGCAATTGTGCATCTTCTGCCAGCTGCTCACAGCATGCCTTGTTGATCTCCTCACCCTGGTTAGGCATTCTGTAACAGACTTCCACCAGTATGTCAGCCTTGCTGACCCTTCCCCGATCCTTACCTATGGGTATCATTACCAGCCCCAAGCTCAGCAACATCGAAACACACTCTTAAATAGAGTCATGCCACTTCTCTTTTTCTTTGCTTATCCCTTCTGAAGAGTTTATAGCCATCCACTGCAGCAGTCCAGTTGTGGGAATGATCCCAACATGTTTCAGTGATGGCAACTAAGTCATAGTTTACTTGCTGCATGATGGCTTTCAGCTCCTCCTGTTTGTGCATTGGTGTGGATGCGCTTCAGCTGAGCCATTTGCTACCCTCAACCGTGGCATCATTCCCCAAAACTCATCTCTTGTGAGCCTTGTTTTAACCCCTACTTCCTCCATACCTAATTGTAAGTCCTCTCAATGAGCCCTGCCAGCTCGTGGGCTAGGATCTGTTTCTCCCTTTGAGACAGGTGAAACTCATCTGCAGCCATCAGACCAGGCACCAAGTAAAGCACTCCATGGTAAAAAAAAAACAGAATTCCTGTGATTGCACCAGCCTCTTAGCCATGTATTCATGAGATGGGTTTTCCTGGTTCTCTCAGTATCCCTTGCTGTCCCTGAAAGGATAGAGAAAAACACCATCTGTAATCCTGCTCAGTCAGCTAACTGCCCCAGTCCTCCGAAGTCTCTTGATAGCCCTCAGGCTTCTCTCATTGCTGCCAACCTGAACTATCAGTAAGGGGTATTAAGCAGAGAGGTGAACCAGAGTAGGAAGACTCTGACCCAGACCCTGGGGATGCAGCACACTTCTCTAAGTGTGGCTAAGAGGGCCAAAGTATAAGGCCCTCTGTTCCTCTCAGAAGAGAGTCACTTACAAAAATTATCCTTTTTTTCTTCTTGGTAGAGGCAGTGTTGAGGCATGGAGTTGACTGTCTTTGCTGTGGACAAACTGCTGGGTGGACCTTCCACTGCATCCTCACTTATCTCTCCCTCAAGTTCCAAAGCCTCAAGCCTATTACATAGGGGCACCCAGAGAATCAAGGATAGGATTTGCCTGTGATGCCAAGCTGAGACCTATTTTCTTTCCTCCCCATCTCTTAAATCCCCTCCCTCTGCTTGATGGTGGCGGGGCATGGGGTCCACTGTTGTTTGGGGGTATCGCCCCGGTGCCTTTTGTGTAGGTATGGCATGGAGTTGTTACATCAGCTGTTCCCCCTGCTCACATTCCCCAATGTTCTTTAACCTCTCTAGCTCCTCCTTGAACTCTGCCACCATGTCGAGCAGATCATCTGCCTTTTCAGACCTCACGTAGGTGAAATCCTTGTTGTTCTTCTCTGGTAGAAACAGGCTCAGGCACTCCCTGCGCTACAGACCTGAAGAGCCAACTTCTTGGGCAGGCACTCTGTCTGAGTTGCCACATTCTTTTTGGCAAGAGCTTTTTGCCTACTGGAAACTATGGCCAGATTTGTTGGGCCTGGGAGACAGATGATAGGTGAGCCAGTTTCCCATGTGAGGAGGGATACTCAGCACCTCTGCTCAAATGCCTTGCTTGAACTGCCCATTCCATGCTCTTCTGACATACTGTGCCACGTTTGCCCATCCTGTTCCCTGCACTCCTGGGTTGCTGTGCTCCTTTTGGGCTGGCTTTGTACATGCAGAGGTGTTTGGTTGCTGTCACTCCAGCTCCGCCTACACTGTGTCAGTACTGCAGCACCTCAGGAACTCAATTACTTTCCCAGCAGCTCTTTTTTTACGGTGTTTTGCTGCAATTTTACCTTTTCTGTGAAAAGTTCCTCAGTGCAAGCTGATCTGCACAAGGTCCTAGCTGAAAATGAAGCTAAAAGCTCTATTACAAAATAGTGATAGGCACTTTTAAGGAGGCACTAAACTTGACTAAGTGTTGTTTGATTGCTTGTTTGAAATAATCAAGACAATTTCTAGGTCTTTTTTTGTATCATTATATATAAACTTGGCATTGAATTATAGGACAGGTGAAAAGACATCATTCTGTTTGGAAGAGGATTCTGCACAGAAAAAGAAATTATACATTAAAATTAATCAGGTCTGTTTGTGTATCCACAACTCCTGGTTGCACTGATTAAACTTTTACTGCTTTTTGTTTTCTTGTAACCTACAGATCTTCAGTAGTACCTCTGCTATGGAGTGAAAATTATTTATTTTCTTATTTATGGTCTCAGGTTCAATTACTTAATATGGTTGAAAATTCTGTGACTTGTTCTGTAAAGGTACAGGTCATATTTAGTCACAGTACTCACCCTCTGTCCTTTAAAGCGGCTGGCTAATTAATATACTTAAAAAAATTAAATACTCAAGCTATAAACCAGATAATTAATCTCCTGCATATTTGTGTCTTTACAGACAGGATCATGTCAAATTGTACATTGTTTTCTTTTCCCTTTTCCCCTTTCTTTTCCCCTCACTCTCTTATAATGAGCTTATCACAAACGTCACGAATAGCTTAACTGTTTCCTAAGCCTGCTGCATTACAACAAGAGGTTTACCTTTGTTTCATTTTTACAACCTGTCTTGTATCTTACTCAGAATGGATGAGCCTCCTTTTGGTGAGATGAGTATTGTGGATAAAGTCTTTCTCTGAGGATTATTGTTGGCAAAGAAAAGAACACTGATTGCGTAACTCTTACATTACGGACAATAACCCTTGGTGTTACCATAAAAGATGCAAGGATCTTTATTGTAAAGGTAGATATAGGTGCTGAAATAGCATTGCTTTTATGTGTCCACAGGGTTTCAAAACAGGAAGGTGCCTGTGGACTTTGCTCCAATCAGATTTTGCAGAGGCTTGTTGGAAGCCATTGAAAAGTCCAGCTCAAACTAGCAGGATGAAATGTGACTGTTACCCAGTAGTTTGGTCATAACTTGAGAGGTGTTATTAAAGGCACTTTGAGTACTGCAAGCTATCTTGAATTACTAAAAAAAATATTTCTCATGATTTCAGGAGTGTTTCACTTGGATGATAGAAGAAGTGTATGAGAGGAATTGTTAGGCATTATAGCTTTTTACCACAGCTGATAGACCTCAGGAGGGCAAGGTTCAGGCAGAGGATTTAAAGGTTGTAGAGGTTAGCTTGCATTGTTGCTTGAAGATATTTCTGCCCCGAGTCATGCTGAGGGCTCATCAGAAAGCAATCCTGTATTCTATCTTGAACTCAGCCTACTCTGCAGAAAACTTTTAGCTCTGAGGCTACTGACTCTGGACCCCTAGCAGATAATTAATCTGGCATTTTGATTCCCATATGAAAGCTGGGGACCTTGCCTATTTGACCTGAACACTGAACCTATAATCAGATTTTCCTTGGAAGTGCTCCTGGTAAACAGTCTTTTGATGACTCACACATCTCTGATTGCTGTCCAGTCAGGCAGTCAGTTGAACACTTTCAGTTTAACATGAAGGCTGAGGCTGCTGATGGGGAATGGGGAAGGGAGTCTAAAATAATGGTGTAAATTTGTTGACCATTGTAGACATCTGGGGTTCTGCCAGCCCTAGTGCAGAGACTTTAAATGTCCGTATTCATGGAATCACAACGGTTTATGCTTATAAATATTTGAGATAGGTTCTTCACTGAGAAGGTGGCTGGGCACTGGAACAGGCTCTCCAGAGCAGTGGTCATGACCCTGAGGCTGGAATTCAAGTGTTTGGAAAACACTCTCAGAAATATGGTTTGAATTTTAGGTAATCCTTTGTGGTGTCAGTAGTTGGACTCAGTGATCCTTATGGGTCCCTTACAACTCAGGATATTTGATGATTCTATGAAATGCCAAAATATGAGTATTTTAGCAATGGAGAAATTAATTCAGTTATGAAAGGAATGTGCCTCAAAATGTTCTTTCATGGCATCATTGTGCAGGTTTGAGAGATGTGTGTTGCATTTAAAAAGTGAATGATGTCATCCTCCTGTCTTTTTATTCAGATGAAGCATGTTGTGTGAGGATTTTTTTTGTTTGTTTTGTTTTAAGGTTTAATAGAATTATTAATACCCAGACACCAGCTGTCAGTTAATTCAGAAAAGCAGGCTGCTAGTGAAAGACAATAGAATAGAAAGTGAAAGGCTTTAGAATACAGGTTAACCTTAAATTCAAGGGAGTTCTACACATTGTAGAAAATAATAAGAAGAATTCCAATAAAGTACTCCTACAGTGACTAAGGAGGAAAAAGAGTGCCATCTCTCACAACAGGCAAAAGACTTCTGCTATTTGATAGTTCTGTTTATGCTATAGTTGTGCAACTGCAAAGTCTTGCACTTGGGCCAGGGCAGTTCCAGGTGTTTTTACAGAGAGGGTGAAGAACCCTTTGAGAGCAGCCCTATGGAGAAGGACTTGGGGGTCCTGGTGGACGAGAAGCTGGACATGAGCCAGCAGTGTGCACTTGCAGTCCGGAAGGCCAACTGTGTTCTGGACTGCATTAAAAAAGGGGTGGCCAGCAGGGAGAGGGAGGTGATTGTTCCCCTCTACTCAGCTCTTGTGAGGCCCCATCTGGAGTACTGCATCCAGGCCTGGAGCCCCTAGTACAGGAAGCATGTGGAGCTCTTGGAATGAGTCCAGAGGAGGACCACCAAGATGATCAGAGAGCTAGAGCACCTTTCCTATTTAGAAGGGTTGAAGGAATTGGGCTTAGCTTGGAAAAGAGAAGGCTGTGGGGAGACCTCATTGTGGTCTTCCAGTACTTGAAGGAAGCATATAAACAAGAGGGGGAACAGCTGTTGATGAGGATGGATAGTGATAGGACAAGGGGGAATGATTTTAAACTGAGACAGGAGAGGTTCAAGTAGATTTTAGAAGGAAGTTTTTCACACAGAGGGAAGTGGCAGACTGGAGCAGGTTGCCCAAGGAGGTAGTGGATGCCTCATCCCTGAAGGCATTCAAGGCCAGGCTGGATGTGGCTCTGGGCAGCCTTGTCTAGTAGTTGGTGACCCTGCAGATAGCAGGGGGGGTTGGAACTAGATGATCATTATGGTCCTTTTTAACCCAGGCCTTTCTATGATTCTATGATTCAGTGTACTGAGATAGTGCAAAAGTCTAAACTTAGAAGTGCTCAGGTCTTGTACCTTACTTCTATAGATTGTAAATAAGAAGAATCTTCTCACATTTGCAGCTTTTTTTTTTTTCTCTTCTAAATTTATTTTTTAAGAGCATTACTTTGAAGATCTGATTTATGGTGTTCCATGGGGATATCGGGGATATAATGTTGCTGCCTACTTACATGTGGTTGGCAGTTTTCTACTACCTACATGTTGTTTTCTGTGTATGCAGTAAAAAACATTTCTTTGCATATGTATTTTAGTGTTCTGGGAGGGACAGCAATTGTTGCCACACATTTAAATGCATCTTTACTGGCTAAGACTTGGCTCAGTTTGTTAGCTTTTTTAAAGGAGCCCCTGACTTGGAAATAGAAATACTGATTATATAAGTAAAAACTACTAAACTAGTGCTATTGTAGTGAGGGAACTCCCTTTCCCCGTCAGGTAAAATCCAGAATTTAAATTATAAGTGTTTTCTTGTTGTGCTCTAAAGTGTTGGAATTTACAGAGACCAAGTTTTGTTTGGAATAGAAAAACAGAACAGAAGTGCACGTAAGTATATTGGATCTGAATAAAATCACTTTCAGAGAGGTAAGGTGTTGATAGAAACAGAATTGATTAATTAAACTTTGAATTTGAATATCAACTTTTGTCTTTGAAAAATGTCTTGTTATCAGCAAATGGAGTTGAACATCTCAAGGGATGAGGCATCCATAACTTCTCTGGGCAACCTGTACTTTAAAATTGATCCACCTTGTCCTATCACTTTCAGACTGTGTGAAGCAGCTTCCCTCCTGATTATAAGCTCAAGTACTCAAGTACTCAAGTACTGGAAAACCATACTGAGGCCTCCCAAAAGCCTTCTCTTTTCTAGGCTGAACAAACCCACCTACCTCAGCGTGTCTTCTTAAGAAAGGTATTCCAGCACTCTGATCTTTGTAGCCCTCCTCTGGACAAAGCCTGAAGGCTCTGCATCTTTCTTGTGCTGGGGCCCCAAATCTGGACACAGTAGTCCAGATGCAGCCTAATAAGGGCAGAGTAGAGGGGAACAGTCACCTTGCTCACCCTCCTGGCCACCCCTCTTCTGTTGGAGCCCAGGATGATACAGTTCGCCTTTCAAGCCACAAGTGCACAGTGCTGGCTCACGTTCAGCTCTGTCCACCAGAACCCCCAGGTCCATCTCAGCAGGACTGCTCTCAAGGACTTCTTCTACTTGTGCTCTTCTTAGATTGTGGCATTCAATACAATGCTTGAGATGAGGCCACACAGCACAGAACAGAAGAGACAACCCCTTCCCTCTCCCTGTAGCAGTGCTGAACATGGTGCACTTCTGTGATTGCCCCATCCCAAATGCAAGACCTGACACTTGGCCTTCTTGAACCACATTAGGTTCACACGGGCCCGCTTCTCAAGCTTGTCCAGATCTCTTTGGGTGTAATCCCTTCCTTCTGTTTTATCAACTGTATGATACAGGTTGGTGTCACCAGCAAATTTACTGAGAGTGCATTCGATCTCATTCTGAACAAAATTCTTGAAAGTGTTAAAGAGCATCTGTCCCAAGACTGGACCCTGAAGGGACTTCTTGTGACCTGCCTCCACCTGAACATAGAGCAATTGACCAGAACTCTCTTGCTGCTGCTATCTTACCACCTTTATCCACCAAATAGTCCACCCTTCATAACTCTCCAACTTAGAGATAAGGATGTAGTTTGGACCAAGTAAAAGGCCTTGCAGAAGTCCAGCTAAGTGATACCAGTTGCCTTTCCTTTGCCCACTCATGCTGTCACTTCATTGTAGAAGGCCATCAGATTGGTTAGGCACGATCTTCCCTTGGTGAAGCTGTGCAGTATGTCTCAGATCACTTCCTTGTCTTTCACATGCCTTAAAACAGTTTCCAGGAGGATCGGTTCCACAATCTTCCCAGGCACAGACATGAAGCTCATAGTTCCTCAGGTCTTTTCTCTTTCTTAAAAATTGGAACAATGTGTCGATTTTTTCCATTCAATGGGGACTTTGCCCAAGTGTTATGACATCTCAAAAATGATGGAGAATGGCTTGGCAGCCACGTCAGCCAGTTCCTTCAGAATCCTGGGATGCATGTTATCTGGCCCCATAGCTTGTACACATTCAGTCTTATGAGGTTATTATTGTGGCCCTTTTCAACCCAGGCCATTCTATGATTCTATGATTCTATGATCTTGGACTTGTGATTATTTTCCCTGACCCCCACTTAGTGGTCTTAAGTCGATGGACCTGAGATGTGGGAAGGCTGACTGCTAGTGAAGACTGAGACAAAGAACTCATTGAGTACCTCGGCCCTTTTCAATTATTAGAGGGAGCACACTCGCCTTTATGTGTCTCTTCTGACCAACGTACCTAAAGAATCTTGTTATTTTTCACTTCCACACAACTCCATTTCCATGTCTGTACATGTCCTTCTTTTCCCTGATTTTGAACAGCGGGTCAGCCAGGCTGATTTTCTGCCTCCTCTGCTAGTTTCTTTATGCTGGGAGATGGAGAGTTCTTGTGCTCTCAGAAGGGTATCCAGAGCTGCCGGATCTGCTCTGCTCCTTTGTCCCTAAGGACAGCTTCCTATGGGGTATCATCTGGCTGCCCATGGTTTGGATGGGCATATGCTCTGCTGGTGAAACACTGGCTGGTTGATCAAACCCAAAGAGTTGTGGTCAGTGGAGTTAAATGCAGTTGGCAGCCAGTCACAAGTGCTGTCCCCCAGGACTTGGTACTGGGACCACTCCTATTTAACATCTTTATTGATGATAAAGGGGGAGATTGAGTGCACCCTCAGTAAGTTTGCAGCGAACACAAAGCTGGGAGGGTGAGTTGATCTGCCAGAGGGGAAGAGGCAATACAGAGGAACCTGAATAGATTGGATTGATGGGCCAAGGCAAACTGTATGAGTTTCAATAGGGCCAAGAGTCAAGTCCTGCATTTTGGGCAAAACAACCCCAGGCAACCCTACAAGCTTGGAGAGGAGTGGCTGGAAAGCTGCCTGATGGAAAGAGACCTTGGTGTACTGATGGACAGTCAGCTGAATATGAGCCAGCAGTGTTTCCAGGTGTCCAAGACGGCCAGTGACATCCTGGCTTGTATCAGGAATGAAGTGATGAGCAGGACTAAGGAAGTAATCTTGCCTCTGTACTCGGCATTGGTGAGGCCTCACCTCCAGTATTGTGTTCAGTTTTGGGCACCTCAGTACAGGAAGGACATGGAGGTGCTGGAACAAGTCCAAAGAAGGGCAACAAGGCTTGTGAAGGGATTGTAGAATATGCCCTATGAGGAGTGATGGAAGGAACTGAGGCTGTTTAATCTGGGGAACAGGAGGCTGAGGGGAGACATTATTGCTTTCTTCAAATACCTGAAAGGCGATTGCAGAGACAGTGAGGTTGCTCTCTTTTCACTGATGACAGGTGACAGGTCGAGGGGAAATGGCCTTAAGTTGCACCAGGGAAGGTTTAGGTCAGATACTGGGAAAAACTTCTTTATAGAAAGGTGGTTAAGCACTGGAATAGGCTCTCCAGAGAGGTGCTTGATTCACCATCATAGAATCATAGAATCATAGAATAGCTTAGGTTGGAAGGGACCTCAAGGACCATCAAGCTCCAACCCCCCTGCCATATCCATATCTCATACTAGACCATCCCTGAGTGTATTTAAAAACCATTCAGATGTGGTATTCGGACGTGATTTATCAGTCCGTTAGAGTTAGATGTTATCAGATGTTAGAGTTAGGGTAGTATGGTAAGGTTGCAGTTGGACTTGATGATCTCAAAGGTCTTTTCTGACCCAAGCAATTATATGATTCTGTGATTCAGTAATTCCTTAAACAGCCCGAAGTTCAGTCTTCTGAAGTCATGAAAGCATGAAACTGGATTACTAAAAATTATTTTCTAAAAATTAATATTTTGAGACTAGTGTTGTGGTTAGAGTTCTGTCTGGAGCCATTTGAAGCCTATACAAAATTTGCTTCTTTGCCAGCATCCTCAGCAAACATCTTGATCCTCCATGATTTTTTAAATGGTGACAGTAGGTTTAGCCTACATAATGGAAATTTCAAGTTAAAATCTAGAGTTGGTTGTAAAATGGGTTGTGTATCATGGTGACTGGAATTTTTATTTTGCCCTTCAAAATCTGCTAAAGTTTCATATTTTCAAGTCAGTCATGGGAAATCATAACAGAACCTTAAGATATTTTTGCTCAGCCTTTGGTTTTTGTTTCTGTTCTTGCCTATTATAGTCCTTGTCCCTTTCACTTCATCAGTAAGGTCATCTAGTGGACTATCTTGTAAAATGAATTTCAATCTTTTACAAGGGGAAAAGTTCTTTTTATTTTCATATGCTGCTTAAATACATTTTTATCTGTATTGTGTCTTTATAAATATGTGGTTGTAAATATATGTATAAAGTTGTTCAGCTTTTGTTCAGGTTTGCGTTACATCATGATTCCAACAAACCGTTTGTACAAAAACTGGCAAAGTGGGAAGAATGCAGAGGCATTCAGGCACAATCCAGCTGTGTGTAACTGACACTGAAGTTCTGATGAGATAAAAATAAAAGCTTATAAAAAGTACCAGTAAAAACTGAAGTTGGGATCTGGTGTGTTGTTTCCAGGAGGGGACTAGGTAAATCAGTATCAATAGGAGAACCAGCCTGTTGTTAGGGCATTATTATTAATAACTTTCTTTTCCATTGTGACATTCACTTGAATATCTGGTATCTGAAAATGGTCTAATACCATTGAGACTTGGCTGAGCCCATAGACGGATGTCCCAGGCTTTTGTGTGTGGGACTAAGATTATTTTTTTTTATGTGGAGTTACCTTTCATCAACAAAATTCTGTGATTCAGTAATTGGAAAGTAATGAAGTACATAGTGATCTTTTGAATATTTTTCATCCCTAATTACTCAATGGAGGTAAGAGCTGCAGTGAAATAAAATGTGTTCTTTTTGGAGCTGAGATCCTACTATCAAGTGAGGCAGCTATAATGTTGAATGTCCTCACAGCATTACCTACCAGTGGAGTAGCAATCAGAGACAGTTAAGTGTAATTGCTGGTAAAAATACAGCTGGAGGATCTGGACACTGCTTTTTCTTTGCTTATTTTTTCACCAAATAAGCAGTTCTGTATGATATATTAACTGAGCTACATAAATACTTAGCATTTACAGCTGGAGGAGGTAGCATCTGATCTGTAAAGCTACAGTGACAGAAGGTTACTGAAGCTTGCAAGGTCTCCTTGGTTTTAACAACATAATCATGAGAGAGAGTCATATGTTTATTTTTTATACAGCAGAAGGGGAGGCTAATCTTGTTCATTATGACCTAGTGCTAGTTAGTCAGACTTCGATTTTGAAGTTGGATATTGGCTACACTTATTTATTTGATTGTTCTAGTTTATAAACTGTGGTGTTGGCCAGTCATGGACAGCTCTTGGTGATAGGTGCTTTACAAGTAATGGTCAAAGAGGTAATCCCCGTGACCTGGAAGTCTCGGATGGGAGCAGAATAACCCCTCCACAATTCAGGTAATTAGAAACCTGAACTGTCAGAAGTCCATGGGACTGGATGGGGTCCTTCGAGGGTGCTGATGGAGCTGGCGGAAGTAACTGCCAATCTGCTTTCCACTGTCTGTTAGCATTCCTGGTCAACCAGAGAGGTTCCAGAGGATTAGAGGCTTGCCAGCATGACTCCCATCTACAAGAACGGTTGTAAGGAGGATCTGGGGATCTGCAGGCCCATCAGCCTGACCTTGGTGCCAGGAAAGGTTATGGAGCAGAACATCTTGAATGATATCACATGGCATGTGCCATGGGGGATCAGGCCCAGCCAGCATGGGTTCATGAAAGGCAGGTCCAGCTTGACCAACATGATCTCCTTCTGCAATTGACTCAGCAAGTGGATGAGGCTGTTGACATAGCCTACCTAAACTTCAGCAAAGCCCCTGAAACTGTGTCCCACAGTATTCTTCTGGAGAAGCTGGCAGCTTTATGGCTTGGATGGGTACACCCTTTGTTGTGTAAAGAACTGGCTGGATAGCCAGGCTTAGAGAGTGGTGGTGAATGATGACCACGAAATCCAGCTGGTGACTGGTGACGAGTGGTGTTCCCCATGGGTTAGTATTGGATCCTGCCCTGTTTAATATCTTTATTGATGACCTGGATGATGGTATTGAGTGCACCCTCAGTAAATTTGCAGATGACACCAAGTTCAGGGGAATCTTCGGAGGGATCTGCTTGAGGGTAGGAAGGCCCTACAGAGGGATCTGGATGGGCTGGATCACTGGACTGAGGCCAATAGAATGAAGTTCAACAAGACCAAATGCCATGCCCTGCACTTTGATAACAGTAATCTCATGCAATGTTACTGACTTGGGTCAGAAAGGCTGGAAGACTGTGTGGAGGAAACAGACCCTGGCATATTTGTCAACACTCAGCTGAATGTGAGTCCAGGTGGCCAAGAACGCCAATGGTATCCTGGCTGGTACCAGAAATAATGTTGCCTGCAGGAGCTGGGAAGTGATCGTCTCTCTTTACTCAGCCCTGGTGGGGCCATATCTTGAGTACAGTGTTCATTTTTGGGCCGTTCAGTACAAGAAAGACATTGAGGCCCTGGAATATGTTCAAAGAAAGGCAATGAAGCTGGTGAGGGGTCTAGAGCACAAGCCTTATGAGGAGCAGATGAGTGAACTAGGATTGTTCAGTCTGGAGAGTATGAGGCCCAGTAGAGACCTTATCACTCTTACAATTACCTGAAAGAAGGCTCTGGCGAGGTGGGTGTTGACCTCTTCTCCAGCATAATTAACAATAAGAATAGAGGGAATGGCCTCATGTTGCACCAAAGGAGATTCAGTTTGGACGTTAGGAAAAATTTCTTCTCCAGAAGATTGGTTAGGTGCTGAAATGTGCTTCACAGGAGGTATTGCAAGTGTTAAGAAATGTTTAGATATTGTACAAAGGGTCATGGTTTAATAGGAAATATTGGTGATAGGTGGACGGTTGGACTTGACTGTCGTTTCCAACCTTGGTGATTCTATAATTTTGTGAAAAAATCAAGATGGTCTACTAATAAAAAATTGGAAAAAGCTTTTTCTTAACCAGCAATATAAATGTTTCTACCATTTACAGACTCTGACTGGATTTATGGAGATTTTTTGTACATTATAAAATAATCCTTCTTTAATCTTGAGGTGAGTATAATTTGTTATTGTAGTGTAGCTGTTAGTACTTGAGGCAGATATTTATAATGCAGTATTTTTCACAAATACACAACATTGTTTTTTTCTGAATATCCAACTCCTTTGTCTTTAGTTTGTCAGTGTAAATCTTACAGCAAACTAAAGGGTAAACAGAAAAAAATATATTAGACTGTAGACAACCTGTGCAATCTCACATTAATTTTTGCTGAGAGCTTATTTTGGTAAATTGTGAAAGTAACTAGCTGCAGCATAGGATTGAAATGGCATAACTTCATAATCAGTGAATTTTCGAGTAAATTTTCAAATAGAAGAGTGTTTTCATTCTTCTAAAACGATAGGTATTTGCTTTGTGCTTTGAATGCTGCTTATCCTGCAAGTTTCAGTGTCTCAGGCAGATTCCTGGTCACAGCATACCAAGCTTTAACATCTTTGGATTTTTTTCTCCTTGTGTTATGTGCAGAAACTTTTTGCTGCAGTGTTTCATGTGGACTTCTTAGTCTTTATCATATAGTTGCAATTATGACGGAGAAACTTGATACGGGTAATTCTGAAATGACTTCTAAAAAACAGAGTGAATAAGCATGCTTAATAAAGCCTTGGGCCTGCCTGCTAAAATGTTATTCAAACATGGAGAAGGAATTTTACATTCACGAATGCTAAGTATTTCATGGCATGAAGCACTTTAAGGTTATTTTCACAGGAAAATAAGGATATTTTCACAGGAAGAGCCTATCAATAAAGGTACATAACTGCTTTAGGAAGTTCGTTCCAATGTTGCAATGTAAAAATAACAGAAATTTAAGGAGCTGTTGGGTGTAGATATCTAAGAGTAAATAAATTTCACAGAATCAGCTCTAATTTGGCATTTTTTTTTCCCCTGGTAGTTGTATTTCTTTTGTAGTGGCCTCTTATTATCCTTTCTTTGAAAAAAGAAAACAATAATTTACAATTTAAATGTTTTCTCCCTTTGCAACATCCTTGTGGTGTGTTTACAGTCTTGACAAAATGACAAATTTGAAAGCACCAAGTGTGACCAGAATTATGCCCCTTTCCCTGCCCTCCCTCAAGCATTGGCAACAACACACATGCACACTCCTGCCTCCTCTATTTCAAGGTCTTGCCAGGCATGTTGTGCTACTGTCTGGAAAAGAAATGTGACATTTGGGTCAGTATTTCTAGTTCATAATCTACTTACAGCATAGGATGATACATTAGCATACACAAAAATAATCTCTGAATTACTAGTTAAGCAGACTGTAAATAGATGGAGGTTTAGATATCCTTACATTTCAAGAGTTTTAAGAATTCACTGATCATCCTGTAAGAGACAGCAGCTCAGCTTTTCTTATGGTTAGTTATTTCAGAGGTGACGGTGTCACTGAGTGCATGCATAAGTGAGATATGTGTCTGTTCAGTGTATGCTGGCTGCTAGTCTGTTCCAGTACCTTGTCCCATGATATTTAAGCCTAAAGAAAATTCTGTTTGTTTAGTCAGTGTTCATTTTGTGCATAGAGGGAGGCTAGTTCTTGGCTGTCTAATATATATGTTAACATAATTTGATTGCATTGAAAAAGTACTATTACCTCACAGTTCTAGCTCATAAACAGCTAAACAGTACTTGACATTTAAATAGATTTTCTGTTGTGCACTTGTATAGTCAAGAGTAACTCTAATCCTATTAAAGACACTGTGTCATGGAGGCGTGCCCTGTGGGAGAAGGCTTCTTCTAACTGGTCAGATGGAAAGCAGAGGGGAGGAGCAAGAAAGAGGGTGGATTTATTATTTGCTATTAGGTCAGGGATTTCTGTGGGAAATGCCCAGTGGTTGCAGTTGCTGCTGATTTCACATCAACAGCAGTGAAACACAGAGTGCACTCTGATAGCTGCTTACTGAATGAGATACTGTAAACGGATGGGAAAAAAAGACAGTGTGTGAAACAGACAGACTCAGAGAGGGAAGGTTAGAGCAGGAAAAGTGGTCAGGCTACAGAGTGTTCTCCCAGGTGTACTGCGGAAGCTTTTTGGAAATGGATGCAAGGACCATCTGCTGCCTATAGATTAGAGGGCTGTACAATAAGGGCAGAGAGACAAGCCTGTGGTTCTTGAATAAAAACTGAAGTTCAGCGTATCTGATTTATCAAAATAAATCATGAGTCTGTGCATGGATAGGATATTAATGAATAAATCCATGCTATGGATAGAGTACAGCCTGCATTGCTATAAAAAATAGATGAACAGCAACAATGCAGTGAATAAATTCTGCAGTAATTATCTGATTTATGTATGAAGAAAAAGAGAAGCGAAATACAGAAAGCCTCTATTGCATTGCATTTAATACTGAGAGATGCTGTACATTGAATCTGACAACTATGGAAAGAGAAATCATGGAGAAGTCAAGTAGCGAGGATTCTTCAATTCACCGGAGTCCATCTTTGGATAGCAAAGACTCAGATTTTGCTAAACCTTCTACCTCAGGAAAGCAATTTGGTCGAGGTTTTACTGCTGGAGCTTTCTATGGTACAGCTGGATCACGCACGCAGAACCACACGGGCGTCGAAACCGCGACTGGTTCTGGGACTGGGACTGGCATAAAAAGTGACAAATACAGTGCACCTAAAGGCAGCAAATATGTGGTCTTTTACCTGGATCTATCCTTTGTTTTCCTTTTAGAATTTAAGAAGTGCGACATGACAAGAGGCTGCCTATGTTGTTTGAAATATATGATGTTCCTTTTCAATTTGATATTTTGGGTGAGTACTGCATTTTCAGTTGCCTTCATTTGTTAGTGTTGTCTGTACTGCTGCATTACATTTATAGTGCATCTTTGAAGCACTACAGTAAGTTCTTCCCCTCCCCCCATCTGTCTCCTCCTCCCCTCCTTGCCCTGACTCTCATACTTGCATGGAATACATTCAGTATTAAATCCATGCCTAATGAGAAAATGTACATTTTTAGTATCTTTATTATCATCTGGTTTCTGTGATTCAACTAATAATTCTTGAAACTCAATATTCTAATATGTTACATTCTTACAGTTCACTGGGTTATTTGAGAAATGGAAAAACTGTTATTCTTCGGGAAGAGAAGAATTGCTGTAGGATTAAAATCCTGTGGTGACAGGTTTCATAATTTATTAAGCTGTAGTTAAATATAATTTTCAAGTTCATTCTCGCTGTTGACATAAATGTCATTTATTTATTGTAAACTTCATTCACAAGCTGCCTTTTTGTTTGAAGGAAATTCTGTTCCATTTCTCCAATTAAAAACAATGAATTGCCTATTTTCTAACCTCTTACAATATCAGCATAAATGTGAAATAACTGGAATGATGAAGTAGTCTGGGCTCAGTTTCAGCCTGTAGCTGTAGTTGTTCACATTAATATGTGAAATTGGAGGTTTGCATTTACTTCTGAAGGATCAAAATTGATTTTCCTCCGTCAGCCAAGAGGCAAGAGGAGTTGTAACGATGCCTCAACAAGCAAATTAAAAGCATAATGTCTACTTCGAACAAAATGATGTGAGGTACAAGGAAGGGAGGAGATGTTCAAATCAATTGGCAGCTAGGCATTTTTGAGTGAACAGTATTGCTGAGGAACATACAGACTAATTGTAATACTCAGTGTGTGAATACAGCTGAAAATGAAATAGTTTGCTTCATTTAAAAGCAAAGGTCACTGTTTTCCTGATGACTACAGTACTTGAATGTATGAACAATATCATTAATTTTTTTGGTCCAGAAATATACATTATACCTTATAAATAAACAAAGACATCTTTTCTAGGTTTATTTAAAAAGAAGGGCCATTAACAGTACAGTTTAGGTGGTCTGGAGTCATCAGTGTTCAAATTTGGAGTCTTACTAGCAGCTTCTCTGTTCATCTGACCCACTTACTGAAATAACTTTTAGGAGCAAGCATTAATGGGAGATTTGGTCTAGCATTGAACCACTTTAGCAACGGTGATCTTTTAACAGTAATAGATTGAAATGTTTCAACCACTGAAATTGTGTGAATCTTACTTAAGTAGAAAGAAATAGAAAAAAAGGAATGAAGAAGTTTCCATCCAAGTTTGTATGTTTTTATTTTTTTATCTTTTGTATACAAACACTACCAAGAAGTTGCTGTAACTGTTCCTGGAATTAATCACTTTTATTCAACCTGAAGGTTACATTACTGTGGCGCCTTGGAAGCATTTATTTCATATGATGCTTGTTGCCATTATTTTTGGAACAGCTCTTCTGATATCATTATTTGTGTTCTCTGTGATCAGTCATTAGTTATCTCTTTGCCCTCACTTGCTAAAATACATGTGTTTTCTTATTAGGATTATATTACTTTTCTTTCTGTTATTAAACATTCTCATATCTCCGATATTCCAAAAACGTATTTTTTTTTTTTATGAGCTATGCTATACAGAATAAATATAGTTCTGTAGAATCATAATTACAGAAAAATACTAATGTACAAGATGTCAAGTAGTTTTCGACGTTAGTTACAACAGAAATTTGATCAACCAGCCTGGTTTATGTTGTTCACCTTAGCTGTATTAAATTCCTCCTTTCTTCTCTTTACCTGACTTGAATTCAGTTTTGCCAGCCAAACTTGACATCTTGTGCATCATTCGAGAGGACTGAAGTCTTGCTAGATTCTTGTTTTTTGTAATCAGACTATGTTATTATCCTGTGTCTTCAACCATTCAAGTAAATAGACCATCTCATTTTACTCATGGAAATGTGAGCAAGAATGAAGCATGCTATAGACAAGTGTACTGTAGTTTGCCACCTCTGGCTTTGCACCTGGAACCTTTGTTTGTTATATTATGGCTGACAGGCTGTGGGTGTTTGACTGTGTGTATGTGTTCATTGCTAACTCTGAAAATTTTGGTGTCTCTCATTCCTGCCTTAAACTTTCCTGCTAGCCCAGCTCTGCGCTTCCCAGGCAGCTCTGCCACTGCCTCCTACTTCTACTCTGTACTGAAGCACTCCCTGTTTTTTCAGTCCTGTCTTTCCTCTCAACTCTTTTTCCTCATTCCCAGGTTTGCCTGGTCTCATTAGTCCTGGTCTTCAGCACACTGAGCTGTTAAGTACAGAACATGTTTCCCAGCATTGCTGACAGGGCTGGGTCTAGGATTGTAGTACACCACTGCAAAATCCTTCAGAATTTTTATTTAGAAAGAGAAGTCCAGAACCATGAAATTGTGCCTGCTCTTGAGCAGAAACAATCATCTTTTGTAATGCAAAGTGATTTCTTTTATTAAAAAACCCTTTTTTTAGGCAACTGTAAACAGAGATTGAAAGCAGTTCCAAAGTGTCTTTAAACAGATGCCAGTCTAGCAGCTATGTGGCAAATGAAGTAGTTAATGGGCAATCTGAATGACCAGTGTACTTTCCATAAAGCTATGGAAAGCTATTTTGTTCAAGATTTGTAGTAGCACAATGGTTGGCTTCTGGGAAGTATTGTTCTACTGTAGTGCTACAGTAGTTCTTCAATACATCTACTGAAAAATGAGGAACAGTGTTTCCCTCTGGTGTCCAAGAACTCTGGACCCTGTTACCTTGAACAATTCTCAGCGTTGGCCTAAAGAAGGATGTTTTTTTCCATTATTTGCTTATTGACATGGAGAAGATTTAGTCTCCCCCACATGTGCCAGTGAACTGTACTGTGTTCCTTCTGCCTGTCAGCCAGATCACACATATTTGAAGATTAATTATGTATGCATATATATATAATATATATATATAATATATATAAATTGCAGAGGAGAGCATTAGAGAGGTTAAGATTGGAGGCAGCCTGGGCTGTAGTGACCATGCCTTGGTGGAGTTTGTGATCTTGAAGAATGCGGGCGTGGCAAAAAGCAGAGCTAGGACCCTGTGCTTTAGGAGAGCAAACTTCCAGCTGCTCAAGGAACTGTTGAGTGGGATCCCCTAGGAAACTGTCCTTAAGGGCGTGGGTACAGAACAAAGCTGGCAGCTCTTTAAGGACACCCTTCTGAGAGCGCAATGGCTCTCCATCCCCCAGCAGAAGAAGTTGAGCAGGGGAGGCAAGTGACTGTTGTGAATGTGCAAAGACCTGCAGCTTAAACTGGGAAAAAAGTGGGAAATGTACAGAAAGTGAAAGCAGGGTTGTGTATCCTGGGAGAAATACAGGGCTGTTGTCTGTGTGTGTAAAGATAGGATTAGTAAAGCAAAGGTGCAGATGAAGCTGAACTTGGCAAGGGATGTGAAAGATAACAAGAAGGAGTTTTACAGATACATAGGCAGGAAGTGACAGGCCAAGGAGAGTGTTCCCCCTCTGATGAAAGGTAATGGGGAGCTGGCTTCCTCAGACATAGAAAAAGCTGAGGTACTCAATGAGTGCTCTGCTTCAGTCTTCATGGGTATCAGGCTTCCTGTGTCTGCCAGGACCATGAGCCTCTAAGTGAGGGTGTGGGGAGTGGTTTTTGTCCCACTAACAGTGGAACAAGTCTGAGTCATCCTCATGAAATTGAACATATGTTCAATGGGGCCAGATGATGTCCATCCTAGGGTTCTGAAAGACATGGCTGATGTTGTTGCTAAGTAACTCTCCATCATATTTGAAAAATCATGGCTGTCTGGTGAAGTCCCCGGTGACTGAAAAAAGGGAAACATTGCTCCCATTTTTAAGAAAGGAAGAAAGGAAGACCCAGAAACTACAGGCCGGTGAGCCTCACCTCTGTGCCTGGGAAGATCATAGAGCAGATCATCCTAGAAGCTATGTTTCAGCACATACTAGATAAAGAGGTGATTTGAGACAGCCAATGTGGCTTCTCTAGGGGCAGATCATGTCTGACCAACTTGGTGGCCTTCTAATGATGGAGTGACGGCTTCTGTGGACGGGGGAAGGGTGGTGTATGTCATCTACCTGGACTTCTGCAAGGCCTTTGACATGGTCCCTCACCACATCCTTCTCTCTAAATTGGAGAGGCGTGGATTTGAAGGATGGACTGTTTAGTGGATTAGGAATTGGGTGGCTGGAACGCAGCCAAAGGGTTGCAATCAATCGTTCTGTGTTAGGGTGGTGGCTGGTCACAAGCAGTGTCCCTCAGGGTTCAGTCTTGGGACCAGTGCTCTTCAACATCTTCATCAATGACATAGATGATGACATCGAGTGCACTCTCAGCAAGTTTGCAGATGGCACCAAGCCGAGCGGTATGGTTGATACACTGGAGGGAAGCGAAGCCATCCAGAGGGACCTGGACAGGCTGGAGAAGTGGGCCCATGAAAACTTAATGAGGTTCAATGAGGCCAAGTGCAGGGTGCTGCACTCGGGCCAGGGCAATCCCAGGTATTTATACAAGCTGGGGGAAAATCTCCTTGAGAGCAGCCCTGCAGAGAAGGACTTGAGGGTCCTGGTGGATGAGAAGGTGGACATGAGCCAGCAGTGTGCACTTGCAGCCCGGAAGGCCAACTGTGTTTTGGGCTGCATTAAAAAAGGGGTGGCCAGCAGGGAGAGGGAAGTGATTGTCCCCTTCTACTTGGCTCTTGTGAGGCCCCATCTGGAGTACTGCATCCAGGCCTGGAGCCCCAGTACAGGAAGTACATGGAACTCTTGGAATGAGTCCAGAGGAGGACCACCAAGATGATCAGAGAGCTAGAGCACCTTTCCTATTTAGAAGGGTTGAAGGAACTGGGCTTAGCTTGGAAAAGAGAAGGCTGTGGGGAGACCTCATTGTGGTCTTCCAGTACTTGAAGGAAGCAAATAAACAAGAGGGGGAACAGATGTTGATGAGGGTGGATAGTGATAGGACAAGGGGGAATGATTTTAAACTGAGACAGGAGAGGTTCAAGTAGATTTTAGAAGGAAGTTTTTCACACAGAGGGAAGTGGCAGACTGGAGCAGGTTGCCCAAGGAGGTAGTGGATGCCTCATCCCTGAAGGCATTCAAGGCCAGGCTGGATGTGGCTCTGGGCAGCCTTGTCTAGTAGTTGGTGACCCTGCAGGTAGCAGGGGGATTGAAACCAGATGATCATTATGGTCCTTTTCAACCCAGGCCTTTCTATGATTCTATGATACATAGATATAGGTCAGCCTGAAAGTAATGCCTCCAATTTATTTCCATGGAAACTACAACAGACACAAGTAGCACAATAACACTATTTGATACAACAAATTCTCAGCTAGAAAACAATAATTAAAAATCTGTCTTTTTAGTTAAAAAAGTTCTTAAACATGAATTGCAGATGGATCTGACAATTTTTACTGTCAACAAACAGAAGTACAGAGGAAAGGGTAAGGCAATTGTGCATTTGGAAAGCAAGTAGATAGTTGCAATGGAAGGAAGTGGCATAAAGTTCAAAGTGAAAGAGAGATGATCAGTTACTGAATGACTTAGTCTCATGCTCATCTCTTCATATTTTCAGTGGGAGTTGAGAGATGACTTGGCATTTGACTGTCAAATGGACTCACTTTTTGAGAATTGAAAGAGGTGCTCAGAGAAAGGGAATTAAATAGAAAAAAGTTAGTAAAGAACTCTAGAGAAAATAGTTCCTGGTTATAACGATGAGGAGTGAGTTTCTGATACGAAGTAGACAGTAAATTAATATTTTCTAAAGCAACTTTTACAAGATACTGGAGCAATTTCTTGAAATACTTCTTAATTCTTATTAGTTCTTTTGTGAGTTGAAATTCCAGTGCTGGTTTAATGGGAAAATTTTGGAGGTAGACATTCTGCTTTCTTGTACGTAAGTCATTCTAAAAGTAGTGTCCCCTATTTCCACGGAACCACAGCAGATACAAGTAGCACAATAACACTATTGGACAGAACAAATTCTCAGCTACAAAATACTGTTTTTTAACTAGTCACCATCATTAGCTGTGTATTTTTGCCAGCCATGCACAAGAGTTTGAATGCCTTGCTTTTAAATATCTGCACCAGCAGACGTGACCCACTGTCACTGTTTCACAGCTGCTACGATGGTGGTGTTGCTCACACCATCCATGTTTCATGAGCCTGAACAGGTGGAAGTCAGAAGAGAAGTCACCAAATCTGGACTGTAAAGTGGGTGGTAGGACAGTTAAGAGAAAACTAGCAGAGTGCTCCAATGTCTTCAAATTGGTATGGGGCCTGGTGTTACTGTGTTGCAAGAGAAAAGTTATCTTCTTCTCTGGCCTGGAACTCTGAGCCTTTAGCTTAGTCAGCATTGTGGTGTAGCATTCAGAGTTCATGGTTTGTATCGGTTCCTGGAAATCCAGAAGACTCGCCCCTTTCTTATCACAAGAGATGGTTCTCCTAATTTTACCTACTAGAAGCTGCTTCTTGAACTTTTTCTTCAGTAGGGAACTCCCATGTGGCCACTTCATGGACTCTTTCTCATAGTGGTGACACCTTGTCTCATCAGTGATGATGATACAGTTCAGGAAACTCTCACCTTCAGCTTCGTAGCATCGCACAAACTTTGCAATGTTCCAGTGTTGCAACACTGGATTGTTTTCAGTGCATTGGTGCTGATATTGAGCTCCATACATATATCCCTGATTGTAATCCACAGATTCTCATGGATGAGCTGATCAAGATGCTCTTCATTTTGTAGTGTGACATCTGTGCATGGTTGCCTGGATTGTTTCTTGCCTTTCACACTGCTGTCACCAATGCTAAAATGCGCCACCCACCTCCTCACTGTGATAGCATCTGCTGTCTGGTCTTCATAAACATCCAACAAGCACTGATGAATGTCAGTGGGTGCCATTATTTCTACGTTGAAGAATTCAATTCCACACCTTTGCTTCATATGCACTTCCATGTCAGACGCCATTTTGTCAGACTGCCACTCTCCTACCATCTGTCACATGGCAACAGAATGTAATGGATCATTGGCAGGAAGGTTCAATCTCTACTGCCGTACCACCATCACCTGCCTCTGATGTCATGGGCCAATGTAATAAAATAGGAGGCTTTACTTTTAGAGCAGCCCTTGTATATAGCACATACATATCATACACACATACATGTTCTTGTCTCTGTGTGGCAAGCATATTGTTGCTGAAATAAATATGATAAAGAGTTGGAGTATTATTTCTGCCCAACAGGACATAAGTTTTGTTGAATTAGATTCATAACAAAAAATACATTTTTTGCAAGCTTAAAGCAGATGAATGAGCTAATGTGGAAGGATTGCATGAGAGTTCCACACAGCAATTTGATCTAAGTGTGGCTGAGCAGTAAGTTGAAACAGAAGGTGTTTCTCCACCATAGTACTAAGAGTTACAGGTGGTAGCTCTGTGGTCCTCTTAGCAGTTGTTCATGGCCATCTGGCTTTGGTTTTTTTCAGAGATTAAGGAAGTCTGAGCTGAGGGTTAAGGAAGCTTATAGTATTTAAATGTGGCTGGGATGATGATTTACACTGAATTTATCTTAAGTGTGTAATATGTTTTGTAAAGGGATGGGGTAAATGCAAATGTTTGCTGACTTAGTTTGCCTTCAGAATGTTTATGAACAAAGATATGGAGATTGAGGAGCTCCCTGTGTAGCTCTGCAGAAGAAATCCAGTACTGATGTTTGCTTTTACTGATAGCAACTTAGCTGTCAAGAGAGGTATTCATTAAATTAAAAAGTTTAGGTTGCATGTATTTATAGGATAGGTTTCACTTCATTTTTTTTTAATCAGAGGAAAGGTTTATAGAAACTGTTTTCACAGACTGTATCAGAAAATCATGTTGTGTATATAATGGAAATTTTATACACAAAAATTTTGAAAATAAATTTTATTCATGACATCAGAATTTCAAAATGAAAATTAAAAAGTAAAATTTGAACTAGCAGAAATAAATTATTAAAACTTCAGCAGAGAACTTTGCAAAAAAAACAGACTTCAGAAGTTTAATTTGTTTTATCAATTAAGGTTAATGAATGCACATACAGTGAGGCATTTATAATACACTTAACATTGCTTTAATTTTAATATAAAATGTGTCTTATTGGGGGAACTATATATATTTTGATATATATAACTATGTATCTGAGCCTGTTGGTCAGTTAAATCTTGTGAGCAGGCTTTGTCCCTCTGCATAACTGAAAGTTAATCTCTGAGGCTTAAGAGGGGCAGATGATTTGTCCCTGAAATGAGAAAAATTGCAAATTACTGACATCTTAGAACAGGAAGCACGTTCAAATTCTCTCTTTTATTCTCTTGCCCCTGGCTGCATTATCTGATGACTCCATTTATTGACACGGAATAATGACAAGGCGAGACCGGCAGAGAATGACCCTGAGATGCTTGTCCCTTGACATAATAGAGGTATTTATTTCTGTTATATTTTGACTGTTATGTCATAAGACAGCAGCAGAATAACAATTGCAGTACAATCCCATGAAAGTAAGAGTACTAAAAATAAATAATAATAATAAAAGTTATTCAGAGCTATACAATGAAGTCTGGAAAAGAGGTGGTCCTAATTTTCTAAAGACTGTTTTCAGTCACATTAGCAGAAGAACTCCATTTTTAATATGAATTTGAGAAGCTGTGAAAAGATTCCACGGTTTAGTTTTAGTTTCCCCTTCAAGTGGTATACCACTCTTTAGGTTGCCTATGCAAATGTACACATCAATGTTGGATTATAGTTAGCTAAAAAATGTTTTGCATGTCAGTGATTTGTCTTGAAGGATAAGGAAAAGTAATATGTAGTTCAAACAGTATCATGTCCTAACGAATATGTTGTGAATAAACTCCATTAAAAATAAATATCATTATAGCATAACAGTTAAATGTTATTGGAGGCCTGAGGCTAGGTTTATTTTAAAATACTGAAGCTTACTTCAGAACTGAGCTAGACATTTTTATTCTCGCGGCAGGGGCCCCATAACTGTTTTTAGGGAAGTGAGTCTAAGCTGATTAACTCGATAGGGGGGACATCTGATATATCACTTTTCACAGTGTTTTTCTTAGTTATTACTCTTTAATAACATCATATTTTAATCAGTTGGTGGTTTGGGTTTTTTGTTTGTTTCAATTATTTTTTTTTCCTTCAGTCCTGGAGTTTCTTCCTCTAGCTGTAGGTCGGGAGGGCCACTTCTGCTTGTTATTTTGGGTGAATGGTCAGTTGATTCATAACTTAAAATGCAGGTTTGTTTTGTGCATCTGATATAGAGTAGCCTGCTGTACATAGTTTCCTCATTTATGTATTAAGAAGCTTATAGTCATTGAAAGTGAGAAATAGAATAACACTTTCAAACTGGAAAACATGTCCCCAGTCTTCCAACTCCCAGAGTTAGACTTATTTCTTTAAGAATATGACTCAGGTTCTATTCTGTATATCCACTGTCTCTCTGACCTTTAGCAAGTATGTTCAACCCTCTGTGTCTTAATTCCTGCAATTTTAAAAAATAACTATAATATCAACTTTTATAAGGCTATGATTATAATAATGAATAAGCATAATAGCTGCAATTTTCCTTACTTTCCTCCAGACCCATAGAGTCCTCTAGATCATACCAGTAAGTTTCTTGACTTGGCCTTTGTTAGCACATTCCTTGTATGTCTTCCTGCTGTCTTCCTTGAAAGTAAGTCTGCAAATGCTGATCCAAAGAGGTATAATCTTCCTTGTGCATGTAGAGTAGGATGAGCTTGTAACTCCATTATCAGAATGTCCAAGAGTCTGTCTTATTTAAATGTTGCTGGTGCAGAATGGAACCTGGGTAGAAAAAATGTGATGCAGTCCAAATTTGGAAAGTAAAGTTCAGTTTGTTTCACTGTATATAAAATTAGGACATTTCCAGGAGGCAGCCAAGTTGTCGCATATAATTTGGTACAGTATACTTTGTAGCTCCTGTGTTCCTCTCACATCATTAATAAGATTGCCTAAACTTTCAGCAACTCACTGAAGCTTTGAATTAAAGATGGAATTGTAATGAGTATCCAGGGTTCTGTTTTAAATATCTTGCAAAAACAAATAAATGACACCTTCCAAACAAAGTAGAGGGATCTAATACAGCTGGAAGTGTGTTACTGAATGTATTTACTGAACTTATTGGGGTGGTAACATCAAACTTAATAATGCTAATGTCCGTTTACAGAAATGACCATGGACATTGAACCCAAAGTAATTTCACAACTTTCTGAAACAAATTAGCTCTAAGTCTGGTACCTTCAGCTCAGTATCTTCCTGCTTAGGCTTGCTGAATATATATATTCAGCAGATACCTGAACTTCCAAGAGTTTGGAAATCGGACTTTGATGATCATTCTTCTTTCCTGCTGCTTTTCCTGAGCTGAGCAAAAGTTCACATTAGTGTCCAAACCTCACTGAATTACTCCTGTCATCCAGTATACTATGGATATTGAATATTGTTGGCCTTGCTGCCAGTTTGTATTTTGAAAGTCATGTGTCATTCATCTTCTCTGGTATCTGTCAAAACTGGGCACCGTGATTAACAGGTTTATCACTGCTTAGGTAGAGCAGATAATGCTAGATTTCTCAGAGGATTACAATATATCCAGGTGATGTTTATGGTTGCCATGGATGAAGTCATAGCCAGATCCCAATAGTATTAGTAACCAGTCTGAACCTTCTTGTAAACATTTAGTGTCACAGTAAGACAGTGTCTCTTTTCTGCCTTGGAGGGGATGCAAGCTTAAGCACACTATATTTAACATGCAATTTATTTTACTCTTTATGTTTGCTATGTTTGTTATTAAGCTCCGTAAATGAGAAATGATTTTTCAGAGTCAGGAGTGTTTGCAAAAAAAATTGTTACTTCTGTTTTAGTGGGGAAGAAATTGTGCATCCGTGGGTTCTTGTTAAGTCTACTCGGTTCTCACTGCAGGCTGAATTTGCTACTCCTTCCTTTTGCTCATTTTCTGACTCTCCTTAATGTAAACCGTTGTACTGTTTCTCTAATCAGTGCACCTGAAATAGTACTTCAGTGTATTTTCAAGCATATGTAAGTGTCTGTGTGTCTTTGTTCGAATATTATACTGACAAGTTATGAGAAATCAGGAACTGAATCTGTGTTTTATTTATTTATTTGTAGATTTCTCCATAGTTCCTAAGTGCATTCAGGTACAATTTCAACTGCTGTAGGTTGAAATTGTAGAAAATGACTACATGACTGTTGATTCTTAAGAGCAGCATCTTGAATCAACCGTACATGATTGGGAAATGTATGATGTGTTGAGAGTTGTTGCAAGGATTTTAAATCAGCACAGATTGGTGTGTGTCTTGTTACTTACAGAACTATTAATTCCAAACACTATAAGGATTTGTGACTCACGGGTGTTGTTTTTTTTCTTACTAAAATAAGTGTTTCTCTTTTTCATTTGTCTATTTATTTATTTATTTAAGTTCAGTACAATTAAGTGGACTGAAACAAGAAAATCATGAGCTTCCAAAGAAGATTTTGAACAGATGACTGTAAGCTGAAGGGATTCATCGGTTTAATTACTGGTTATAAGCAGAGATGTATTAGTTGCTTTTAAGCACATTTCTACTTAAAAGCACATACAGTGCAAAACATGTTAACTTTAACAAAGTAGCTTACTCTGCATGTGTAAGGATAAACTGTGGAACTGGTTACCCAGAGTAATTCTGTCATGTATGATCATCTCTCTATACTATATAGTACAATCACTGAGTCTGAAATGGTGAAAAATGAAAGAGTTGGCAGCGTAATATTTTGTGTTCGCTTAATTTGCTAGCTCAGAGAACTAAATAAAATCCGTATAATAAAATGAACAGTTTTGTAATGATCTCTGCAACTGACCACATAGGATTCATTGATTTTTTTGTGTCTGACCCTGTAGCATGTACTCTGATTTTTTTTAGATGGCCTGACTTATATGGATTTCTAGTAATTCTGCTTGTAACTTTCAGTTACTAGGAAGATTACTTCTGAATCAGAGCTATATTCTTCTGTTAGGGTTCTTGATTAATTTGTTCGCACACTTTTCTTACATATAAACTGAATGCTTATATTTTGTTAGCAACTGTGTGACTGCTGGATAGCTTGAGTTATTCACAAGACTTATCTCTTCTTCTTTATTATCTTTGAAAACTTCCAATCAGTTATGTTCTTAAGCAGGTAAGAGATGTTCTGTCCCTGAATTGTAATTCAGAAATGTAAACATCTAATTTAATGTCATTTCTCAGTAGTTTCAAAATAATCAGCTGGATAGGAATCTTACTGTCCTGCATACTCCCTCAGCCCCCATTCCAGTTATTCTAGCTCGTCATATTCACAAAGAGGGCCTTTTCTTTTACAGTGTCTTTTGGTTGTGAAGATATTTTTTCAAATTTAACTAATAAACTGTATTGTCTTAATTATTCTTCCTTACAATTCCGATTGCCTTCAAATCAATTTTCACTGTTTTAGGAAATTGACATTACATCTGTTTCTATAAGACTTAGTCCTTTAGGACCAGTTAATGTATTTATCCATTTGACAGTTTGTAAATATGAGCAGTGCTTTTTATCCTCTTGATACACATGGCAAGCTGAGCCACCAAAACTAAGTATCTCCAATGGGTGCACCACTGATAGAGGGCCAAGGGCTCAGACTAGCAGACTGAGCTATTTGGGACAAGGACTTGCAAGTCCACATGTAGCACACTCCAAAGTCCAATAGGCTTGTGGTGGCCTCTGTTCAGCTGTGTATGCGTTGACATTGCCCATGAGCTCAAAAATTCTGCCTGTCACATACCTTGAGCTTTTGTTTTTTTTACAATGGTGTTCCCTGCACTTCATTTCCAAATTAACTTGGACAGAGACAGCTAGAGTCTGTGTGTCTTTATGTTCTTGTATGACTCCACACCAGATAATAAAAAAGTATAAATGATAAATAAATAAACCAACATGATATCTAATACTTGCAGAAGGCAGAGAAATTAATATTTTTTTTATATTTGAATCAGAAAAAAATTAATGTAAAAATAAGGTTACTGCATAAGTAGTACTTAGCAGATGTTTAGATCACAGTACACATTTAGATTATGGAATCACAGAAAAAGTCTAGGTTGGTAGGGATTCCTGTAGATCATCTTGTCCAGCCTTTTTCTGAGTGGAAGGCAAGTGGAAGTTGAATTGTATTACCCATGGCCTGATCAACCTGAGCCTTGAGTATTTAAAGGAAGAGGTATTCCGTAATTTCTTTTGCTAATCTATTCCAGTATTTCTCAATTCATTCAGTTTGTTTTCATTTTTTTTTCTATGTACACAAAAATTCAGTGCAGCAGCTTTTGCACATTACTGATCTTGATGGTGTTCTGCTAGATGATCTCCAAGTTTTGAATATTTTTCTTTAACTGGGAGGACAAAACCTGGACATAGCATTCTGAGTATGATCTAACAAGTGCTGAGTACAGCAAAATAATCGTATCCATTGAGTACATTTAAACCAAACAGTTCTTTCAGTACTTTTGGTAAGCTGTCCTGCAGCTGTCAGTGTAAGCCTTTCAACCTGAAGGTGCAGTTGGCACAAGCTGACAAAAAAGTTGATCTTATCAGTCCTGCATTCAAGCTGCAGCAAATTGTGTTCTCTAGTACAGTATACTGTTCTGTACATTGTTGTACGTGCTACACTGCTTCACAGTATTTTTCTGAGGCTAAACTTTTTTTTTTTTTTTTTTTTTTTTGCTTCTGGAAAAGTGTTAGTGCAGCTCAGCAGTCACTATGTGCCCATCCCCAGTTTATTTCAAATGATTTGTCCTTTTTGAAGCAGAGCATGCATTCGGAAAGCTTAAGTACTTGCTGTCTCAAAAGGTGGCACGCCAAAGGCGGCAAAAGATTTGTTATTCTTCAAGGTTGACTTTACCTCCTGTACTTCTGAGGTTGATATTTTTTGGTGATGTCCCACCTTTTTTGTGTCTGTGTTTATAACAATTCCATAGATGTTGTCTATCTCAATATCTGTGTCTTGGGAAACTCTCAGCAGAGCAAGAGAACCTATAACAGGAGTGTAGGTAGGAGAGCCAAAACAATGGAAAGGAGAAAAAAATTCTGTTTGGATCTGAATGGTTTCTGTTTGCCTATTAATCAACTCTGAAAACACCAGTTAGATCCTGATTCTAGATCTCTGAAGAGTTTTTCAACAAGCTTTCAAAGAGGAAGTACATAGAATTAATATAGAAGGAAGAAAACAACACTATTTTAGTCCCATCTGGTCTCCCACTTGTGAAATTACATAAATGAGACAATTTCTGTCCTTTAAAGCTGTGCTGTGTACATCATAAAGAAATATGAAAGAAATGAGGAGGTTAAAAGCTTTCTCCATTTCTTTCCCTCTACTCTTTTCCTCTTTTTTTTTTGGTCAGAATGAATGTCATATGATTTTATTGCTGCCCCAAATCTGCCTGTATTTGCCTGTGTATTGTCTGCTTCTAGCCTTACTGGTTCTAATGTCATACCTGCCCTACACGTTCAAAATTTGAGTTACTGTTGGGGAAGCAAAGGTCCTAATCAGGCTATGATCAAGTTTCTGTAATAACTTTTGATTACTTACTTGCTTTCTTTTTCAGTCTCTGTCAGAGAAAGCTAAGAGGTTTCATTTTCACTTATATGAGTTATTGCTTTTATAAATCAGATAGCACTATGCTAGCATGCACCATTTGACTAACATGACTTCAGATTTTTGAGTGGTCAGCAGGTGGATTTTTTTCTTAGATGTTGAAAGAACCTTGGTATTTTGTCAAGAGTCTTGTTGCTGGTTTCAACTTACTCTTAAACTGCTTCTAGAATCCATAATTAAAGCACCACTTTAATAATGACTTCCAGCATACTTTCTTGCTTAATTGCGGCTTTGGGGAGAGGAAGGCTTACTCCTTCATTGTTGCTGCCCTGTAGTGTCTCCCAACTTATGAGATTGCTAGCAGAAGTGACATTCATTTCAGTGGTGACTCTTTTTGCTGCGTTATGTGTGCAGATTTATGGCTGGTCATTGATGAAATGTATTTTCTAGCTAGCTGCTTCAAGGTTATCTGTGTTATAGGTGGTATTGTGGGCAGGTCTAGCAAAGGAAACTTTCAAACTCAAGAGCATAAAAGGGAAAAACAGCCTTATTGAATTACGTTTGCTTAGTATTATATACACTTACGAAAAACCTTGGGAGATCAGAGCTTGCTACATACACATGACAATATCATTTGTATTCTGGACAGACCCTGAGTTGTTTTTTGCTTGAAAGATTAAATAGTATTTGTGGTGCTTGTTTTGGTCATTAACTGTTCCTTAATTTAGTTGAAAAATTGCTGAGAAATATCCCAGCAGGTTTGTTTGATGAGATTCTGAATGAAGAAACAGTGAAAGGTGCTCCTAGCAGCTGAGAGTTTAATTTGAAATGGGTTAGGCAGAAACAGGAAATACTTCTCCATATATTTTACAGGTGGTGAGCTGGATTATAAAGTTAGACAGTGATTTATGAAACAGCTCCGGAGGTATGAATAAAGGTCTCAACTGACCTTTAATTCCCCTAAGACCTCTAGATGATTGATTATTTTCTTCCTATTAGAGATTTTTGGATTCAGTAATTCTACAGACATAATTATCTCTGGCAATTTTATTACTTTAGTAAAAGTTAGTAGGCCCCAGCAAGTCCCCCATTATCACTACAAAGAAATGCAAAGGGGCCCTTGCCCCATTAAGACTTATTGTTAAGAAATTTGATTGAATGTAATAATTGACACCCAGCTAAAAATTGAAATTAAGGATAAGTAGCAAGCTCACTGGCGTGTTTTAGGTTTTCTGTACTCACTCCAAATCTTGGTTGATGACAGTGAATCTACTTGTAAGCAGTTGGTCTCCATTTTTATAAAAATCTTTAAAAGAGGACTAGGTCTGTCTTCAATTTTAAATGTTGATTTGATCCCAGAATTGATCCTATGTAGTTAGGCACACAAAGATGGATGCAAACAGGATTTGGGAGATAAAGATGTCAGTGAATGCTTAGGTGAACGACACATATTTCAAGCCTGGCAAATAAGTTTTTATAGCTGAAGCAGTGAGATTGTGCATTTGGCAAGAAAATGTTGCAGGTAAGTGTGTGGAAAGATGGGAGATACTTTTTACAAGAAAATGTCATTTTGTGACTGTTGAGCTGCAGTGACATTGCTTCTTCCAGAAGCAATTCCTTACTAAAAAAATGTAAACAACATCCTATACTGAGTGGTAGAAGGAACTCTGTTGCTTTTATTTTAAGAGTTGTTTAATTTCCCTGTGTTAACATTAACAACTACTTCTACACTGAGGATATAATCAGAAAATTAAGTTATTCATTCAAAATTCAGTCATTACCTGGTTAGAATGCATCACCAGCAACTTCTTAGTCTGGTATTTAAATGATAGTCATAAGAAACACATTTTTGGAGATGATGAGTCTTGACTCTTGCAATTCTGGGACCTCTGACAACTTTCAAAGGCAAGATCTTTGATGTTATGGGGCAGCAGAACAAGAAGCATTACTTTTGGAGCAGTCCTAGCAAAATATCAATATCATTAATGAAATACAGTGTGATTGTGAAGCAAATGATATTTTTCTTTGCTACAAGGATTTTGAAAGTCCAGTAATGAGACATGATCAGATTTTATAGTTGAATATATGATTGCAGCTCTGTACATTCCATTTGAAAGTTTGCGGGTTGTGTATTTATATCAACTGAAAATGGTCTTCCAAATGTAAATTGATTTTTTTTTTTGCAGTCTTGAAACCTCAAGATGTAGGGTGCAGTTGACATCCCTAGGGGATGGGATACCATCCAGAGAGACCTAGACTGGCTTGGGCAGTGGGCCTAGATAAACCTCATGAGATTCAACAAATCCAAGTGCAAGATCTTTCACCTGGATTGAGGCAACCCTTTCTACCAGTACAAGCTGTGGATGAAAGAGTTGAGCACAGCCCTGCCAGAAAGGGCTTGAGGAGTGCTGGTGGGTAACAAGGTGGACATGAGCCAGGAGTGTACCCTCACAGCCAGGACAACCAACTGTATCATGGGCTGCTTTAAAAATAGTGTGGCCAGCAAGTCGAAGGAGGTGATCCTGCCGCTCTACTCTGCGCTGGCAAGGCCACACCTGGAATACTGTGTCGAGAGGTTGAGTTCTCTGTATAAGAGAGCTGTGAACCTGTTGCAGTGCACCCTGAGGAGGGCCGCAAAAATGATCCTAGGGATGGAACATCTCCCTGCAAAAACAGTAAGGGGCTGGTCAACTGGGCAAAGAGAATGCTCCAGGTAGACCTGAGAGCAGCCTTCCAGTATCTAAAGTGGGCTGTAAGAAGGAAGGGGTCAGACACTTTTGCAAGGCCTGTTGTGATAGGATAAGGGGAAATGGTTTCAAACTTAAAGAGAGAACATGTAGATTGGATACAAGGAAAAAGTATTGTAAAGGTGAGGGTGATGAAGCCATGGCACAGGTTACCTAGAGATGGGGTGGATGCCCCATCCATGGAGACATTCAGTGTCAGGCTGGATGGGGCTCTTAGCAACCTCATCTAGCTATGCATGTCCCCGTTCATTGCAGAGGAGTTGGACTAGGTAACCTTTAAAGGTCCTTTCCAATTCTAATGATTCTATGATTCTATTTTCAAATTCCTTTATCAGAGGAAAAAAGTATTCTTCACTGTTCAGAGCCCTGTGTTTAGCCAATGTATCAAAATGCATTCAATTATTTGCCATCACTTGAGTCAGCATTGCACAGCACTGCCCTCCCCATGTCCTGCTTTTAGTCAACACAGCATTAATAGCATGCTGATGGTTTGGCTGTTGCGGAGCAATGGGTGCGTTATGCATTGTGAATTGTGTGGGGCCACATATGGCCCTATGGGCCCCTGGTTGGACGTGCCTGATCTACTGGAAGGTGTTTCTGCATATTGTAGGGGAGCTGGAACTAAAGTGATCTTTAAGTTCATTTCTAACTCAAACGATTCTATGATTATATCATTCTGGAAGCTGACAAGAATAAGTTTCATTCTTATATTATTTATATATTCTTATTTTTATTTATATTTATATATTCTTATATTTATTCTTATATTATTTTTATTCTTTATATTATTTATAAGCAGATCATTGTATGCTTTACATGCTCACTCTAGTTTGGATGACTCTAATATGGATTAACCTATGTTGAGTTTTGTTTTGTTTTTTTTTAATTTCTTTCTCTGTTTCTCAGATGTATGTTACTGTAAGCATAACATTGTTAACCATAAAAACATTTAAAACCTCCTGAGCTAGTAACTGCTAAATACAATATGTTTCTTGAGTTTTATTAGCTTGGCAGTGCACTATAGATGTATTCTGTTGTATTTTGTTACACTATACAGAGAGATTAATTTTACCAAATCTGCTATCAAGTAATTATCATGTGCTCATCCAACATCCTGCCCTTATGTCATACTTCAGTGGTACAGTGGTGGGAGATTTTAGTGCCATTTCCACTGTAAGGCCCTATGTGAAAACTCTGTAACACCAAGAAAGTGGCTTTCCTATGTCTTTACTTCAGAAGGAGGAACATGAATGTCATCTTAAGATCTGTGGATATTTACTAATAGTGAGTAACAAGATGATAAAATTACCACAATTCAGCAGTCATCCTATCCTCCGATGTGAGTGACATGAAACGTAATGAATACTTAAGTCCATAGTTGTAACATACAGAAATCCAAAGATCTTTATATTTATTCACTGCTAATTTGCTCATGTTTGGCCCAAATAGTGACTTTTATCTGTTTGATTTATAGTGCTGCTGTTTTGCTTACAAATTGGAGATGTTACTGAGCTCAGACTGCTTTTAAAATTAGTGAAGAGTAATTGCATTACACCTGTAATTTAAAGATGTTAGCAATTCTTGGGACAAACAAACAATTACAGCTAAATTACAACTTTTAGCAAACTAATTAGAACATATTTTACAGTATAGCTTGTTAGATTGTTACTGTGGAAGGAGTGATGGAAAACCTCAGATAACTGTCTGATTAACCATCTTGCAACATCATTTTGTTTTGAGTGGAAATGCTGCTTAACCTGTTTTTTTTCAGATCCCTGTCCCCAGGTATCTGCTGCCTAATTTGCTTAAAAGTGTAAAACATTCAGTCATGGTGAGACTTCTTACAAGGTTGTGTTTTGTATTCTTTGGGGTCACTTTGAAAGTGATAACTTTGCTGTTTAGCTCCATATTTCTACTTCTAGCCATTTTTGAAACTTTGAAACTTTTGAACATTTTTGAAATGGGCAAGTATGGTCAGTTATATTTGGTATACCCACATATTCTCAAACTGTTCTCAGGACTGGTGGATTGGTTACTAACGGCAAATTTCTTAGTATAATGGAGAATGTATACTCTTCTGTAATGAGCAAAAGTAAGTACAGTTTGATTTTTATAATTCTCAACAGTGAATTGATAAAGTGATTTTATATTTTTAACAAAAGTATTTTTTGTCAGAGGGCTTTTTGATTGCATAGTTTGCATGTTTGAGAAAGCCAGGTACAAGCAGTGAGAACATTCTGTCTCCTTTTTTCTTAAGATACTTATGGATCTTCTGCAGGTGGAGAAGAATAATAAGTAGTGATAATTAACAAATCCATAGAGGCAGGGGAAGGTGCTGAGTGAATGGAGATTACTTCTAAACTGTAATGTAAGGCAACTGGCAAGGCTTAAGGTAGACTAAGTCCTTGAGAGTATGTTTCTTGTGTCATATTTTTGATAGGAAAGACTAAAGGAGTGTTGCCAGTGGAGTTTCACGTGTGATCTCCTGCCAGGTATCAATAAGAGGAATAAGTAATGTGTACAAGGGTTGTCATGGAAACATGTAAGCACTTATCTAGACAACAGCTTAGACAAAAAAGATCCTCGTTCTCAGTTGATGTTGTAGCATGGCATGACACTCTCTGGTGCGTGACACACAAGTAGTGACAACTATCATAAACCATTTAATTTTGGGTTTGCAGGGTTATGATTTAGATTTAGATAATTTTCAATCATGAAGTTATTATCAGTCAGCTTCCTGATAGTTTCTTCATGCTAGGAACACAGCAAGACATGAAACCTGTATTTTATATTCCCAAAAAGGTAAAAAGACCATCAAAACCAAGCTATAAATATTTTTGCTTAATAGTGTCATTCCTGGAGGCTGTTTGTGGTGGGGGATTTTGAATGTGATCAGTAAATTTATTCCTAGTGATTTCAGGCATACAAGCTTTTTGTTTCATTTGAACATGCCTTATCCCTATACTTATTTAAATCTAAATCTTTTCCATTGATTGTAAGGAATTAGATAGATCTGGCATACGCGCCCATCTTGGAGTTTTGCAGAATCACAGAATTGTAGGGGTCAAACTCTCGAAATTTTAAGTTAATGAAAATTGGTAATTCAAGACAAGAATTTTGAAAAAGCTCCTGAATGGTAGATTCGTATTGGTTTTGCTCCTCAATTATATGAACTATATGCTCTATACAAAGAAGTCTGTAGTTTAAAATTAAAAGTTCAGTGGAATTGCACAATGTTCTAAAATTACAACCATTTTTAACATTGGAGATTATTGTGAATACAACATCAAAACATTGGATGTTTTAGGATTTTGGGAGAAGAAAAATTACTGCTGTGAAGAAAGCTTGTGTGCGATATAGACTGAAAGCTCACTGCAACAAGCTATTAGTTGCATAGCTGAGACTTCTACTTGCAGCCTTAATTTTGCAAGGTCGTGTCAGTTATTTATAGATGACAGTCCATGGAGCAATCTAGCATGTCTTGTGACAGTTATGCCTATATTAAATTGCATTCTCTGGTGACATTTACCAGTCAAACAGGACTGTAAAATTTAAAGAATAGAGTTATTTAAAAAAAATCTAAATCTGTCTTTCTAAGCCCATTGGCACTTTGGCTTTCTAGGCATGGAACTTATTAAGTTGGTTTTTAAAGTTTACAAGAAAGCAGGTTTTGCATCTCAGATCAGCCCTGTCAATATTGCTCTTATTCTGTTAACTGTGACATTCTCTTGATATGTTGTATGTGCTTGTTAGAACTATAAAATCATAGAATATCTTGATTTGGAAAGGAACTATGAGTATCATCAACTATAGTTCCTGACTCCGTGCAGGGCAACCTAAGAGGTAAACCACAAGTCTGTGAGTATTGTGCATACACTATCCCCAGAGAGAAAAGATCAGCATCTCCCTCTCCATTCTCTGTCGTGAGAAAGTTGTAGACTGAGATGAGGTCACCCCTCAGTCTTCTCAAATCTGAACAAACCAAGTGACCTCAGCCACCCCTTGTAAGTCTTACCCTATAGTTCTTTCACTGTCCTTGTTTCCCTCCTTTGGACACACTCCAGTATTTTTATAACTTTAAAATATGCCCCAAACTGCACACAGTGCTCAAGGTGAGGTCACATTAATGCACAGAGGAGCAAGAACATTCACTTCCTTCAACCTGCTAGCAATGCTGTGCCTGATGCATCACAGGATGTATGCAGTTGGCCTACTTGGCCACCAGAGCCATCAACCAAAACCGCTAGATCTCTCTCTTAGGACTGCATTCAGTCCACTTGTCTGCCATCTCTGTACGTCTGTCCTGTTTCAGATTCTGACTTTTGCTCTTGTTAAATGTCATATAGTTGATGACTGCCCAGCACTCTGATCTATCAAGATCTGTCTATAGAACCTCTCTATCCTCAAGGGAAGCAGCAATTTCTACCTATGGGAGAATTCGATTCCACACCTTTGCTTTGTATGCACTTCCATGTCAGATGCCATCTTTTCAGACTGCCCTCTGCTGCCATTTGTCGCATGACAATGAAAAGTAACTGAACATTGGTGGGAAACTTCAGTCTTTACTGCCGTACAACCAACATCTGCCTCTGATGTCATGGGCCAACATAGTAAAATAGGAGACATTACTTTCAGAGCAACTCTCATAGTTTCGTCCCCTGCAAATGTGTGAGCCATATTCATGAGAAGATATTTCTTGCTGCACATGCTGGCACTTGAATACAAACTTAAGTCAAAGGCAGCCGCCGAAGAACATCAGAACAACCAGCAGAGAGATCAAACTGCTAGAAGTGGAGTGACTCAGGAAGATCAGGATTTGCAAGGTAACAGTAAATCATTTAAAGATTTTTGAGCCTCTGACACCTCAGGCCATCAAGGAAGAGATTAAATATAGAAATGGGCTCAGGAGTGAGGGGTGAACATAACCATCAATGCTATTGCACAGACTATCTATTGGCACTGGAACAAGTTGCCCAGAGAAATTCTGGAGGCCCCATTTCTGTAGGAAGGCCAGGTTGGATAGGACCCTGGGCAACGTGATCTATTGGGTGGCAACCCTGACCACAGCAGAGGTTTTGAAACTCATCTTTAAGGTCCCTTCCAACCTAAGCCATTCTATGGTTTCAGGTTCACTGAAAAAAACACAGAGCTCAGCAACTGAAAGAGAAAAAACATGACAAAAAGGCGAAGGAGTCTGTAGTCTTGTAGTAGAGCTGAGAGATATCAGTATTTTGTAGCTCACCTCAGTCACAACCAGCAATCTCTCCTCCTTTCCTTGATTGTCAAATCAAAAGAGAACCAGTGGCTGAAATGAAAGTAGTCAGCATGTTTAAACTGTCAAATCAATGAATCTAGCAGTAGCCAAGGCTTTGGCCTCCATGATCTTGTTGTAAGAGGAGGGCTAAGGAGAATCTTCATCCTTTACTGGATGTGGAGGGGAACATAACCACTTAGGAGAAGGAAAAGGCTGAGGTTCTCATTGCCTTCTGGCATCTCAGTCTGGGATGGGGAGCAGAATAAACCCCCCACAATGCAGGCAGAAACAGTGACCTACTACTCCACCTGGACTGCCACAAGTCCATGGGGCCAGATGAGATCCAGCTCTGGGTGCTGAAAAAGTGGCAGACGTGATTGCCTAGCTGCTTTCCATCATCTATCAGCATTCCTGGTGTCAATGGTTTAGGGGCTGGTTCAGCCCAGTTCTGTGACTAATGAGGCAGGGAGTCCAACAGACCCATGCCACAGGAAAGGGAAAAAAGAGAAACGGGAAAGGATAGGGAGGTGGGCTCTAAAACAAAACAGAGGCAACAATCTGAGGAGGAAAGTTAATTTACTAAATAAGATATCGGAATGCAAAAATAACACAGTATAATGCAATATTATTGGAATTCAGGCTAATAAATGAAATAAAATGAGAGAGTGTCCAAAAACTGAAGGCCTTACTCTAATGCTGAAGGTGAGATGTCTGCCAAGACGAGCAGAAAGGGAAAAGAGAGAGAACAGTCTTGTGATCTGCAAATAGTTTTATCTTTCCCTCTGAACAGGAAATGGAAACAGAACCATGCAAGGTCCTCTGGGGTTTGTAGTTCTCCTCTTCTGAGAACCAGGTACTTGAAAATATCGACAGTCCATGGAACTGGAGCATTAACTCTCTGACTCCCAGTACACTAGATAATGTGGAATACTGATAGCAAAAATCATAAAACCATGATACCTGCTCAGCCAGAGAGTTCCTAGAGGATTGGAGGATTGCCAGCATGACTCCCATCTACAAGAGTGGTTGTAAGGAGGATCTGGGGATCTGCAGGCCCATCAGCCTGACCTTGGTGCCAGGAAAGGTTATGGAGCAGAACATCTTGAATGACATCACATGGCATGTGCGAGACAACTGGGGGATCAGGCCCAGCCAGCATGGGTTCATGAAAGGCAGGTCCAGCTTGACCAACATGATCTCCTTCTGCAATTGAGTGACTCACCAGGAGGATGAGGGAAAGGCTGTTGACATAGCCTACCTAAACTTCAGCAAAGCCTCTGAAACTGTGTCCCACAGTATTCTTCTGGAGAAGCTGGCAGCTTCATGGCTTGGACGGGTACACCCTTTGTTGTATAAAGAACTGGCTGGATAGCCAGGCCTAGAGAGTGGTGGTGAATGATGACCACGAAATCCAGCTGGTGACTGGTGACGAGTGGTGTTCCCCATGGGTTAGTATTGGATCCTGCCCTGTTTAATATCTTTATGATGATGGCATTGAGTGCACCCTCAGTAAATTTGCAGATGACACCAAGTTCAGGGGAATCTTTGGAGGGATCTGCTTGAGGGTAGGAAGGCCCTACAGAGGGATCTGGATGGGCTGGATCACTGGACTGAGGCCAATGGACTGAAGCTCAGCAAGACTTCTACTCTGCCCTCGGAAGGCCCCATCTGGAGTACTGTGTCCAGATCTGGGGCCTCCAGTACAAGAAAGAGAGGGAGCTGTTAAAGGGGGTCTAGAAGAGGGCCACAAAGATGAGCAGAGGGCTGGAGCATCTCCCCTACGAAGACAGGATGAGGGAGTTGGGCTTGTTCAGCCTGCAGAAGAGAAGGTTGCAGGGTGACCACATTGCAGCCTTCCAGAACCTAAAGGGAGCCTATGAACAGGAGGGGATCAACTCTTTACGAGGGTAGATAATGGCAGGACAAGGGAAAATGGTTTTAAGTTGAAGGAGAGAAGGTTTAGGTTGGATTTCGGGGGGAATTTCTTTACAGAGAGAGTGGTGAGGTGCTGGACCAGACTGCCCAGAGAGGTTTTGGATGCTCTGTCCCTGGAGGTGTTCAAGGCCAGATTGGATGGGGCTCTGGGCAGCTTGGTCTAGTATTAGATACAGAGGTTGGCAGCCCTTCTAGTAACAGGTTGGAGCTTGATGATCATTGAGGTCTCTTCCAACCCAAGCCATTCTGTGATTCTGTGAAGATTAAATGCCATGTTCTGCACTTTGATAACAGTAATCTCATCCAATGTTACTGGCTTGGGTCAGAAAGGCTGGAAGACTGTGTGGAGGAAACAGACCCTGGAATATTTGTCAACACTCAGCTGAATGAGAGTGTGTCTAGGTGGCCAAGAACACCAATGGTATCCTGGCTGGTACCAGAAATAATGTTGCCTGCAGGAGCTGGGAAGTGATCGTCTCTCTTTACTCAGCCCTGGTGAGGCCATATCTTGAGTACAGTGTTCATTTTTGGGCTGTTCAGTACAAGAAGGACATTGAGGCCCTGGAGTATGTTCAAAGAAGGACAATGAAGCTGGTGGGGGGTCTAGAGCACAAGCCTTATGAGGAGCAGATGAGTGAACTAGGATTGTTCAGTCTGGAGAGTATGAGGCCCAATAGAGACCTTATCACTCTCTTACAACTACTTGAAAGGACGTTGTGGCAATGTGAGGGTCAGTGATAGGACAGAGGGAATGGCTTCAAGTTGTGCCATGGGAGATTCAGGCTGGATATTAGGATAAACCTCTTCTCTGAAGAGTGCTCAGGTACTGGAATGGGCTGTCCAGGGAGGTTGTGGAGTCCAACCTTGGAGGTTTTGGAGACAAATATATGGAAATACTGGTGAGAGGTGAGCAGTTGGAATGGACGGTCTTAGAGGTCTAACCTATGATCTAGGATGCACTTTCAGTAGACCAGGAATGTTGATGTTGGATGGGATGTAGCTGACCTTGAGGGACAAGAATATCCTTGGCAGCAAGCTGGCTGGGCTCATCACCAGAACTTTTAACTAGATTTGATGGGGAAGGGGGATGCACCACTGAATTACAGAGAAGAGCCAGGAAACACTGCTGCCGTGGTAAGCAGCGGGGGAAAATCTTGGATTTGTCCCAGAGGATTTTGAGAGGGCTCCTCCAGGAAATTAATGTGGCTGATAGCCCAGCTGAAGAGCCTCTATACTAACACATGCAGCATGGGAAATAAGCAGAGGAGGTGAAATCCGTGATGCAATTAGAAAGCTATAGTATAAGTCATATCTGGTGGGACGATTCACACAACTGAAATACTGTGATTGAAGGATACAAGTAAGGACAGGCAAAGCAGGAGGGGTAGGTGAGTTCCACTCTGTGTTAGTGGATAGACTGCAAAGAGCTGCATCTGAGAAACATTCACAAACAGATTTGAGATTTTGAAGCTTAAAATTGATGTGCTCTTTGATGTTTCCAGGTAGAAAATGTAATGCAAAGACACATAAAATACAAGCCAAAAGTCTGATATCTGTATTTTTTCTTGGAGAACCAACACCCATGAAACAAAGCGAAAGGGGAATGTGTGCTTATTCTATGTTCTCAGTCTCTTCCCGATTCTCTTCATATATTTTTCCTTCCTCTTTTCTTTCAAATCATATAAAACTTCTGTTTCTCTCCTGTAGTATTCCTACTACTCTGTTTCTTCTGCTTCATACTCGTCTTTGGCATTCAACTGCAAGGATATTACTTCTACTTCATTCCTCTTTCTCCTCATAGTAATCAACTGGTCTACATAACAGAATGAAATTGCCTGACTTTTCATAAGGTTATTGCCTAGTACACAGAAATAAGAGCTGTCAACAGTTCTCACACACGGAAGAGGAGAAGCAGCACGCTGCTGGCTCATGTTCAGTTTTTCATCCACTAGAACTCCCATGTCCTTCTCAGTAGGACTGCTCTCTGCAAATTTTCAAATGGAATACATAAGGTTACAATCAGATAAATATTCAAATCAAAAATTTGATCATGCCCCTTTACCAAACTTCTAAAAGACCTGTCTTCATAATAATATCTTATTTGTGTAGTTGCTTTTTAGCAGTCTGTACATTTGTGAACCACTATTTTCAAGAGTGAAGGACAGGAATAGGAAAAAAAATCTTTGATTAACATCTCAAGAACTTACTAAGAATTTCGAGCACTTTCTTTGAACTAGACATTGATGCATTAGTTTCACAAAAACAGCATCAAATATCTCGCTAGTTTTATGTTATTGTTGCTCACTCTTTTTTATGTTTTAATAAAAAAAAGCATATATACCAGTAAGTTCTGTTGCTTATATACATTAACTGTATTGCATATGAGGGCTACTCCAAAAGTAATGCCTCCTGTTTTATTATGCTGGGCTGCTACAACAGAGGTTAATGGATATGGAGTTTGAACCTTGCCACCAATATTCCATTACGTTTTATTGCCATACAACAGATAGCAGTAAAGGGGCCTTGCATTTGGCCTTCTTGAACCTCATTAAGTTCATGTGGACCCAATTCTCAAGCCTGTCCAGGTCCCTCTGGCTGGCATCCCTTCCTTCTTTTGTGTCAGCTGCGCCACTCAGCTTACTGTCATCAACACTCTTGCTGAGGGTAGACTCAGTCCCACTGTCTGGGTCATTAATAAAAATGTTGAAGAGTAGTGGTCCAAAGATGGACCCCTGGGGGACATCACTCATCACCAGCCTCCACCTGGACATAGAACTATTGACCACAGTCCACTGACTGTGACCATGCAACCAATTATTTATTTGTTGAACAGTCTGCCCTTAATATCCAAACTCTCCATCTTAGAGAGAAGAATGTGGTATGAGACCTTGTCAAAAACCTTGCACAAGTCCAGGTAGATGACATTAGTTGCTTTTTCTTTGTCACTCCATTGTAGAAGATCATCAGATTGGTGAGGTATGATTTGTCCTTGGTGAAGCTGTGCTGACTTTCTTGGATTACCTCCTCATCTTGCATGTGCCTGAACATAGCTTCCAGGAGCATCTGCCCATGATCTTCCCAGGCAGAGTGTTGAAGCTCATTGGCCTGTATTTCCTTGCATCTTCTTTTCTCTCTTTCTTAAAAATTCGGTTGATGTTTCCCTTCATCTAGTCACCAGGGACTTCTCAGGACAGCCATGACTTTTCAGAATTGATGTGGTTGCCAAAATGATGACCACATCAGTTTTTTTCTTCAGGACCCTGGGATGTATGTCATTCATCCCCATAGGCCTGTACACATTCAGTCTCATGAGATGGTCTTGGACTTTCTCTTATTTTACAGCAGGGGGAATTTTGTTCCCCTGACCGTTGCATAGTGATTGAGAATGTGGTACATGTGGGAAAACTCATTGCCAATGAATACCGAGGCAAAGAACTCACTGAGCACCTCAGCCTTCTCTGTGTCTGATGAAGCCGTTTTTCCCTTTATCAGAAGGGAAGTAGTAGAGTATCTCTACTAACCAGTGTACCTGAAGAATCCTTTCTTGTTACTTTTCACATTCCTTTCTGAATACAGTTCAGTATTCACCTTTGGCTTTTCTGATCCCATCTCCGCACATCTAGACAACATCCTTATATTCTTCCCACGCCACAAATCCTTGCTTCCACTGCTTATATTTTTCTTTCTTTTCCCTTTGTTTGACCTGAAAATCCTTGCTCAGCCATGCTGGTTTTCTACCTCCTTGCTTGATTTCTTATTCAGGGGGATGGAGATTTCTGTATTTGTCTTACTTCCTGTAAGAAAAAAGGTCTTCAGGAGACTCATGCACTTTCTTAGCTTGTGTATGTGCTACTTGGGGATGAACTGTGGGCATGGGATGCAGTGTGGACTCTGGTTGTTAGGTGGCATTATAAACCAAACAGGAAGCTTCAGATGAAGAAGTGCTTCAGTAGGGTGTTTTCCAGCTCTTCCTGCCATGTCCCAACTGTGACCATTACGTGGAGCAGTCATGCAGGTGGTCTTGTTCCAAAAGGTGATAAAGAAAAGGAGCTGAAATTTCAGTCAGCCTGTAGCTTTCCACAGTGCAGCCACAAGTCTGGTAAAATGTCAGTGCTGTCCATCATAATGGACTTTGGGAAGGGAAAGACAAAAGGTTGAAATCTGCTTTGTACTCCCTGTCCTGTCCTCCCAACTCCTCTTTGAAGCATTCTCAGCATTCAGGCTTAATTTTTAACTAATTATCTTCAGTTCCTCTCTCTGTTTTATGGAATGATGGAATTCCTTGCCCTCAGATTACCAAATGTGATACCTCTCTCTGGAGTTTTTCAACACATACTGTTTATCAGTTCTGTGATTGAAATTGCTACTGTCGCCATTTTTATCACTTCTATAATAGAATGTGTGTCCTAAATTTAATTTTTCTGCCCCAGATCAGACTAGCTTGCTAATTCTGTTTAATTGGCTAATGGATAAATGAGATTTTCTTTTTCACTTTTTAGTAAGACTTCCAAGTTCTGAATAGACCTGTCAGCTGTGCATGTTATCTATCCTTTCTAAATTTGATCTCTTATTGTAAACCTACATTAACTGGCATTACTTATCACTAACATACAGTTAGCTTAATTTAAGGAACAAGAGTTGCCTTAGGAAATAGAAATTTTTAAAAATGAGTTTTTAATGCCACAGCTTTTCTCACATTTTGTTAAGAAAGTTAAAACATCAGAACTAGAGTGTAAGTATGACTAATTTAGAAGTAGCTGAGGAAGGTCAGAGAAAAAGCAATATAAACACCTACAGTAACTAAGTGCAGATTTATCTGTGCTGCTGCCATTGATTTCCTTTCTAGGAATTTTTAAGGTCAAAAGGATCGGCTGATGTTTCCAGGCACAGCATTTGGGAAGCAAAGCTGCCGGCCTGCAACTCCAATTTATGTTAGTTAGTGAATAGTACATTAAAACCAGCAGTTGTCTACCTTTTGGTGAATGAAGAGAAAGTGAAAAAACACTAGCCATGCATTTGCCTTAAGCAAACAATCTTCTCTAATGGTTTTGTTTTTGTTAAAGTAAGTAATAAACTCTCAATGTGTATGTCATCAGCTGAGATTGCTGTGCTGTGTGCCACTTTCCATTTGGGAGAGGTTATCATCTTGACATCCAGAGTCAGTATTCATTGTGGCGCCTAATCTGACCAATCTGTCCATGTGGAATAGCTGCCAAGCTAGTTAACCCCAATTTTGGAAAATGAAAAAGAATCATGACTGTGAATCACTTCCCTTTTGTTTTATTGAATACATTTCTATGTATTTCTATGTATTGAATACATTTCAATACATTTCTGTTTTTTTCTTCAATCTGTCAGTTTCATTACTAATTTGAATGTTAAGTCTAAGCTTCTTGGCAGTATTCTAATTTTAAACTTTTTAAACTAATTTAAAATTAACTATATAATCAAGAAAGCAAAACATTTTTCTTAGAAAAAATAACATACTTGTCATTTGAGGTTGAATGAATGTACACTGCTCCCTTGGAGAGCTTTGCATTGTCCTTTTTTTTACTATAATTTCTCAGATTTTTTATTCTTCTCTGTTTTATGCCAGTTTAGGATTGAGAAGGATATTTGTTTTAGTCTTTTTAAAAGTTTGTAGCTCAGACAGTTAGAATTCTTACAGTGGTTAGTTTTCTTGAGTATGGGAAGTATGTATTGCTTCAGAGGCTTATTTCTTACTTTAGCCTCTCCATGGTTTCAGGGAATTTAATTTATGCACATTTAGTTTCAGTTATTAATTGAGTAACCTCTCCTTATTGGAGAAAAAGACAAAAAAAGACATGAGAGAACATGCTTATTCCACATAGCTGTTCACAAGCATAGCTTCTGCTTACATTTTACCTCAGGGTGCTGTGCAGTGGAAGCAGGGAACAAGTTGGGAGGCAGGAGAGGGAAAGGCAGCGGGGAGAGAGGGAGACTCAGCTTCCATGGTTCTTTGCTCTAGTTTATGTCATCCACTTAATATAGAACAGAATTCTACCAAGTGAAAATAGATGCTGTACTGTGCTCTCAGGCTAGCGGCTGCCTTCTTTGATATATAGTTACAGCAGTGAGGTGATCACATGACCTTTGTAAAAAACTATCTAATTATTTGAAAAAGTTCTCTGTAGTTTCAGTGAGAATCAGCAGTAGAGTATGTCAGCAGATGAAGCCAAGCAGCTTTTTTGCAGGAAAAGAGGAGAGTACTGTCTGTGATACCATTTTTACATGGATTAGCCTAATGACTGGCCTTTCAGTTTTGTTTTGTAAGCTGCTGGCCTTTAAAAATTGGCAGTGATCACTTATGTATGCTTAAAACAAAAGTGTTATCTTTGACTCTTTTGGAGTAGTAAATTGCAGAGAAGCAAGTGCCTTTACAGTTGTAATTGCACATGTTGGTCTGAGAATGTGTTACAGTGATGTGATGTGTTCATCTTGGTGCTGTGCTGTCTTAATGCTTGAGCTTTATCTGTATTGGGACTGACGGGATAAAAACTGTATTTCCTAGACAAAGGAGTGATACTTCTTCATTTTGGAAATACTTTTGGCACTGAAGAGAAAGTCTGCTTTGCTCTTTGCTTCAAAGAGCTGCAGCAAGTATGAAGAGCCTAAGAAGACTGGTACTGTTTTTCTCGGGGATTAGTTAAGTAATTAAGTGAAATGATTTGAATTAATAACACTGTAACAGAGTGCAAAAAATGAAAGTTTAGAGACAAGCCAATCTCTTCATCTTATTTCACAGCATGTGGCAAGTAAATATGCAAAGCACTTGCAGCTCTAAAAGTTTTCAAAATGTTGCTCTTGTGGTGCATACTTTTGCTGTGAAATTCACTGTTGTAAGACGATATCAACACCAGGGATTCAAAAACAATTTGAGCTTCTGTTTGATAAGGCATATGCACTGATCAAATATCAGTGAAAAGAAAGTTTCAGTTGCTATGTGACATAAACTAATCTTTGTCTCTAAGCAGTCTCTTGACAGAACTTTCATAGGGATGTTTAGCTTTTTTGGGCTCCCTTTGAATGCATCTAGTTTCATCCACTTGTCAAAGGCAAGCTGCTGGAATGATGAGGACTTTTGATCTTGTGTGGCAGTTCTGCATAGCATCCTAGCAGTTTTGGTACTGACCTTGGAATTAGAAATACGATTGACACTTTACCCCTTGCCTTCATATTGCTATATATGTATGGCATTGCTTCATGTCATGGTAGTTTCTGATCCTACCTGGAACTGCACACCTTCTATGGGATAATTTTACTGTATTTTAGTCATTTATAATATTAAGTCTTGTGTTGGTAGTATTAATAAGGTTAAGGCTCTTGGTTTCTTAGCACTAGCAATTGTTCTTAGGAGCTACCTAGATTAAACCTGTTTCTATTACCTTCTTACAAGTAGCAGTAGTACAGCTTCATTGGCATAGAATCTAACACAGGAAGAATTTGCTAATGACTAATGTATTCTCATATTAGAATACTGCTATTCTATATCAACTCTGCTATTCTATCAACTAGGAAAAAGTTGATATTTGGGGTAGAATTCTACCACCTATGAAGCAGTGTTTCATGGATATCATACACTTGACTTGTGATGTCTTCTTGTAGTTACAAAATAGTCTTTTATGTATATTTTAAAATAACACCAATTAAGAAGGATCTTAGTAGAACATGAGGCAATAAATATAATTTGAATACTTTTTTGAGAAAGCATGGCTCATTTTTACTACTGAAGTACAATGAAATATAATACTTAATATAGTTTTTCTGAGGATCCCTCCCCTTCTCCAGAAGAGCAGACAATACAGTCTCAGTGACCCTTTTCTTTCTTGCTTTTCAGTTCTTTTGATATTTTTGTGTCGCCTTTTCTTTATTAACTAGGAAAGAAAAAAAGGACTTATTCATATGTTTCTTTAGATATTTTAGGTTCTTATGTTGTCACTTCATTCAGACCTGAATGTTCCTAGCTACAAGGGCTACAAAGAAAGTTACTAATAATGGTTATAACTTTCGAAAATATAACAGACTCATGGAATCGGTTAAGATGCGAGAGACCCTTGAAGGTCATCTATTCCAACTCCCCTGCAATGAACAAGGGCATCTGCAGCTATATCAGGTTGCTCAGAGCCTGGTCCAGCCTGATCTTGAATGTCTCCATGGATGAGGCATCCACCACCGTATCTAGGCAACCTGTTTCAATGCCTTTCCGCTCATACTGTAAAAAACTTCTGCCTTACATCCAATCTAAATCTCCCCTCTTTTACTTTAAAAGCATTTCCCTGTGTCCCATCACAGCAGATCCTGCTAAGGAGTCTGTCCCCTTCCTTCTTATAGTTCCCCCTTTAGATACTGAAAGGCTGCTCTCAGATCTAACTCAGAGTCTTCTCCAGGCTGAACAGCCTCAGCTCTTTCTGCCTGTCATTATAAAGGAGATGTTCCATCCCTTGGATCATTTTGTAGCCCTCTTCTGGATGAGCTCTAACAAGTTAGTGTCTCTCCTGTACTGAGGACTCTGCATCTGGATGCAGTAATGCAGGTGAGGTCTCACCAGCACAGAACAGTGGGGTAGGATCACATCGCTTAACCTGGTGACCATGCTTCTTTTGATGCAGTGGAGATGGTTGGCAATTTGGGCTTTGAGGGCACATTGCTGGCTCATGTTCAGCCTACCATTCACCAGTATCCCCACATCCTTTTTCGGCAAGGCTGCTCTCAATCCTTTCATCCCCCAGCTTGTATTGGTAGTGTGGGTTGCCTCAACCCTGATGCAAGATCTTGCGCTTGGATTTGTTGAGCCTCATGAGGTTCTCTGGGTTTCACTAGCCTGCCTAGGTCTCTATTCAGGGCATCTGCCCATCGGACACGCTGACCACACCACACATGTTGGTGCCATCTACAAACTTGCACTTGATTCCACTGTCAATGTCACTGATGAAGATATTAAAGAGCAGTAAAGTGTATTTAATATCTATTCCCAATTTCAGGAATGGATAGAACTCAAGCTCCCAGAGCTTACTGTAAGTTATTTGGAGCCTTTTTCTCTCTTTGGTCTCTTTTGTGGGACTTAAGCTCGTCAGGGAGCAGTAAGAATAAGTTGTTTCACAATGGGAGGTAAGCTCAAAGTAGCAGCAAAGTGTTCTGGAGTAGTGATGTCATTGGCAGGGGATACAGTGTGGCAGTGCTGAACAGGGAGAGTGAAAAGGGACTGGTAATGATAGTCAGATTGAGCCAGCAGTCAAGTGACTACCAAACACATCTGTAATTATGAGGTAGGTCTAAGGTCAAGCCAGAAAGACAGGTCAGGTCGGCTATATGGCCAGACAAGCTGCTGTGTAATTCAGGCAAGGGCAATGGTCAAGAGTCTGATCTTAAATGAAATTATTAAATGCAGATAGAAGGGGTAGAGACTTCTAGCAGGTTTGTTTTGTTTTATTTTTACCCAGGTCTTTTCGTGATAGTTTCATTCAAGGCCATGGAACTGTATCATATCAAAGCTAAGTTTAAGCACAAACAGCTAACTTGGGTGGGGTACTTGAAGCCTTCAAACTATAAAAATTGCAATACATCTTTCGAGGGTAAAGTTCTTTTATCCTTAGTGTCGCAACTAGCCTAACCAAAACATATGAGAAACTGCTCATATTGTCAAAATATCAAGTGAGCTCTAGATATAGATATTGAAAACCCTTCTAAATGTACTTGGATTGTAAAGATGGTAGCTTCCTAGAAGAGTAAGCAATTAATCCTTTCAAAAGGAAGAATGACACTAAGGTAGAAAAAAAGGATGACATTAAGGAAAAAAAAATCCTGAATTCTTGCATGATTCTTGAACTGGAGCATGCAGTTCTGCAGATTCTTAGAAGCTAATTGGCATCTATTCCATCAAATAGTTTACCTTTAATCGATAAGCAGACAAGAATATAGCAAAAGCAGGTTTAGCTGCCAGAATTTAGAGAAGCTAATGAAATCTAAAAATAATAATAATAATTTATGTTATCTTCTATTCCTTATTATATAAAAACAAACTGTAGAGTAGGATTTATTTTTTCTTCTTGAAAAAGAAGTGGCTTGACATTAGCTTTTGTCATAGCAAGACTGATTAATCTGATAGTGCTTTCTGTACCTGGTCATCTTGTATGAAGCTGAAACTTTCTGACTTTCTCTTTGATATAATGAGGAAATGTGGGGCTGTTAAGAAAGGGAACACTTCAATTGTCATTTGTAATTAAGTAATTAAGCAAATGTTAAAAGGAAATAATGTTTATTCTTTGAAATATTCACGGTCCCTCTCTTCAGCTAAGATTTTCATTGGTTTTTTAATGGCAATCTCCTATTATCCCTGTTAATCTACTGAAATAGAAAATATAATCTCACTTTTTAGTAAAATGTACACACACTGCTTGTGTGTATGCAAAACAGATGCAAAAAGAGATTTTGTTGCTGGTGGGTTTTTTTGGAAAGTGTGTGGCTCACTCATTCTGTATACATGTGCCTGTGTGGACAAAGGGGAGAAAGAAGAGAGGGAAAAAGGACACTAGCTGGCTGTGTCCTAGAGTGCAGCATCTGCAGTGAAGTATTCTAAGGGCTTTTCATCCAGTAAAGCAAATGCAGACCAGTAGTAAGGAGCTATATTGCAACTTTTGGTAGTATTTAGATATTTATAAGTATCCATATGCTTCTTACTTGTGTTTCCCTTTAATCTGCTCTGATTATGCATGTTCAAGTAGTCCATTACTGTATGTGTCTTGCTTAGATGCTATCTGCAGAACATTTTTATAAATAGAACTATCTGGTGGACTACAGGTTGGCCATGAGCCAGCAGTGTGCCCTCGTGGCCAAAAAGGCCAATGGCATTCTGGGGTGCATTAAGAAGAGCGTGTCCAGCAGGTCGAGGGAGGTGATCCTCCCCCTCTACTCTGCCCTGGTAAGGCCTCATCTGGAGTACTGTGTGCAGTTCTGGGCTCCCCAGTACAAAAAAGACAGGGATCTCTTGGAAAGAGTCCAGCGGAGGGCCACAAAGATGGTGAAGGGCCTGGAGCATCTCCCCTATGAAGAAAGGCTAAATGAACTGGGTCTGTTTAGCCTTGAGAAAAGAAGACTGAGAGGGGACCTGATCCAGGTTTATAAATATCTGAGGTGTGGCGGCCATAGTGGTGAGGCCAGTCTCTTTTCAGTGGTACGTGGAGACAGGACGAGGGGAAACGGACATAAGCTGCAGCATCGGAAGTTTTGCACGAATGTGTGTAAGAACTTCTTCACGGTGAGGGTGACGGAGCATTGGAACAGGCTGCCCAGGGAGGTTGTGGAGTCTCCTTCTCTGGAGATATTCAAGTCTCGCCTGGACGCCTACCTGTGCAACCTGGTGTAGGGAACCTGCTTTGGCAGGGGGGGTTGGTCTCGATGATCTCTAGAGGTCCCTTCCAACCCCTACAATTCTGTGATTCTGTGATTCTGTGATTGAGATATGGTAGTAGTGAGAATGTAATGAGGTCATATTCAAGAAAAACAATACTGTGATGCAGGAATACCACTACAATGTTTTTTTTTTTTCTACATCTGAGACACAAGATAAAGGAAACTGCTTGTCTGACTGAGATACAAAACACTGTTTATCAGGACAGTTTCAAATCCAGTCCATGTTATTTAATAATGAACATGTGGTTTTCTATTTTTTTTTTCTCTATCATGATTTATGTATAAAAACCTGGAGAGGAGTCAGCCCAATTCCTTTGAAAAGCAGGCTTGGAGAGGATGACAGACCACTTAGAAGAACTTTGCTACTGTAAGAGGAGGATGGATCAAGTCTGCAAAGAGTTATTTCACTTTTCATGCTCTGACACACAGGAACTTCCAGATTTCTGATTGTTCTGATTGTTGAGGTTTGCTTTTACGTCATGATTTTTATGTTCAATTAGCAATGACGATCCTGATTAAATTTCTTCCTGGTGATTACTGTCATTGTACTCATATAGAACCTTTGAGTCCTAGTTAGATCCTCGTGCAAACACAGAATCAGAAGGTGTGCATGACTAATTTTTGTAATGATTTTAATCAGAAGATTTAAAAGTGTTTCTCAAGATAAGTAAATACACCTTAGGTCCATTTTATTAAGAGAGAAACCGAGTCACAGACAATGAAAACACTCCTTGAAGGCTTTTTAACAGGCCATTCGTGTGGAAGACAGAATCTAGGTCTTGAGAGTCACTGTATTCTGTTGGTCATATATTTACTAACATTTCAGACTTGATTTACCATGGTGCTGGTTTACCTTCAGTTTCTTATGACTTCAACAGAACTTCTGAATGCCCAGTATTTCAGGAAATGAAGTGCATCTTAGAAAAAAGGCCTGCATCAGCCTGTAACATGGATAGCAACATGGAAAGCCATGTTGCATTTATGAAGCCATTCTGCTTTTTTTTCTGCAAAGTCTTGAATACTGATGTGTAGCAGAATGCTGATGGGAGGTTTCAACCTCTACTGCCATACCACCATCGCCTCTGACATTTGGAGGCAACATGATAAAATAGGAGGCATTACTTCACCTAAGTGAAGTCTTCCTGGGTTATTTTCTTTCCCATTACTAAACATAGTAAAACAAACACAGGGAGAGAAGTATGCTGCACCTTCAAAACCAGCTAATTTACATCTCCACCAACAAAATACTGTCACTGGGAATCTTGATCTTATTGATATGAGTGGAGCCTTCTTTAAAAGTCCTTGTGTATAGCAGAATAGGTTTCTACATTAGTTACGGTAACTTCTAATTATACTGCAAGTCCTTAAAGGAACAAATTAAGATCAGATAGGCATTTCTGTTCTTTCAGCTACCCTTTTGAAGTCAAATAGCTGGTCCCCTTCTCTAATTCTCAGCTAGACAATATGAAGGTCATTTTTTTCACATTCTTGTTGTGAACTATGCTCTAAGAATACATTCATATTCTTTCAAATTTATCCAGAGTGTAGCCATCTGACAATGCACTTAACACATGAGCTACTATTTGGCAGTGCTTCATACTTCAGAAGTCTTGAAATTCTAAGTGCCAAGCACTTATGTTACTGTAAGTCTGTGTTCTTCACTCTTTTGACTATGTATTTGAAATGCCTGTTTTTAGCTGTTTTTATTTTGTGCAGCTTTAAGTTGTTGGACTAAAAATATGAAAATATGTAACTTTTTGGTATATGTCAGGAATACACTAAGTAGAAATAAGACCAAGATGTTGGGACACGTTAAAATGAGACTGGAATTTCATATACATTCTTAGTAATTCACCAGGCTGTATTTCATCACCTGAGATGTGCAGAATGATCCAAGTTAGAAAAAAATGTTGCTAGTGTCATAAATGCTTGCATTAGAGTAACTCAGAAAGGCAGTTACTCAGTTGAATCTTCAAGTAACTAAATGAACTTTTTCAATATTCACTTTCATTTTTTTGGGAATTGATAAGCTAATCAGAGAAACTGAGATCTAAACACTTGCTTCTGCTGTCTGCACTGCTAGTACTACAAAATGAATATTTAAAGCTTCGGGTAATGTTTTGTTTCTGTGAGCTGACCTAGTATTTTCAACTTGTGAAGGTTTGCTCCTGTGTTCAAAGTTGAAATCTTCAGTTGCAGTAATGGCCAATCTGCAGCTTTTTCTTAAGCAGTTTCTGAACTCAGTCTGTGTCCAGCAGATTGGCAGTCATTTAAATCTCAGGCTGGTTGGTGACCTAGCAAAGTCATCTGGGGCTGACTATGCCAGGGACCTAGCTTTGTGTTCAGAAGTGGGACAATAGGATTCTTTGAATCCTGCTGTTAGCTCTTGCCTGTCAGTTACAAGCTAGAGTCCCTGCCCTTATTATCATCTCCTTCATCTCTGATTTTTTGAGTTCTTTGTTGTATGTTTTTGCAGTATGAAAATTTTAGTATTAAGCTAATGAGGAAGGCTGGCCTATTCTCCTTTCTGTGACCCTGCTGAAGTCAGCAGAAGTTTTGCTATTGATTTCACTGAAGCCAGAATTTTATACTTTCTGTTTAAGAAAACAGTTTATGTTCAGACTTCTTTTAGTATGTTATTTTCCCATTATAGTCACAGCTAAATGTTCTACCTTTAATTCATTGCTACACAGGAAACAGCGGGTCACTATCTCATTCTTTATGATAAATAATTATAGATATGAATGAAATATTTTGAAGTCTCTGTCTTCTGTATAACTTGTTCTCGGGCCTAGACATTTCAAATGCACATTACAGCTTTTTTTCATGTACATGCATATATTGCAGTGAGAACAAAATAAAAAAGACTAGTTCCAAAATAAGTTCTAGAGTAATGGATTTGAATGTGGTGTGTTCCTAAAGTGAAATTCAATCAGCTTCTCTCTGCACAAAATCCATCTGATCTCTGGATTAGGTTAGCTAAGGCTTACCTTAATCTGGAATCTTAACCTAAATCTGTTTGGAAAGTGATTTACAGTTATTTATTATTTATTATGGACAGTATTCTTTTCCTAAAAAGAGTATTCCTCAAGGCTTTTAGCCTTTCTCAAACTCAGTGAATGACTACATCAACATAAGTGGGAGTCATTGCCACTTTTGTCAATGGAATATTTAAGTTTTTTCATATTTTTTTTTTTTTTAATTTTTATTCTCACAAGAAATGTTAGATGATGAACTAAGAAGCCATCATGCCCTTGAGACTTCTCTGGAATGTATGGAGGAAATAGCCTTTGAAATTTTTTGCTCTGGCAAAGAAATCACCATGTACAGCTTTCTTGTCACTAAGAAGGGATTAATTTAGCAGAAGTTAATCTTGAGCTGCCGCCTCGTAAATATAGTTGGGCAATTCCAATTCTTGTTAAACACAAAGTAACTGATGCATAAATAAATGATCCCAGAACATTTCATTTATGCACACTAGCCTTGCTTATTTTCTGACCTGCATGTTCCTTCAGTGTTTTATATAGTATCAGCTGTTCATTCTGAATTCTTAAGGGTTATTTTTAGTTAGTACCTTTTTTGCAGAGGTTACAGAAGACTCTCTGGTGGTTCATTTTAAACTTGGTTGTATGTCCACTGGCAAGTAGTTTAGTATGTGCACAGTATGGAAAAATCTAAAATGGCTTTGGGAAATAACTCAAAAGTTTTTTTACTGAGAGAAATACAACATAAAAAAAAGGTTCATCAAGTTACTCTTCTTAAGCATTTTTCAGCCGCAGGTTCAGAATCAACAGACTTCTGAACTGGTGTGTTTGCCTGAGCCACTAATTCCACTCCCAAGGTAGGACAATCCTCCTAGGTCACATCTAGAGTCATTCTAGGTTTTCAGCTGCCTCTTCTGAATCTAGGACATTTGTAACACCTATGTGCTTAGTTCTAGTCTAGTTCTATGTGCTTAGCTTGTCTGAACTGTGATATCACTGTATGACCAGTGTACTGAAAAGTATATTGAATTTTCTTCTTGAATGGGATTAAGGGGAAAGGAATAAGGAGTAAATTGATGTTGATTGTACTTCGCTGTGTGGTCTACCAGGTGTAGAACCAGGGTAGAATTATTTAGGTTGGAAAGATCATAAAGTTCACCGCTAATATCCTTAAGTGCCATATGCACACGTCTCTTAAATACCTCCAGGGTTGGGGACTCCACTGTTTCCCCAAGCTGTCCGTTCCAATGCCTAAACATTCCTTCTGTGAAGAAATTCTTCCTAATAGTCAATCTAAACCTCCTCTGGTGCAACTTGCGGCCTTTGCCCTATCACTTCTCACCTGGGAAAAGAGACCAGCACCCTCCTTGCCACAAACTCCTTTCAGGTAGTTGTGGTGAGTGAGGAGGTCTCTCCTCAGCCTCTATTTCTCCAGACAAATCAGCCCCAGTTTCCTCAGCTATTCTTGATAAATCTTGTTTTCTAATCCCTTCATCAGCTTTGCTGGTCTTCTCTTCACAGGTCTGAGCAACTCAATATTCTTCTTGTAGTGAGGAGCACCAAACAGTACAATATTTGAGATGCAGTCCCAGGAGTATCAAGTAAAGAGAGACAATCACTTCCCTAGTCCTGCTGGCCACACTATTTCTGATAGAAACCAGGATACCATTGGCCTTCTTGGATACCTGGGCAGACTGCTGGCTCATGTTCATCCAGATGTTGATCAACAGCCCCAGGTCCTTATCTTCTGAGCAGTTTTCCATCCACTTTTCCCCAAGTCTATATCGCTGCATGGGGTTGTTTTGACCAAGTGTGGCATCTGCCATTTCCCCTTGTTGAATGCCATACAATTGAATGCACCCCATTGATACAGATTATTCAGATCCCTTTGCACAGCCTTCCTACACTCAGGCAGATCAATGCTCTCACTCAACTTGGTATTGTCTGTAAATTTACTGTGGGTACACTCAATCCCTCCGTTTATATCATTGATTAAGATATTTTTAAAAACTGGCTAAAGTACTGACTGCAGAAAACCACTTGTGATTGTCTGCCATCTGAATTTAACTCCATTTACAACCACGCTTAGTGCCCAATCATCCTGTCTGTTTTTAACCTCCAGAACAATTTATTTGCCCAAGCCTTGAGCAACCAGCTTCCCCAGGAAAAAGTCTGTGGGAAACAGTATCAAATACCTTGTTAAAGTCCAGGTAAATAACATCCACAGCTGTGTGTGTATATCCACAGCCATACTTACATACAACTTTTGAGGATAGATTAAGTTGTTTAAGGAATTAAATATGCTATAGATTGGTAATGAAGATGAGATACCATCCTAATTCAAAGTTATTCTAACATTACAGGTCAAAGAAGGTAACACATCTAGCTCAAATTGTGAACTGACTAGTTTACGTGACATGTCAGGAGACAGATTACAAGTTGAGTCGAAGAATGCCATGTGCCTGACATAATTGCTATATAGCCTCTACCATGACATTTAGGTTGGATTTCACTGCTGCAATTATGTTGTCTTTTTTGTGTGGCTTTAAAGTGGTCAGAGCAAGAGTGACAGCATGAGTGACAGTTTGCACAGATGAGGATGCAAACATGGCAAAAAGCTCTGCTCAAGACATCATAAGACTCCTTGGAACTGTGCAGAAATGTACCTTGTTCACAAGGTACACATTTGATAATGTTGCCTGGAGCAACTGTCCTGGCACATTGCAAGCTTTAGACCAGGCAAAGCCTCTGAAGGAGGATAGAATACAAGCTTTGGACAACAGAGTGTACCCAGCACCTGTCTATGAGTCTGTATCCTTCTACAAGGTACAAAGGCAATCACCTATTCACCTTATTTGTTACCTCATGTGATCTGTGACAGAGTGCAGACACTAAAAGATATTACCCCCTAGCTTCTCATCAATGTATGCACCAGTGATACTGTTAAGGGAGAACATAACAAAGAGTACAGGGCTCTGGAACCAATGTGCTATATTATGTGTGTTCCTGCCAGTGGAGCAGAAAGGCTTGGGTAGGAAGGCACCCAGCCTACTGGTTAACATATTGCACAGCCAGCATTTCAGGCAGAGCTTTGGTTTTTATGACCACCATCAGAGATGAAAAATACTTCCCCATCAGAGATGAAAAACACTGGTGTCATGGTTTTATGATTTTTGTTATTGGTATTCCACATCATAACATCATGTAGATGCACTGGGAGTTAAAGAATTAATGCTTCAGTTTCGTGGACTGCTGATTTTTCCAGGCACCTAGTTCTGAGAAGACAAGAACTACATACCCCAGGGGGCTTTTCATTTCCATTTTCCATTCAGAGGGAAAGAGAAAACTGTTTGCAAGTCACGAGATGTCTCCTTTCTACTTGTCTCTGCAATGTGTATGCTCCTTAGCTGTCTTGCCTTCACCATTAGAGTAAGGCTTTCAGTTTTTGGACACACTCTCTCTCATTTTATTTGTTAACCTCAATTCCAATAATATTATATTATATTGTGTTATCTTGCATTCTGATATCTTATTTAGTAAATTAACTTTCCTCCTCAGATTGTTGCCACTGTTTTGTTTTTGGGCCCATCTCCCTACTCTTTCCCCTTTTCACTTTTTTCTTTTTCTGTGGGGGTCTGTGGGTCCCTCTGCCTTGTTAGTCAGAGAACCGGGCCAAAGTGGCCCGTAAACTGTTGACAACTGGAATTGCTCAGGATGCCAGACAGAAGCTGGGGAAGTGCATCTTTGCTAAGAGGCTTTTCAGCCTACCTAGGAAAACTTCAGCCTAGGTCCATCAGAGCATGGTGACCAAAGTCTAGAGAGAAGAGAAGGCACAGAGAACAAAGTGAAAGTTTCTGGTGAAATGAATGTGCACCCTTCTGTTGGAGAACTGCAAGGGCAGGCTGCTCTAAAAGAGGAGAAAACCAGGAGCCAAGGTTGTCTACAGCAGTGTCCTCAATGAACTCAGTAGACCAAGATTACACTGGAAGCCAAAAAGAAAACTGGATGTATGCAAGCCCCTGGATCCACCAAAATCTCCAAAAGTACCGAGGTGGCTGAAAAAAGCCATGGTGAAGCTGATGTTATCTTTAAGAGGTCATACTGATACTAATTTGGGAGGGTTTCTGATTATTTGGAGAGGCATTTAGCACAATATCCAGATTCAATCAAGCTCCCCAGAATCCGTCAATCAATCAATCAATCCCACAGTCTCACCAGAAAGCAAGGAAGAGTACCCAGAAAGCTATTGTCTAGTAAGCCTGAGAAAATCGTCATAGGAGCTACTTCCATGTGTATGAAAGACAAGAAAATTACTAGGGAAAGCTAACACACATTTACCAAGGGCCTAAGAGTCTGATAGATTTCCACAGTGAGTCAATCATTTTACTCCAAAGAGTGGAGAGCAGTGAGTGGCTTGGAGTTAAGTGTGCTCTTTATCACAGTTTGCACAGTTACTTTGTAACCAAACAGTTGAGATATGGCTTAGATAAGTGAAAGATATTTACAGTGGGTGAATAACCGTTAGATTACTAGGCTTAAGGGTTGTAATCAGCTGTTTGAATGTTCTGAAAGTGAGTTTAACACTTCCATTTCTTATGGATTCATATTAAGGCCAATGTCATATAATAACTTCTTTATTTTTTATTTTTTTAAGGATGACACATCTAGAAACATTACTATTAGATTTCATTTGGTATTCTACCTGGACTGCTTTGGTTTTGTGCTCCTCCTGGAAGAAAGGCATAGACATCCTGAAACAAGACCAGGAAAAATCCATCAGGATCATTTGGGACTGTTGAATGTATGACATACAAGGAGTATTTGAGATAATTGGGTTTGTTAGTCATAGGAGTAGATGATTTCACTGCTGGCATCAGCTACTACATGGAAGGATGCATGTAGTCAGGCTCTTCTTGGAGATGTGCAGTGATAGGAGGCTACAGTCACAGGTTAAAACAAGGAAAATTGTGAGTAGGTATTGGGAAAAGAATTTCCATTTTGAGGTTGGGTAAAATTCCAGTTTGGTGCTTAGAGATATTTAGAATCCCCATCCTTGAGCATGTTTGGAACATGACCAGGTGTCCTGGTTTCAGCTAGGATTAGTGTCTGGTATGATGCTATATTTTGCCTATGGGAGAAAAACAGTGTTGATAACAAACTGATTTTTCCACTGTTGTAAAGCAGTTCTGCACAGAGTCAAGGATTTTTTAGCTTCTTGTTCTGTCCTACCAGTGAGGAAAGCTGGGAGGGGACAGAACCAGGACAGCTGAGCTAAATTGGCCAAAGGAATGGTCCATACAATATAATGTATGGAAAACTATAAAATTGTGGGGAGCTGGCCAGGGGAAGCTGCCATAGCTCAGTATCTGGCTGGGCATCTGTTGGTGGATAGTGAGGAATTGAATTGTGCAGTGTGTAGTCTGCAAGATGAATAATTAAAAAATTCCCTGATTCCATGTTGTGTAGCTTTATCAGTCGGGAATATTCAAAAATAGAGACTCTCACTAGAAAAAAAAAGATTTCAGATAGAAAATTGTAGGGTTTTTTTTGCAGCTTTTATGAAAACCATCAGTCAGCGTTAACAGATTTTTTTTTTCTCTCCAGGAAGAAACACAGTCATATTATATGATCTTTTTGTATGAACAAGAATTTCAGCATGGTAAAGGCTGTTTTTCTTTGTGATTATTAAATTTGTCATCTGGATAATGAAAAGAGGCTTCTAAAGAAATCCTTAATATGCCATCTTAATATACATTCATTCAAGGCCTTTTTATATAACTTTTTCTTTTGAGATTTGAAAGCAGACATATCTCCATTACACCCTAACAACAGCAATTAATACTAGGTTTGTGTTAATGCTTCTCCTCCCTGTAAAGATATTGTTGCTCTGGTACAGACTTCCTATTTTTGGACTATTTTGTGTTGTTCAAAAATGCTTTTTCTCCATACAACTGGAATCAGAGTTCTTCTAGAATGGGTTTCTGAAGTATTCCAAGAGTAAAACAAAACAAGGTACTATTAGAGCTAAGACTAAATGGTGGCTACTTTGCGGTACTTTTGCTGGGGCAGGGAGTTAGCAGCACCATGATGTTTTCAAGGCTGAAATAATTCTAGGGTAGTTTTGGCCACAAAGATGATCAGAGGACTGGATCACCTCTCCTATGAGGACAGGTTGAGAGTGCTGGGTTTGTTTAGTCTTGAAAAAAGAAGGCTCTGGGAGAACCTTACAGTGGTCTTCTGGTAGCTAAATGGAGCACACAGAAAAAATGAGGAGGGGCTCTTTGTCAGGGAGTGTAGTGATAGTATCATAGAATCATAAAATATCCTGAGTTGGAAGGAATCCACAGGGATCATTTTAGTCAACTCCTCACTCTACACAGGACCATGCAGAAATCAAACCCTATGTCTGAGAGCATTGTCCAAATGCTTCTTGAACTCCAGAAGCCCTTCTGCCATGATCACTGCCCTTAGGAGCCAGTTCCAGTGCCCAATCACCCTCTCAGTGAACAACCTTTTCCTAATATCTAACCTAAAACTACTGTCGCAGCTTCATACTATTCTCTTAGGTCCTGTTGATGGTCATCAAAGAGAAGAGATTAGCACCTGCCCCTGTGATCCCCTTGTGAGGAAGCTGTAGGCTGCCCCGAGACCTCCATTCAGTCTCCTTTTCTTTAGGCTGAATGAACCAAGTGATCTGCTCCTTGTACGTCTTACCCTATAGAACCTTCACCATCTTCATAGCCCTCCTTTGAATGCTCTATCCTTTTTATTTTGTGGTACCCAAAGCTTCACACAGTGCTTGAGATGAGACTGCTCCAGTGCAGCACGGAGTGGGACAGTCAGGCAGTGCTGTGCTTGATGCACTCCAGGATATGGTTGACCCTCTGGGCTGCCAGGTCATACTGCTGACTCATATTCAACTTACTGTCAACCAGAACCTTCAGATCCCTCCAGCTGCTAGTCTCCCAGTCTGTATATATATTCAGTTACACCATCCTAGGTGCAGGATCCAGCATTTGCTCTTGTTAAATTTCATGTGGTTGTTTATTGCACAGCCCTCTAATCTGTCAGAATCCTTCTGCAAGGCCTCTCTACCCTTGAGGGAGTCAACATCTCCTCCCAGTTTCCTGTTGTCTGCAAAGTTACTTAGTATACCTTCAAGTGCTGTATACAAATCATTAGTGAAAACAGTAAAGAGAACTGGCTCTAAACTGGAGATCTGGGGAACCCTACCAGTGACAACTAGGTGAATAACCTTGTCATAAAAGGAAACTCAGTTCATTAAATAGGACTCTAACCAAACTGTGTTGCTATGTGGATGGTCTCTTTAACCATAGAAACACGCAGGCCTCATCTGTGTGGAGTGCTCTGAAGGTTTGATCACAGGATGGGCATTTCCAGCTCTTTTGGTTAATACCAGTATTTTGGCAAACATCATCTTTCAGTTGAATCTGTATTTTTTATTGATTCCTCTTCTTCTCTAGAAATGGAAGGTAGTACCTCTTTGTGATGCGTAAGTAGTTTGAGAAGACAAGTTTATCATGGCAGATATCTGTGTACTGTGTCCTCCTGTTGCACATCATAGTTTTCTGTTTAATACTGATTCCCAATGTAGCTTTAATGTTTGATGTTATGATGGCACAGCTAAAGCTGGTATATAATACTGAGAGTAAGCCATGAAACAAAGAATCACAGAGTCATTGAGATTGGAAGGGACCACTGGAGATCGTCTTGTCTCCCTGCTCAATCAGGTTCACCTAGAGCCAGTGGTCCATAAGCCGGGAGGGAGATTCCAATCTCCGTGGGTAGCCTGATCCATTGTTTAGTTACTTGTGTTATAAGTGTTTTCTCGTGTTCAAACAAAGTTCTTGTGTTTCAGTGCGCCTCTTGCCTCTCACCTCTTATTGGACACCACTGAGAAGAGCCTTTCTCCATTTTCTTTGCAACTTCCCTTTAGGTCTTTGTATACAATGAAGAGGTCCTTCACTTTTCCAGGCTGAAGAGTCCTGCATGGAATAGAGAGTTTGTGAATTCAAATATACCATCATATACTTGAATACAATTCTAACTTAAAAAAAATAATAATCCAGTTGATAGGACAGGATGAATTTTCAGAGCCATCACTTTGCTGGATCTTTAAGACAGGTTTCATCTGTAGCATTAGCAAGTGAGAACAATACTGCATGTTATCATAGAATCATCATAGAATGGCTTGGGTTGGAAGGGACCCCATTGATCATCAAGTTCCAACCCCCTGCCACAGGCAGGGTCATCAACCTCCAGATCTTGTGCTAAACCAGGTTGCCCAGAGTCCCATCCAGTCTGGTCTTGAAATTATCCGTGTTTAAGTATAGAACTTATGGCAGTGATAACGTTTTGTCGCTTTCCTCATACCAAGCACTATCATTCATCTAAGAATACTTGTTTATGATTTAATCAAAAACCACTTGAACCAATATAGTGCCTTTTTCATGCCAGCAGGGGACCTGTGAATTTTGCATCAATAGAACTCCATTAAATTGCTTGTTTCAGTAGGTTGCTGTTAGAATTAGACAAGTTTACGGAGTTGTGGAAGTACTTAGAAAATTTGACAAATAATTGGATGTGCTAGATCTTGTCACAGGAGGTCTCTTGGAGCACAGTAAAAACTCCCACTCCAGTTATGTGATGGTCAAAGGATTTCAAAGCAGATTGCTGGTTTGGAACTTCTGCTGCTTGAGGAGAAATTGGTGCTGCTGCTCTTACTTTTTTTTTTTTTTTTTTTGACTACTCAGGGCAACTAGCATAGAAATGAAGGGAAGACATCAGATACAAGCCAGTCATCTTAAAGTTATTCAGAATATTTGTTTTCCTATGTCTGATGAGACATGGAACTTGCCACCCCCTGATTTCTGTACAGTCTTTGATCCATATATAGCAGCTGTTTGCAGTCAGATAGTAGCTTGGCTGGATCAAATTGAGCTTTATAATAGGACAGTTACATTGCTTACTGTATGATCAATTTAGCGGATATACATGAACTGCTTAATGAAAGGGATATTGCAGAACCTCATTCATGGTCCTTGTTTGGCAAAGAAGATATAATTAATAATGTCATTGCACTAAAAGTCAGCTGTTCAGTGGTCATGATAGCTGCCAAATATTACGTGATGCAGATTCAGGAATAATCCATCTGCCAGTACTTTCAAATCATTCTGGCAAGGTTTGTATTTCTATTTTAAACTGTGTAAATGGAAATTGCTCTCATTCTTTCAGATCTGAGGATAATCATCCAGGACCCTGAACCTCTAGGTGTGAGAGGAATGGATTCTGTCCCACAGTGGAACAAGTCCAACACCTCTTCATGAAACTCATATATAAGTCTATGGGGCCAGATGATATGCATCCCACAGTTCTGAGAAAGATGGCTGATGTGGTTGCTGAGCCACTCTCCATCATATTTGAAAAATCATGGCTGTTGGGTAAAATCCTTAGTGACTGAAAAAAGGGAAACATTATTTCTATTTTTAAGAAAGGGAGAAAGGAAGACCCGGGGAACTACAAACCAGTGAGTCTCACCTTTGTGCCTAGGGAGATCATGGAGCAGATCCTCCTTGTTACCATGTTAAGACACATACGAGATGAAGAAGTGATCTGAGACATCCAGCGTGGCCTCAGCAAGGGCAGAGCTTGCATGACCAATCCGGTGGCCTTCTGTGATGGAGTGACAGCCTCAGTGGACAGGTGAAGGGCCATGGATGTCAAATACTGGACTTCCACAAAGCCTTTGACATGGTCCCTTCTCTCTAAATTGGAGAGGTGTGGATTTGAAGGATGGACTGTTCGATGGATTAGGAATTGGCTGGCTGGACGCAGCCAAAGGGTTGTGATTAATGGTTCTGTGTCAGGGTGGAGGCTGGTCACAAGTGGTGTCGCACAGGAGTCAGTCCTGAGACCAGTGCTCTTCAACATCTTCATCAATAACATAGACGATGACATCAAGTGCACCCTCAGCAAGTTTGCAGATGACACCAAGTTGAGTGGTGCAGTCGATACGCAGGAAGGAAGGGAAGGCTTCTAGAGGGACGTGGACAGGCTGGAGAAGTAGGCCCATGAAAACCTAGTAAGGATCAATAAGGCCAAGTGCAGGGTGCTGCACTCGGGCCAGGGCAATCCCAGGTATTTATACAAACTAGGGGAAAATCTCCTTGAGAGCAGCCCTGCAGAGAAGGACTTGAGGGTCCTGGTGGATGAGAAGGTGGACATGAGCCAGCAGTGTGCTCTTACAGCCTGGAAGGCCAACTGTGTTCTGGGCTGCATTAAAAAAGGGGTGGCCAGCAGGGAGAGGGAAGTGATTGTCCCCCTCTACTCAGCTCTAATGAGAGCCCATCTGGAGTACTGCGTCCAGGCCTGGGGCCCCCAGTACAGGAAGGATGTGGAGATCTTGGAGCGGATCCAGAGGAAGACCACTAAGATGATTGGAGGGCTGGAGCACCTCTCCTATTTAGAAAGGTTGAAGGAACTAGGCTTGTTTAGCTTGGAAAAGAGAAGGCTGTGGGGAGACCTCATTGTAACCTTCCAGTACTTGAAGTTCTACATGTAAACAGGAGGAAGAAATGGCTTTTTACGAGGGTGGACAGTGATAGGAGAAGGGGGAATGATTTTAAACTGAGACAGAGAAGGTTTAGGTTAGATTTCTAGAGGATTTGAAGTTCACAGATCCTCTAGTGAACTTTAGTCTCTTTTATTTTCCTTTTTTTTTTTTAGATTCATCAGGGATCCAAGGATCCTGCTGATTGAAGTCCTTTTCCCAATCTAATGATATATTTCTTAATTTTAGAAGGGAGATTCCATTTGAAGATGAGTCAGTTTGCCCCATCAGAGGTGTAATTTTATTTTCCAGTTGTTCGATACAGGCTTTTAGAAGGTAATTTTCGTCTTTCATTCCTTCCTCAGAGGAATGGTATGCATTAATATTTACTAGTAACGACCATGCTATAGCAGATGGTACTACTAATCTTTCCTCTGCTGTTAGGAAAGTTTGTTCTAATTTATTCAGAAATTCTGCCATCTTGGAAGAAGATTTAATAATGGAGCCATACAGGTCCCCATTCTTCAATAATCCATGCAGCACTCAGCCATTGGGAACCCAGGAATCCTGGGGGTTTCCCACAGGATTTAATCCTTTGGGAGTATTAGGGGTCCCAATGACTAGCTAATGTTTTTAAGATAATCCATTCCAAGTACGTACTCTCACACGTCCCTGGCTCACCAACTGTACCACTGATGGAAAATGAAACAATGACAGCAGAGCAGCAAGATCCCAGGCTGTAGCAAGTGAGGATTTGCTCAAACATAACAGCAGTGGACACAGAAGTAAAGGAAAGAAGCTGCTCACCTTCAGAAGGCCTCAGATATGCAGGGATCTCCAAATGAGATACCCTCACTTCCACTGCCAACCCTTCAATGAGGTTTGGGAAGGGGTGGATCCTGGATCCTGAGCTCCCCTGAGTTGGCCCTGCCTCCCTACCAAGTGCTCAATAACTGTTTCAAACTGTGACTTAGCATTTGCACTACAAGTACAGTTTTTATTTTTGGGCACCTCAGCCCAAGGAAGACATCAAAGCTCTGGGTCATGTCCAGAGAAGGGCAGCCAAGCTGGTAAAAGGTCTGAAGTGCAAATCTTAATGAGGAGCAGCTGAGTGAACTGAAATGGCTTAGTCTGGAGAAAAGGAGGTTCAGGGGAGACCTTATCATTGTCTACAACTACCTGAAAGGATGCTGTGGCAAAATGGGACTTGTCCCCTGCTCCAGCCTAATTAATGATAGGACTACAGGGAACGGCCTCAAGTTATGCCAGGGGAGATTCATTTTGGACATTAGGAAAAAACTTCTCTGAAAGAATGGTCAGATTCTGGAGTGGTAGTTGAATCACCATCCCTGGAAGCATTCAAGAAACATTTAGATGTTTAGTGGGGAAATATCAGTGGCAGGTGAATGGGTGAATTGGATGATTTTGGAGATCTTTGCCAACCTTGGTGATTCTATGATTTTAGTAAAAACAGCAATGCTCCTTTACCTCAGCTGGGGAAAGTGGTGAGATCTCTCTCCAGCTTTCACTATTGAAATCCGTATGCTGTTCAGTGTTAAACAAAACTAGACTTTGTGTCTAGAGTGCAGAACTGTGAGGTTTTTTTAACATATTTTGTTCTCTTCTTTTTCATTTTTATTTTTATTTTTATTTTTATTTTTATTTTTATTTGATCCTAAGTTTACAGACATTCAAACTATTGAGCATTCCGTTCCCTGTATATCTGTCTCCTCAGAGAAGAGCTGTGTTTCTTGCATAATATTGAAACCCATTTTAAATGCAGGGTAGATACAAAACCATACAAGAATACCAGCTGGTAATCTGTATAACATGAGAATGTTAGTTACTGCTATAGAATATACTTGTTTTTTTCTCAGATCACACTGAGGAGATAGTTGACAGAGATATAACTAGTGTATCTGAAAATAGAGATATGTTTTAACTCAGGAGTTTCTGTGCTCATATGTGCCATACAAGTAGAAAAAGCACAAAAATATGCACAAAATAATGAAATGTGTGGGCTAATAAGATAGACAGGTTTTTTTTCTTTTGTATTCTGTGTTTTCTGTATTTGTTTCTTAACTTTTTCCTGATTATTCTAGTGCTTTAATTTTTTAGGCTTTTTTCCTCAAAAGGATATTGGAATTAGAGAAAGAAGATACCTCTGTGGGGTACAGAAGTGTTATTATTCAATCTTAAAGGTGAGAGGTCTTGTATTTCAGAAATAATAGAAGGATTTTGACTGCATTTAGTCTAAGTCATAGTACTCAAGTAAATAATGACTTTGCTCCCCATAATGGTTAATATATATATATTATCCAGATTGATAGGAAAATGAAAAGATGGATAGGAGAATCCATATGCAGTTCATGCTAGTTCTTTATGCAAAATCTCATCCCACTAGAGCCGTACGATATTCTTTATATCTATCTGCCTGAGTTATGTTGTTTTGTGGAGGTGAAATATATGATAGGTTTTGATCAGAGGTCTGGATCAGCATGAATTCTGAAGTAGGATGTGTCCTATGGTGATATGGCATTCCAGAAAGATTTAAGTCAGATAATCGTATCACAAAAATTATCTTGTAAATACTCAGGCCAAAGATCATGGTACTGAATGGGTTTATCATATCCCCTATCATGCACCAACTTCTGATAAAATTGAATGATACAGTGAGTTGTTCAAAGCTACGTTGAAAGCAATGTACCCATTTAACAACATTTAAGCATTGAGAGGAGCATTTGACAGAAGCCACCTGGTTGGTCAACATTTGAGGATCTACCAGTTGCGATGATCCTGCCCAATCCAGCTCCCTACATACTGTAAAGGGAAGTAAGGTTCCTGTAGTACATGTAAAGAGCATGTCGGGAAAAGCGGTTTGGATCCTCCCAGCTTCTGGAAAGGACAAACCTCTCCGTGGAATCGTGTTTGTTCAGGGACCTGGATCCACTTGGTGGGTGATGCAGAAAAATGTGGATATTCATTGTATATCACAGGGGAATTTGATGTTGCAGGAGTGCAGTCAGTAATTCCATGCATGTATATATATGGTGTGTGTATCTATGTTTAATGCATGTTAATTATTGTTTGTTTATATATATATATATGTTAAGCATGATGTAGTGATGTGGGATAAGGGGTGGAGAGTCATGGTTTTATGACTTTTGTTATCAGTATTCCACATCATAACATCATGTAGTGCACAGGCAGTTAAAGAGTTAATGCTCCAGTTTCATGTATTGTCGATATTTCCAGGTATCTGGTTCTCAGAAGAGAACTACAACTCCCAAGAGGCTCACTATTTCATTTCCATTTTTTCGTTCAGCAGGAAAGATAAAAACTGTTCACAAGTCATGAGATGCCCCTTTCTTTATCCCCCTTCTTGATCATCTGCGGTTGTGTGCTCCCTAGCCATTTCGCCTTCAGTGTTAGAGTAGGGCCTTTAGTTTTGGACACTCTATGTCTCTTTTTCATTTTATTTGATTTATTAGCCTCAATTCCAATTATATTGTATATTGTGTTATCTTGCATTTTGATATCTTATTTAGTAAATAACTTTTCTCAGATTGTTGCCTCTGTTTTGTTTTTAGGCTCATCTCCCTACCTTTCCCCCTTTTCCCCTTTCCTCTTTTCTGGGGCGTGGGTCCATGGGTCCCCCTGCTCCATTAGCCACAGAACTGGCCGAACCGGCCTGTTTGGCACCTCTGTTCCCCTCTCCCCCCTTTTTTTCAGGCTGTTTTTTTTCAACCTGTTGTTTCCCTGTCATGGACACAGATCTAGAGATAACTCCGTGACACTGTATACGTGAATTATCTTTTATTTTGTGTGTGGTATATAGAATGCTGTTGTTTACTTTTCTTTGTACCCAAAATAAATGCCACCTCTGGGTGTACAAGTCATTTTCTGAAGGTGTATGTGTTTTTCTACAAAGGCAGCCCAGGATGATGGAAATTTTGAGTATCTTAGGAAAAACTGAAAATTATAGGACAGAGGAATTCTAAATGATTTGTGATTTGACCCAAGGTCTCCTAAAGTGTTAAAAAACTCTTAAATGTAATTCTAAATAGCTACGGGTAGTATTTTGAGGAGGAATAACTTGTATATCTATATGCATCTTTCCTAAGCATAGATAACCCAGAAATTAAATACAAGACTCATTATTAGAGTATGAAAATACGGATTCATATTTGCATTTGCATATTTGCATTTACATTAGCAGATATGGACTTGGATAATTTCTTAGCCAAATAACATATTGGCAGCTTGACAATTAAGGCAGTCCACTGTAGTACAAGTTGAAGTAATCTAGTATTGCAGTTGTGCTTGTCAGTATAAAGAGTTACTCACGGGAAGCCTCTCATTAGATTTTCAGGTGTTTTTTTTCTTGTAAAAAAATTGGATGAGAGACAAAGAAAGATAATGATCATCTTTTATTTGGAAAAATATGCTTAAAATAGGCATTCATAAGTCATTGCCTATTGCCATAATTTGTTGGTTTTCTTCTCAGTAGTTGCCATTTAACTAGTTCTATTAAAACTTTAGGGTAAGCGTATCAGGTAGCTTAATAACCGATGATCCGGAGGGATTACAGGTGTGTATACTCTGAAATTAATAAAAGAGCATCTGTACATACTACCTCTTACTTACAGATGCTCTTTTAGTAGGTGTTTGGTTACTTGATATGTGATTTAAAAAAAAAAAAAAAAAAGTTAGAGATAGGGAAATTAAAGCTATTTTTTTCTAGGTCTTACTTGAAATATTTAATTTCATTTCTTACATTTGTTAAATTCTTGAGTCATCCGTGTGTCAGTAAACCAAACAAATTGCATCTGGGATAAGAAAAAACAACAAACCTAGTGTGTTTACTTTTGCAGGTGACCTTTGAGGCTAACATGCATTGTATATAGAGGCTAGATCAAAGTGTATCTTTGTTGAATGCCTACAGAGTACAGTACACAGTGCAATAAATGAAATTCCATTAACAGTCTTCTGGGTTTATTTTCAGTTGAAGTTAACTTCCATTTTAATGAACTCTACAAAGACAGAAATAAAACTGAATCTGTGACTCAGTGGGCATAGACTGTGCTTCCCTTGGAAGTAGCCTGCAGAATAAACTCCAACTCTATCAGATGTTTGAGAATCCATGCATAAGCAAGTTGTTCTAAGTGCCCTTAAGGAGGACGAGCATTAACAAATATTAGTTCACAACAGATCAGAAAGTTGAGAATCCAATAATGAATCATAAATCTATAGGAATCCAGGTTTCATGACTTCTTCTGTGGCAGAGTGCTTCTTCCTAAATAAAATAATAGTAATCTGAAGTAATTAAGTATGAATAACAGATGTGGGTTTTTTTGTTGTTGTCTGTATTTGGTGTTTTTTGTTGTTGTTTTTGTTTTTGTATTAAAAGAATTGTACACAGGAAATGTTACATTGATTCAGTGTTGGCATGAAGCACTGAGTCCTTCAGAGTAGGCTCGCTGCATTATACCAGATGAGTCAAATGGGCAATGGGATTCATATTCCTTACAGTATTTACATACAGGTTTTCTTTCACTGTGTGCATATGATCCCGGTTGACAGTGATTTCCTCAAACAGTGATGCTACTGTGTAACAGTCACAATCTGTGGGAGTTACCTGACCCACCACAAGAGTGAGTTCATAGGATTTCATAAGAAACAAGGAAATTTAGGTTTTGTTTCCATGAATTTCTGTACTATATGTTACTACAAATTACTACTAGTAAGGCAAGTATATATTAAAAGTTGCTACAAAATTACTGCAAGTAAAGCAACTATGTACTTATGATTAGATAGTTATTTATTTGCCTGTACATATTATCTGAGGTGTAAATTGTATGGCGCTCTCTTAAGCCCTCTAAGGAATGGGGCTGATCAGCAGTGGAAAAGATGATCCTTCATAGATAATCTGTGCCACATGGACCAGCCGGGCATTCCCAGTGAGAATCTGGTATGTATGGGAAGTCAGATACAAAGAAGTTCATTTTGGATAGATAGTTAGTTCCTATGTCTTTTTGGTATAGATTCATAACAGAGCTTGTCCTGGTTTCAGCAGAGATAGCATTATTTTTTTTTCATAGTGGCTGGTAAAGTACTTTATTTTGGGTTTAATGAGAATAATGATGAGAATAATGATAACATGTTGATGTTTTAGTTGTCACTGTGCTTATTCTAAGCCAAGGGCTTTTCATTTTCTCATGCTGCACTGCCAGCAAGGAAGGGGGTGCACAAGGAACAGTGAGGGTACTCAGACCAGATAGCTGACCCAAACTGTTCACTGTTTGGTCCCATCATATTGTGGAAATCATCAGAGGTAGAAAGCTGTTGTATGAAACCCTGTATGAAAAGTCGTAGAAACTGTTGAAGGTGAATTGAGCTAATTTGCACAAATGAAGGCCACCCAGCTAGCTTTAGATATCACTGAATGAGAAAAGTGGTCAGTGCTGTACCTGTGTACTGACTTATGAATGGTGGCAAATGCCATGTGCTTGCAACAACAGAAGCAGAGCAACTGGCAGAGTTGCAGTGGCAACAGTGCAGAGGCAAACCTATCTAAGCCACTACACTGTAGAAGGATATTGCTGCCAGAGGAGAGAACATGGATATGTAAGTACATCATGAAGATGCTCACATACTCAAGTATTGTGCCACAAAAGAACATCAAAGCAATGAGCAGGTGGATCAGGCTGCTAGAATTGAAATGACTCAGGTGGACTAGGATTGGCAATGTAAGTTGTTCATAGCTTGCAGAAGGAAGTAAACTAGGTGTAGATCAAGAAAAGAGAAAGCTAATAGAGCAGGAAGACAACAAGGGCATATGGGAAGAGGAAGAGAAGTTCACTTATCTCTTTTTCACACAAGCCAGACTGAAGACAAATTGAATCAGCAAAGAAAAATCCAGAATCATAAGGATTCACAACAGACAAACAACTTTGAATACTATCATATGTGAGGAGAAATACTTTATCATTAGAAGCTTTAAACTAAAAGAAGATAGATTTAGATTGACATTAGGAAGAAATTATTTACTCAGAGTGGTGAGGCACTGGAAGACATGGCCCAGAGGAGTCACAGATGCATCATCCTTCGGAGAGTTCATGGCTGTGCTTGATGGGGCCCTGGGCAGTCTGATCTAGGGGGTGCAACCTTGTCCACAGCAGGGGCACTGGAGCTCATTGATGTTTAAAGTTCCTACCAACCTAAGCCATTCTGTGATTCTCTGAAGAGTAGATTTGGCGCAGAACTGTAATACTGCTCTTTAGAATATCACATATTTTAATGAAAACACAACTAACTGTCTACTTCTGATTTCTCTGCACAGTGATCACAGATCTAGATGGGAAGTTCTGTATCAGGCATTTTAAGCAAGTATTAAAAAATAGCCAGCTTTCAGTCCCATTGTAGTATACACATTACTCTTGGCTATTCTTCAGGAGACCTGCCATGTGACTATGGTTAGAACCTTATTTTTTTAACCAGATATGGTATTGTTAAGAGTGATGAGAAGAAAAGAAAAAAGTTAATTTTGTGCTTTATTATCAGCTTTGCATTTCCTCTGGGTTCTGCCTCTGGTAGAGAGTAGTGGAAGTTGAGCTTCCTGTAGATAATAAATCTATAAATCTGATTGTTATTGAATAATGGCAAACAACTGTGATGCTATGACAACTCATCAAAAAACTTATCCCAGGCTATTGGGATATTATGACAAATATTTAAATGATATTGAAATGATAATGTTTTAATTACCTCCATGACTTCTTTGCTTGGCCTAGAATGAGGAACTATGGAGCTGGATACTCTGAGAGATTGTAGATGGTTGCACAAATAAATGTGATAAGGCATTCTTTCAAATAATGTTTTTGTCCTTCCTAAAGAAAACTTGTGCTGGGTTGTGTTGCTGGGAGATAAATTGGTAGCTCTGACTTCATCTGCTGAGTCTTCAAAAGTAGAGTTCTTCAAGTGGCTTTTAACTAAATTTATCAGTGTAAATTACATGCCTAGGTTTAGCTAAGGACTTTTAGATTAATTTTGTTTCAGCACCAAGTCAGTGAGAATGTTACTGCAGAACAGTTAACTGGAAGTTTGCTTGAAAAATTCCTTCCTTTCAGAGAGCAGAGGAAGGAGTCAATGATTAAACTTTTATTTTATCTCTTTGCAGTTATGTGGCTGTGGGCTCCTGGGCGTGGGCATCTGGCTGTCAGTGTCACAAGGAAACTTCGCCACATTTTCTCCTAGCTTTCCATCACTTTCAGCTGCCAACCTAGTCATTGCCTTTGGTACAGTCATCATGGTGACCGGCTTCCTGGGCTGCCTAGGTGCTATCAAGGAGAATAAGTGCCTACTTTTGAGTGTAAGACATCAATGCTTATTTTCATGAACACCATTGCTTTGTGATTATTTTGTTAAAAAATATTTTTACCAGTGCAAAGCAGTCCTGTGGATCACTAGCATTTCCCTTAACTTCCTGTCTTCCGTAGGATTGCAGTATGACATTCCACAGGTTTGGTCACAGTAATATTGCTGGTACTTTAGCAAATGCATCCTAGTTACTGTGCATTCTTATGTATTAGATACCAAAGTACATTACTCAGTTACCTCTGAATGAAGTGTAGGGTCAAATAGAAAGCCCTTCTGAAAATGTTTGTTAGAAGGACTGACTGGAAAATCTTAAGCACAACTGCTTTTGGATTCCAGTCGTAATTGCTCATGGCTATTTTCTACTTTGTCTTTAGATAAGGCCTGTGTCAGAGATTGGTGGAAAGCATCTGACCTGAAGTCAGGGTCACTGCCTTGCATTACCATTAAAAAAGATATAAAAAATTAATAATCTGGTAATTGGCAGCATTTGTCCAGCAAGGAAGCACAGAGTTTGAGAACCCCTCTTAGATCTCTCCACCATGGATCTCTCCTCTTGCATAAACCCAGGAGATTTCATCATGATCCTCACCACTCTGAAGGTGAGAGAAGGGCTTCCAAAGAAGATAAGTTCCAATTCAACTGAAGTTTGTGAAACACAGGTTCTGTACTACTAAGGATCATGTGAGTTTTTCATGTGTAAATGTCTCCCTTATATGCTGTTGGGGAGCAGCTGAGCAGTATTCCTTATATCACTTCAGAAAATTAAACTGGAGGACAAATATGCACTTGCTCACTCTCTGCTGGTTTGTTTTCTTGATTTTTTTTGGTATGTTGTACAGCTGGGAAAGGAAATAGAGAATAGTAATGGGGTCTATATTGTTCATACGCATGAACTGCAACACCAACAGAAACTACTTTTTTTTTTAAGAGTATGTTTTTATTCTTAAAAGGCTCTGCAGAAGTCTTTCGATACAAATTATTGTGTGTTTCTAACTTTTCAAGTACAGCACATCACCCTCCGTTTCTCCCACTGTGTATATGGGGATGCCATGGCTATGTGGCATACCACAAGTAGCTAGAAGGTTGCTTCTGGACATGAAGAGTAATTAGAAGCTGTTGAAGCTCATACTTGGGCTGCCCCCTGCAGAGAGAGATTTCAACTACAGACAGTTAGAAATAGAAATGCTGAGTCACTTGACTGTTCAAACAGGCAGTCAGATCTAGTTAAAGCCTACCTACAAAGGAACTATTCCTGTGGCACATCACATTTATCTCTGTAGTAACAGGTGACATTTGTTCTGTAGATTGTATGACTGTGTGTACTGCTGAAACTTGGAAACTGATAGTAGAGCAAAATTTAAGATTTAGAGATTACTAAACAGCATGCTTCCTCATTGATGGTAAGACCTACAGGAACTTTAGTGACAAGATAGTATTAACAATTAACATACTTGAACAATTTGAATTCAAACTTGCATATTTTTAGCAGTAGAGGAAAGGCTTGGTGGACAAGGCCTATAATCTCCAATTCGTAAGTGTCTGTTTTGCAAATATATATTCACAGTGTTTTTCTTTGTTCTAGTTTTTCATCGTTTTGCTGATAATTCTCCTGGCAGAGCTGATATTACTCATTTTGTTCTTTGTTTATATGGACAAGGTAAGCAAGTATGACAACACAGATTAATTATCTTTACTAGCAAGTAAAACAGGCTCAATTTGCTTTTGTTAGATGAAAATATGAGGGTTTTGTCTGCTCTTCAGTTTGGCAGAGGCTTAACCCTTAGGTCTTGGCTGTTTTCTGTAAGCTGCTTCTGGGGAAAAAGGAAGGGAGGAAATTATAAAGAGAACAACTAGGAGAAAACATTTTTCTCCCTGAAATAAAAGCCATGGTCCAAAGCTTTCTGTTTACTCTTATCCTAAAAGTTAAGATACCTATCAACATAATTATTTGATGTCTCTGCAAAAAGCTGATAATCTTATGGATCTGGGTTCTGGGAGGTTTGGACTTGGTTATCTTCTTAGGGCCAATCCTTCTACAGAACTGGGGGAGCAAAGAGCGAGTTTGGGGAGTAGATGAAGAGGCAGCTTCTCATAAAGCCCATTTGTATCCTGCTATCTGGTAATGATTAAGAGAAGCAGGCAACACTGGCTTAGCAGCTCAGTAAGACTGAAAAAATCCTGGGGGAATTGGAGAACTCTGTTAAACGTAGGACAGAGCCTTATGCTATGAGCATATCTAGATTCATTTCAAAATAGATCTCTGTCCATACTGTATCTCTTCCCAGGTTGTCATGATGATGTCTGCCACTTTCAGGGAGTTGGGGTGAACTTCTGTTTTTGAATAAAATGTGAAAGAGGAATGAAATAGATCTTACAAAATGCTTGTCCTCAATACCTAGATCTATACATAGGCTAACTCTTTCTGTTCTGCCAGCTCACTGCTGAGTTGGCAAGCTGAGTTGGCAAAGCTGCAAACTGCTTCCTAGCCTTTTTCCAAACCTTCATTGGATTTGGCTGTCAGAGCCAAGATACATTCCTACTTACATTCAAAATTTCAGGCGTGGACAGAAATTTGTATGAGAAATAGGACATATGAGACCTCTTGTTAAGCATTCCAACTTACTCCTTTGAAGCAAGAACACCTTCGAAAACTTTAAATCCTGCAAGGATGTCCCAACAATGATAATGCCCTTTCTCAATTGATTTCATATTGGCCATTAATTATAGCCTGCCTTAACTTGTGCAAGGAATAATTAAGTTAAGTTTGGGAGATGGAGACTCCAGTTTTAGGACATTAGCAAATTAAACTAGGCCATAAGTTACTGTCATGAGAGGCTGCTGTGATATATTGCCAACATCTGTCTGTGACAAAGTTAACATAACCTCAGCTTATGCTGATTACTTCGGTTAGTTTGGAACAGGTAACTATATGATAGACTCTTACTAGATGGGAAGCTGTTTAAATTCTCATGAAAATTAATCCAGGAGTAATTAATCTGAGAGACAGACCTTGCCTTGGCAGGAGCTTGAAGAGACCTTATGAGAGTACTGAAGAAAGGAGAGATTTTTTCTGCCTGTGTTAATTTTGTGATGTGACAAAAGAAATGTATTCCATATTCAGATCTGCACAATTCAGTCCTTCCCTACAAATATCAGTGCACTCACATTCAGTATTTGTATGATGCAGGTCAGTGAGAGCGCAAAGAAGGATTTGAAGGAAGGTATGAAGCTGTACAATTCAGAAAATAATGTTGGACTGAAAAATGCATGGAATATCATTCAAGCAGAGGTAACTCATTTTCTCATTAGAAAAAAATAGCAATTTGGCTACAAAGGTAGCCACAGTCTGCTAACTGTAGGATCTGTTTTCAATTTAAAAGATGGCTAATGCAGGCTTTTGTTTTGGGTCTTCACTCAAATATCCAGGAAGTACTCTGAAACTCAGGATCAAGGTAATACTTTGTAAGGTGAAAGTTGCTTACCTCTATCTGAGAACTGTGTTTGTCATGTGAAAGTATAGTCTGTAACAGAGGAAGAGTAGCAAAACCTGCATATATAGAACAATTCAGGACTTGTAGGCAAATGCAAATTACCACATGTTTTGGCATTTGGGCATTTGTCTCTGGGACAAAAATGCTAACACACCTTGGATATAGGACTGTTTTTTTTTTTTTTTTTTTAATATCATTAAGTATTTGCTCTTAGTTATCACTAGGCACAAAAAAAAACCAACCTTTAAAAACAGTTGTTTAGCAGATGTAAAGAAGTGGTCAGCCTCACCTCAGTGCCTGGTATGATTATGGGAGAGATCCTGAAACAGATATTCCTGGTAGCTATACTGAAACATACGGAAGGCGAGGAGGTGTTTAGAGACAGCGAACATGGCTTCACCAAAGGCAAATCATGCCTGATGCAGCTACTGGCCTTCTCTGAAGGAATTACTGCATCGGTGGACAAGGAAGGGCTACTGATGTCATCAACATGGATTTCTGTAAGGCCTTTGATAACTCCCCTACAATACTCGTACAACTAAATTGGAAGCCTATGGGTCTGATAGATGGGCTGTTAGATGGCTAAGGAATTGGCTAGATGGCTGCTTCCAAAGAGTCATAGTCAATGGCTCCACATCCAAATGGAAACCAGTAATGAGTGGTGCTTCTCAAAGATCTCTACTGGGACCAATACTACTATACATCTTCATCATAGGTGGTGTGATTGAGTGCACCCTCCACAAGTTTGTGGATGACACACAAGTCAGCTTGTAAGAATGACTGAGAAGTACTTTTCTACTATACTACCAGGATGTGTGGTGACAGAACAAGAGGTAATGGTTTTAAACTAATGGTGAGTAGATTAAGTTGGATATAAGGAAGAAATTCTTCATTGGAATTTCTGGAAGAAGTTGTCCAGAATAGTAGTGGATGACCTGTCATTAGAAGTGTTCGAAGTCAGGTTGGACAGGGCTTCAAGCAGTGAAAGATATCCTTGCACTTCACAGGGAATATGGAAATAGATGACCTTTAAGGGTCCCTTCCAACCCAAACCATTCTATGACAGTATGATTCTAGCTGAAAGTTTGCTATGGTATACTTTTCACAAATTGTGTCTAGTTAAGACAATTTATTAATCTTTTACCATAGATGAAATGCTGTGGTGTAAATGACTTTACGGATTGGTACCCAGTATTGGGAGAAAACATTGTCCCAGACCGATGTTGTACAGAAAACTCTCAAGACTGCGGACGGAATTCCACTGAATTAGTGTGGAAAACGGTAAGGTCAAGTCTTAGGGAGGGGTGGGAAGGAACAAAATAGAGGGAATGCATATGAAAGAAATGTAATCTTGAGAATTCGATTTTCATCTTACAGGGATGTTATGAGAGAGTTATGACTTGGTTTGATGAGAATAAGCATGTCCTTGGCTCAACTGGGATGTGTATCCTTATAATGCAGGTAATGCTGGTATGATGTGTGTCAACACAGATTTGTCTTGCTCTCAACATTCTTGTTTCTGTTACATGAAAAGTGGTCCTCAACTGCTTTGAGTTTGATCATGTTTTCAAAAATGTCAGATTTATTCTATGAGCATATTTGAGGCTTTATCTTTGTAAAGAATACAGGTCAGTCATCATGCTGACCCTCAAAGAAGACATGCTACAATGGGGTTTCACTTATCTGCATTTTTACTTCAGAGCCTGGGTTACCAGGTTTAGTATCTATTTGTTACTTTGTCTCTTAGAGAACTGGACTTTTTAAAATTTGGAACCAAGTTCTGGAAATTGCCAGAATGAATTAAATATTGGCTACTGAACTGAGTAAGTTAATATGTATGTAAAAAAAGGAAATGCGGAAGTATCAACATAGTTGATATTTTTTGGGCACTCCTGCGTAACTGCTGTACTTTGTACAGATTGCCAGAATCTGATGTTTTCAGTCACAGGTTTTTGGTTAATCAAGCAGAAGATTTTGGATAAAAAAGAAAAGTGACACAACTATGTTTTTCTGGATTTTTTTTTTTCTTGCTTGTGTGACCAAGACCCCTGAGCGCTTTTTGCTTTCATCACTGCTTTAACAGATGATACATCTTCAGGCATTGCTGTGTGCCTTCATAATATGCATCTTAGTTTACTGATCAGTACTGAAGACTGAGAAATCTGACTAGTGTAGAATGACTTTTAAAACGAAAGTGGGACCATGAACACAGGTAGTGTAGTTTAGGCCATCTTCTTGTACTGAAGCTTTCATTGTTTGCTTTCCTTCAGATTCTTGGCATGGCCTTCTCCATGACACTCTTCCAGCAGATTCACAGGACTGGCAAAAAATATGATGCCTAAAGCCTCTGAAACATTATCACATCAGCCCTTCTGTTTGATCATAAAAATGAACAAAAGGAGTGACTGCAAAGAGTATGAAGCCAAGCCCTATTGAGTGAATCCGTCCCACTGTCTGATCTACTTTGTTGTTACTTGTACAGATATTATCACAACTTGTTTGATTCATATTTTTGTCTGTTTCACATTTGCCATTTATTTGCCAAAGAGAGAGGGAAAAGCTCCCGAACAAACGGATTTTCTAAACAAAATCATAGATCTGTTCCAAGACTATTCCCTTTATTTAAGAACACGTTTTGCTCTACCAATACATGCTAAATGTGCAAAAGTTATATAAGTTAAACTTTAAGGGAGAATTCTTCAAAGTCTTCTATTATGTTTTCAACCCTCATGTTCAATTCACTGGAAGTCTTGTAAAAGCCACTCTAACTGGAAGTCCTGTGAATTGGAGCTTCTTGTACCTGATGGTGTATACTTTTTTGTTACGATAATGATGATTATTAATATTATGATAAATATAGCTTAGAATTTAGTAGCCTGATTTATAGCTTCTATATAGTATATCTGGTTTTACACATTTATTGTACATTAGTGTAGAAACCACTGTGCAATCTCCTGAGGATATGTTTTTCAAAGTTGACAGCTGGGGAGGACAGATAAAGCTAATGTTTCTCGAGTTCACTATTTGAGAAACACTCCTCCTGCCTCCTACTTACTACTCCTGTGAGGCTAAATTTCAGTGTCTTTACCCAGCCAAAGCAGACTGTGGCACTGTAATTGATGGTCCTTGTTAGACTGCTAGACTAGTAGATGTTATGCTATTTTGAAATCTGAAAGTACTGGCTAAGTGAGTAATTCTGCTTGGCATAAAGGAGAAAGGTTGCAGTCTGACCTGCTGATCACTTGGCAGCAGATTTCACAGACAGTATTGTCTGTTTCAAAAATTTGCCTAAAGTATGGTGTGCTACTGGATACTAGAAAGAGGGGTAGCAATTTTATTACAATTTTGTCATGCTATGCCTTTCAGTGAAGGGGCTCCATCAAAGATGACAGCTATCTCTCTGAGCTAGAAAAGGTATCTCTGGACAGAGAGAAACATAAATGATTAAAGAAGAGCCGATTCAGAAAAGGGGCAGTTTCCAAAAGAAACTCAGAGAGACTATGCACTGTCACACCTTCAGCACAGAACTGGTTCATGCTGGGAGATTGCCAAGTCTACCCAATGAGGTGATCAAGAGTTCACTGAGATGCGATGCATATTTTTCAGCCATATTCTGACTACAAAATTTGAACAAAAATTCTAGTTTGAATGCCATTTTATTGCAAGCCAATGCCATTTACTCTTTTTTTTTTCTTTTTTTTTTTTTTTCCAAGAGATCTCTCCTAAGTTTTACAGTTTTGGGAAGGAAGAGGAAAAGGCCATTGGAGGATGTTGTGTTTTAGCTCCAGTCAGGGCTCAACTCAGCTCTGAAAGGAATTCTACTGCTTGTATTAGCGGCAGATCTTTATAGTTACCTCATCCGATGTCACTCTCAAAAGAGAGCTGCGACCTATGTGAAATGGAATTCACTATGATGTTATTAGACTGAATAACAAAAACTGCTAAGGATGGAGATTTTATGCCTCTGTGGTATCCCATTCAGAGCCGTGCCATGTCAAACTACTCCTGTGGTAAATACCTGGTTTCTCCTAATGTCCAGTCTGAATATTTATGCTTTAAACTCTTGAAATATTTGTTTCATTGTACAATTCAGCCAATCTTTTCATGAGGAGCTGAAATAATGGTTGGGCCGATTCCTATCTGGAAAGTATGAGTACTCTGTTTATCTTCCTAGTAGGTTCTGTTTGCATTTGTAAATTGGACAGCAATAGCATTTTGTGTTGACATCATTTTTGATGTTCCTCTGAGATCAGTATGACGGAAAGAGAGTGAATGCATGGAACAGAAAGATGAATTTGGATTTGGGGTATTACAGTGATGAAGGCAGTTACTAATCTTAAAGCATGATGTCCACATGAGCATGATGCCTGAAGTTTCACAAATCTCTTGTTTCCTACTGAAGAACACTATATGGGCTCAGCTATTTAATTTGCATTGCCTTTGAAATCCAGGGAAGGAGTAGAAGGGAAGCACAGTAACTGAATCCAGTTTTAATTGCATTTCTAAAAAAATTGGGACCAAGAACATCTGAGCCTCACTGGAGATGTTGCTCATCGAAGAAGGGGGTCTGATGCCCAGTGTACTTGCTGCTACATGTAAGACTGTATACGAAATTACTAAAATGTTTTGCTATTTCTACGAGAAAAGACAGAACAATTTTCATTTAATGGCTCTATTACATTCTCCCTTAGGGCACAGGTGCTTTGCTTAGTTTAATTTTCTTTGGAGTTCAAGAAGAACAAGGTGCATCACATCACATCTGTCCTCTTGGGTTGCACAGTGGTACCTGTTACAACTTAAATTTCAATCTACATACAGCTTTTATACAAAAATAAATAAATAAATAAATAAATAAATAAATAAATAAATAAATAAATAAATAAGTGAAAATAATAGGAAAGTGAAAAAAAAAATTTAACTTTATGAATAAAACAGAAGAAATGCATAGTTGCAAATTTGACTATTTTGCCTTCCATCTGAACTTTTTTTAGAACGCTTCATTCCGTTTCACAGTCTAATAGTAAGTACCATAGATCCTGATCTGAAGATTACTTTTATCATTCTAAACACAATATTAATTGAGGTAGTTACACAAGGTTTGTGTATTCATCTCTGTGAAGCCACTCTACAGTAAGGTAGTCAAGAGCAGGGCTGGTTTGTGTAACTAGCTGACTCACTGATGTGGGAGAAGATAGACATCCTGAAAGGAGAAGAAAAGTAATGCCATTTTCTAGGCAACAGGAACAGCCTTGGAAACTCTGAGACTGCATCAGTAAGTTTGTCAGGGAAAGCACTGAGTGTCTCGTAACTGTTTGGTCTCATGTATATATGCACTTTTCTTGCTTATGCTGATGGGTGGCTGTCTATGCGTTTTCCCCAAACATCATTTTAGTTATTTAGCTACAAGTTTTTAGCATGTTTTTAAATTTAAAAAAGTGGTAATTCAGTAAAAATATATTTAGTATACACAAATATTGATTTGTATCAATACGTACCTCTCTGCATTCGTGAAAGCACAGTTCAAGTGTATGAAAATGCTGTTTCTTTGAATATTTCTTCAGATTGTAGTGTATCTGCTGTCTGACTGTGTTTTATGTTTGGAAGCTGCATCAGCACTTAGCAGACATACTGGGAAAATTGCTTGAAAACTGTGGAAGTGAAAGCAGTAAATTATGTTCCCTCTTGGTGGTACCAAGGTTTTTAGTTATAGGAATTGCAGGTGGAGAGCACTGAAAAGAGCATACTCTCTGCACATAGCATTTGAGATGTAGCATGTGAGATGTTACAAACAATGGCATAAATTTATCAGTGATAACAGATTAGCTGTGTATTCTATGCATTGAATTCTTGGACTATGGTCAAGTTATGCCAACTCTCTTACCTGTGTCCCTCCCCACTGTCTCCATTACTATTAATATATATGGACTACAAACATACACAGGAGAAGTGCAAGCAGAAGACAGCAGAATTGCTCCTTGTGGTCTTTTTTGGGTAGTATGTTGGTCAAGCATAGACAAGACAAGAAAGGAAAGGGTATTTTCCTAGCTGATATTTTTTGGGAGCAGCATGGAATAGGGCACACATTCTGATGTAACTTACTTCTATTAGGTTGAACAGCTTCATCCTGTTGCCTATATGGGGAAACATGGAGATGTTTGCCTGCAGACTAGCCAGCCATCTGTTGTGCAGTAGATAGTAGACACAAAGAAACAACATACCATTCCCACCAGGTGATGTTTGCACCAGTGTTTCTTCTATGCAATACCCTTTTTGCCTTTATAAAAAAGTTTTTTTAATAGGATGATACACAAATAAAGGATATTTTAAAAGGTGCTTCTTGGAAATGATTTCTTTCCCACCCTCTTTATCACTAAAATCAAAAGAGTACTAAAAAAAATACCTAAAAGATGACTCACAGAGATCCATTCCTACTTAAATGTTGCTGAGATTCCACAGGAGTTGCTTGAATGGGTTGGTAAACAGTGAGCCATTTGGGCAGGACAGAAGAAGGATGTGGCTGAGATAAAAGTCTAAAGCCAGAGAATATGTGCATAGATATAGAGATGTATTAAGTCAGAAGGAGAGGACTAGAATTTGAAGCCACTTAGGAATAAAGAGGGAGTGAATAGTTCAGAGTAACTAGTGTTGAGTGAATGGAAGCTAGTAAAGTATGAACTCTGAAAGTATTGTATCTTGCAATCCAAGGATTGGAAGGAAACTGGAACTTCCATACTGTTTAGTATGTGAGTTGAGTGTGAATCAAAGAGATAGATGTGCAGAAACTTAACAGCAAAGTTTTGTTACAGTTAAGTCAGGGATTCTTTATTAGTGGCACCAGGAAGTGCTGGGGATATTTCCACCATAAGCACTTCAAAGATTACATGATTTAGAGTTCATTATATTTCCACAGATGGTACATATTTGTGAATTACACATGAGACAATTAACATATACATGCTCAGACAGTGATTTATGAGGTTTCCAGTCTTCTATTCCATGGTCTCTTCTACCATCTATTGTCCTTTTAGCATCATGACAGTCCAACCAACAGTCTTTTACTTCGTCCAGTGATCTTCCTTGCTTGTCCTCTAGATGAACTTTCTTCATCGTCACACCAAAAATAGTAGCATTTGTTCACTCTGCACTCAGCCATTATTTCTGGACATCTGCTCGTCCTAGGATAGAGATAAGTTTGACAACCCAAGACTATCTGTCTGTCTGTCTGTCTGTCTATCTATCTATCTATCTATCTATCTATTTATTTACTGGGTTGTTAACCTGCCCTTTAGAGATGTATACTGGGATGCAGAAGGTAAGGAGGATAGTGAGGAGTATCTTGATACCTGCCTGTTGCATCCTAATCCCAGAGTGACACAATTTGGCCTTGTATGGAGGTCTTTGTTTTCATTATTGTGTTTGTTTTGCCAAGGATCTCTTTTCAAAACAGAATAGCCTTAAGCATACCTTCTAGACTATAATATTGCATCCATACTGTTTGCAACATCTAATAGCTATTACAGTAATGCAAGAATTAATCATATAATACATCAATTCAACAACTATATTTTTAAAATATGCTACTAAAATAGTAGCATATATATAAGCTACTATTATATATAGTATATATAGTATAGTATAGTATATATAGTGTATATATAGTATACATATATAGTATGTATATATATAGTGTATATATATATAGTATAGTATAGTATATATAGTGTATATATATATATACTATATATATAGTAGTATTTCTACCTTTTTCCTATCAGCTATTTCTAAAAACAAGTAACAAATTACATTGTGCCCTACTTCAAATCAAGTGGAAAAAGGCTGGAGCTGGAAACTTTACTGTTAGCTAGGGTTGGGGAAAGTATGTGAAGTGAGAGTTTGGGGGGCCTGGAATTAGAGAATTGGAATTGGAGAGTCAGTCAGAATGAGAAGACAAAGATTTTGACAGAGAGAAGAAGAGGAATGGGTATGGAAGCCATGTATGCTAAGAGGAGGAAAAATGGAATTTGGAGTTGAAAAGAATGTTGGGAGTGTGAGTCCTGGAGGCAAGATTATGCCTAGACAAGCAGAGAAAAGATTCTCATTGGAAGGTGCACATTCTGAGGGAAAAAGAGACAAGAGGTACAAAACATTTTAAGATAACAGGAAGAAGACTAAAGCAAGAGGATATCTGTGTTGAGTGAGACAATGATACTATGATTCCATTCATTTCTCTAGTGACAACAGTCTTAAGAGAAGAAAAAGCTTTGCAGCTTTCACTTGGTTTTAGCAGCCCCTTCCCAACCCCACTCCAGCTATAGCCTGTCACCCCTAACCAGAATCCAAATTGATCCATAGTCCAAAGACTCCAATCCCTGAATAGACTCAAATAGATGGATTCTAATTACAGACTGTACTACCTTTTTCTGTCCCTTACTATTCCCACTGCACATGTAGCGCTATATATTCTCTTAAACTTTAAGTATCTTATAGGTTAAGACCCCCCTCTCTCAAGATCCTCAGTCTTCCTTCATCGGCTGGCCCTTTTCAGTACCACTGTAATATGGTTTTGTGCTTTCCTCTGATTGTCAGTATTTACCATAACCTGTAGGCCCTTACAGGACCCCACTTATGCCAGAAACTTATTTTTCCTGAGAGAAATTTTATTTGTAGCTGATGCTTTTGTTTCGGCAATCCCATTTCAGTCACAGTTGTCGTCCAAAATCCAGGAAAAAAACTCTAACTCCAGTGCGGTGTTAGAAAGTGGTATTCCTTTATTCCTCATGATACGTATCAGGCAACTTGACAAACAAGCACACGCTCTCAGAGTTCAGGTTCTACATTTAAACAGTTGAGACATACATATACAGTATATTGGCATACACATTCATCCTTTTCCAAGAACTCATTTATATATGCTAATATCCTTCTGGGCATGCGCAGTAGTGTCTTGGGTGGTCATATGCCCACTGATTTTATCCCCATTTTTCCATCATCAGCTTCATTGCTTTTGGCTGACCTTTAGCTGTTTTTCCACAGTTTGGCAAATTTCCATTGCTTGTTAGGCCAGAACGAGCAACTTCCAAAACAGTATATGTGAAATCTGAGGAAGATATCCCTTTGCACCTGTTGGGTGCAAAAGATAAAAGTAGTCTATTATGTCTCCAGAGCTTCTTGTGACACAAAATTGTTGAGGAAAACAAGACTGTTCACAGAGATTGAGAAAAGAAAACAAGGTTGTTCACACACCAAGCAGAATTGAAATTGAAACAACATTTTACAACTAACACTCATGGATTCCTTTTGTTTGTATTGGTCCTTAAATTAATATATTGATCCCTATTGCTAAACCAGGCTATATCACAGTAGAGGTGTGACATTCAACTCTAACCTAACTCCACAGACTGCATACTCATGAGAGAATTCTTCTGCAGTCCTGACTTTCCTTTGACAGGCTCTTTCTAGCCCCACTCCAATTTCAGTGGTGTACTCAACCATAATCCAACCATAGTCCAAAGGACCTTACTCTCTTCTCAGATGTATTACTGAGAAAATATTTTTTTTCTGCAGCCATCACTTTTCTTTAGCAATTCCTTTCCAGCCACATGACAAATGTAGCATTTTTAACACATCTTTCTCTCAGTCCTAGCCCTATGCGGAACTATGGTCCTGGGTCTATCTGGTCCTGGAACTATATTCCTCCTTTCACAGGCTCTGTATTACTCCTCAGAAGCAAATATAAGAGTGCTTACTATTTTTGGCAGCCCTACTTCAACTGCAGCACTATGCTTTCTCCGCCCTCACCCTAAACTTTGTGATTTTAATTTGTGATTGACAAACAAACCTGGGACCTCACTTCCTGGAAAAAAGTCAGTGTTCCTTAGAGAATTCTTCTATGGCCCAAAGTTTCTTTTGGTAGTTCATTTCCAGCATCATTCCAACTATTATGCTGTGCTTTCACTCTCTCAAACTGAACTTGAGTCTCAGTTACATTACTATCTAGGACCCCACTCCTGCTACAGACTCCATATTCCTCAGAAAAAAATATCTTCATACATGTTTCACTTTTATTTGCACCTTTCCTGCATAACTTCAAGTGTTGCTTTACAGTCTTTTTTTCTTTCATCTCCGAGCCTTACCGTGATTCTAGATTTATCAATTTTTTTTAATCAAGGTTGAGCAAGAGTACTGCTGTTCTCTAAGGGAAGGTGAGATGGGAACCAAGAGTTCCAGCATCATTAGCAGAGTTGGGGCATCAGCAGGCAGGGCTCAGTTCTTATGAGGCCATTGGCACTCAAGAGAGGCAAACAGTATAGATCTAGAAATGGTGACATCTGACCTGAGTTCAGATCATCAAGGAAGTTCATGATAACGAGACAAGTCTGAGATGAAACTAGGCCTCACTCAATAAATAGGTTAGTGTTAGAATGAAGGCCAGTGACTGCTAGGATTGTCCATAGTGATTGCACAAGTCTGAATTTAAGCTAGGGAGTCAGTCTGCATCGCAGCATGGATCAAGGTGTTCTATTTCCTGCTCATTTGGATGGATTGCGCTTGAGCTTGTACAGGCAACTGATGGTGCCCCAGCAATGGTTGCTAAAAAAGAGAGACTTACTTACACTTTTTATATTAATTTTTTCAATAGAAGACGATGCAATTGCCACTGGCTACTCATGTTTGATGAAATATTATTGCATCGTACATCAAGAAAATTTATGTATCATCATTAAAGCTGTGAATTTCATAAAGTCCAAGGGACTGAATCATTGCAAATTCCAGGAATTTCTTAAAAGTATGGATGCTGATTGTGCTAATTGTGATTACTTTTCTGAAGCCAAGTGGCTAAGCTGAAGTAAAATGCTAAGTGATTTTATGATTTGTGAGATGAAATTAAGTCATTTATGGAATCAAAAGGAAAACTTGTGCCTGATCTTGAAGATCGCAGAATCATAGAACGGCCTGGATTAGAAGGGACCCAAAGGATCATCAAGTTCCAATCCCTCTGTCACAGGCAGGGCCACCAACCTCCAGATCTTGTACTAGACCAGGTTGCCACAGCCCCATCCAACTGTGTCTTGAACATCTCCAGGGATGGAGCATCCGCAGGCCTCTCTTGTTCCAGCACCTAACCTAAGAACTTCTCCCTGATATACAGTCTAAACCTTCCTTTCCTGAGGTTAAAACCAATCTGCCTTGTTCTATCACTATCAGGAAAAATGTTGATTCCCCTCCTTTTTATAATCGCCTTTTAAATACTGGAAGGCTGCAATAAGGTCTCCTTGCAGCCTTCTCTTCTGCAGACTGAACAAGCCCAGCTCCCTCAGCCTGTCTTTGTAGGGAGTAAGTGAAGTGCTCCAACCCTCTGATCATCTTTGTGGCTCTCCTCTGGACCCTCTCCAACAGCTCCATGTCTTTCTTGTATGTCCACTGATCTGCACAGAATACTCCAGATGGGGCCTCATGGGGGAAGAGTAGAGAGGGACAATCACCTGTCCCTGCTGGCCACCCCTCTTCTGATGGAGCTCAGGATACCATTGGCCTTCTGAGCTGCAAGAGCACATTGCTGGCTTATGTTCAGTTTTTCATTTACCAGGACCCCCAGGTCATTCTCCACAGGACTCTTCTCAAGGAGTTCTTCTCCCAGCCTACATATGTATCTGGGATTCCTCCGACTCAAGTGCAAAACCTTGCACTTTCCTATGTTGAACTTCATTAGATTCACATGGGCTCACTTCCTGAGTTTGTTGAGGTCCCTCTAGATGGTGTCCCTTCCTTCTAATCTATTAACTGCACCATTCAGTGTGGTGTCATTGGCAAACTTGCTGAGGGTGCACTTGAGCTGGTCACTGATGAAGATGCTGAAGAGCACTGGTCCCAAGATAGGGTCCTGCGGGACACCGCTTGTCAACAGCCTCCACCTGGATACAGTGCTATTCAACCCAACCCTCTGTCTATGCCCTTCTAACCAATTCCTTATCCACTGAATAGTCCACCCCTCTAATCTGTATCTCTCCAATTTACAGATAAGGATGTGGTGTCATGTTAAAGACCATGTTAAAGGTCTTTCACAAGTCCAGTAGGAAAGAAGTGCACCAAGCTGTTGGAAAGCCTCTTTTCCCCAAATGTAGAATAAACCTTTCTATTGAAATCTTAGATTGACAGAGTTCAGTGCAGACATGGTATGTACACTAGGGCACTATACTATAAACACAAGCAAAGTAGTGTGAGGAGCAAAGTTTAGTCCCTAAATGTCCAGTCTCATTCAGTCATTTGCATCACACTTGGGAAACTACACTGGTGTTGGCAGCCTTCTGCTCTTGACATTATCTAATTCTCTGACTTTGTCTCATTGTGTTTCAGCTATTTGCCTCAGACCTTGATGTCATTATGATATACTATGTTTAATGGTACGTGACTCTCTCAGCCTAGGAAAGGTCTAGGTCTATACACCTAGAAAAGATTTATATTTTACACATAAAGCATTGTCAGCACCTTTTCAAAAAAAAAGAAAAAAAAAAAGAAAAAAAATGTATTTTGCAACAGGTAAGGTGATAATCCTCTCTTATTTCTATCCTGTTTGTAAAGCAAGACAGCACAGAAAGGTTATACCCCTACAGTCATGTGTTTTTTGATCACATCAATATGAATATCATGGCTGGAAAAATATGTCCCTACTTTTGGAAAATTGCTTCATTCTTGAAGCCTCGCATTCATGATAGTGAAATACTCTCAGTGATTCATCAGATGCTGTTCTATCTTTTAACTCAGAAAAAATAACATCTTTTATCTAAAAGGTGAGGTCAGCCAGAATCTTGACACTTATCTACCTGACACTCCCTTAGAATATAAGAAACTCATCATCAGGAAAAATTCTTCTTAGAATGAGCAGTCAGGCACTGGAATGGGCTTCCTACAGAGGTGGTGGAGTCACTATCACTGCAGGTGTCTAAGAAACATGTAGGTGTGGTATTGAGGGACATGATTAGTGGGAAATATTGGTGATGGGTGGATAGTTGGACTAGATGATTTCAGAGGTCCTTTCCAACCTTAATGATTCTATAATTTTATGATTTTAAATCCATCCTTTGCTGCTTTTGGCTTTCCGTTGTACCAGTTTGGGCTGAGATAGAGTTAATATTCTTCATCAAAGGTTGTATGGTGCTGTGCTTTAGATTTGAAATAAATAAATAAGTGGTCATAATACATTAATGTTTCAGTTGTTTCTTAATAGTGCTTACACAGCACAAAGGTCTTTTCTGTTTCACCATCCTTCCAGCATGAAGGCTGGGGGTGCACGAGAAGCTGGGAGGGAAAACAGCCAGTATAGGTGATCCAAAATGGCAAGGGAGATTTACATACTGTAAAACAACCATATTCAGCTGTTAAAGCTAGATGAAAGGAGGAGGAATGGGGCTGCAGGGAGATGTAAGATGATGACATTATCTTCCCAAGACACTGATATGCATGGTATGCGCTGTTGTACTGGAAACATCTGTCTGCCAGTGAAAAGTAAATGAACTCCTCATCTTGCTTTGCTTTGTGAACTCAGCTTTTGCTTTACCCGTCAAACTGTCTTTCATACATTTTAGACATTTTATCTCAACCTACAAGTTCTCACGCTTCTACCCTTCCCTTTCTCTTCCTCTTCACATTGCAGAGAATTGACCAAGAGGCTGTGTGGTTCTTGGCTGACTACTGAGGTTAATCCACAACAGTTGCTCAATGAAAATCCTTCACAGCAGGACATACTTTACAGACCTTGCACAATATTACAACATTTGATATAGGTTGGTTTTTTTAGCAATAGGGATTAGTACATTAGTTTAGGAACCAGTATATTAGTTTAGCAAAAGGAATTCATAAGTGATAGTTCTAAAACTTTCCATGTCAACTTTAGTGGGTGAACAGTCTTGTTTTTCCTCAATAATTTTGCACTGGGGACATAATAGAATACTTTTATCTTCTTCCTCAATGATTTTGCCTCACGAGAAGTACTGGAGTCACAATAGAATACTTCTATCTTTTGCTTCAGAATGTGCAAGGACATTTTCACTGGATTCCTCATACATTGATTTTTTAAAAGTGGCTCACTATGGCCTAATAAGCAATGAAAATCTTCCAAATTGGGGAAAAGTGGATGGAAGTGAGCCAAAGGCTTCAGTGATTAAGCTGATGGTGAAAAAAGGGGAAGAAGCATGTGGGCACTCAAGTACCCTAGATACCACTGAGCATGCCCAAAGGAACATTAGCACATATTTATGAGTCCTTGAAAAAGAATGAACGTGTATGCCAATGTACTGCACATGCATATATTAGCTGCTCAAATGTAGAACCTGAACTCTGAGAGGGTGCACTTTCTGGTCAAGTTACCTGGTATGTTATTGTATTGTGAATAATAAAGGAATGCTGCTTTCTAACACCACACTGAAGTTGGATAGTTTTCTTCCCAGATTTCAGATGACACAATGGCCTATCTAGAAGCTTCCAGCGCAGTTTCCGAAGTTTGGAAGCTTACATCTATGGATTGGCCAGTGACAGCTCTTACACTCAGCACCTCTCATCCTAGAGCTGTCCTTAAAAGAACCCCTTGAAGGGGTAAGGCACATGTATGACTATGTTCTCTTACCAGAAGTCCTTCCTAGGGCTGCTGCCACTTCTAGAACTTGATTATAGGGTAAAGCTGCCCACAGAGTGTCCATTTTTCAAATTCTGAAGGTCCACTTGATGGATAATGCAATAGGCTGCAGCTTTTATTGTCATTTTCATTAGATAATTTTCTTAGGGCTGCCATTTTTACTGCCTTACCTGCTGTAACACAGTATGAGTTCATTAAAATGCTACGTGCAAAGAATATATATAAAGGCTCTTAAGGAAAATTATGTGCTGTGAAAAATCCTTTGCAGAGAGGAAGCCTCTTCCTATCCCCAAATACAGCCAATAATTAAAAGAACACATGAGCCATAATTAAAAGACTACCAAAGAACCTACTACTGACAAACCACTACCACATAGCTGCTCCACGGAGACCGGCCCACACAGCCGGTTCGCCAAGCCACAGCTTCACACAGCGCCTCTCACTACTCAGTCTCTTCGTGGCACGATACAAGATCAAACACAACCGCTCCCTTGCCTCTTACTTCAACCCTGCCCACTCCGCTAAAAATTTGCATACCAGGCCTCGCCTCTCTATGTGACGATCCGATATAGCGTTGCCAGTAACAACTGTTGTCCCTCCCTTTTCTTCTGCCATCGGTAACGGAAGCGTCTGGAGCGCAAGCAGTGACGTGACCTGCACTGCTACGCTTGGCCTGCTTCCTTCTCCCCCCGCCTCCTCCCCCAACACATACACTCCTCCCCATCTTCGGCCAACATGTGGGGAGCGAGTTCGGGGTGGGCGGCAGATGCGGTGAGTGCGCGCGGGAGGGGGACGAGGGAAATGGCCGCTCCTTTCCATATGCTCCTCACCCGCCTCCTGGCTACGCGCTGCCGTTTCCTGGCCGGCCCCGCCTCACTGCATCGTACCCGCCGCAGGCGTGGGGAGCGTCAGCGTTGCAACATCGGGGAAGAGGGGATGGTGGAATAGGACGCCATTTTCTCAATTTTTCGGGGGTACACGGGAGACAAATGAGGAGATAGTGGTGCCGTGTGTGGGTTAATGCTTTCCCCCTTTCAGCAGTGCCTCTCTGTACTATAACGGGAGAAATGGTGATATAGCTCCGGAGGTTATCACGTGTTGTTCTCTGTACTTGTGCTAATGCAGTTCTTCTTTCTCACTTCCACTTCCCCACCCTGTACTCTTATTTAATTATAAGTCAACCGATCACATACCATGTTTCCTAAGAAGCCACAGGCCATGGTGCATGTGTTCACATCGGGGCATTAGATAATGTTTGTAGGCAAAGCATCTTTCAACAATAAAGTATAATCGGCCAAAAGGACACCACAAGAAAGCAGCCCATCTAGATGCACCTTAAAACATGCTTATTCAAGCGTAAAAGAACTAATAGTTAAATTAGGTTAGCAGTAATAATAAAGCCATGCTAGTCATAGCACAATACACAAATGAGTTCTCTTTAGAAGGAGAATTTTGTTGTCAAAAGTAGTAGTGTTGCCTTCAGGATGTTAATGATAAATCTGGGACCATTTTTGAAGTTGATATTAATGGGAATCGACTTTTGTTAGAAATAGCATTGCTAATAAAATTTTCATTGCTGCATCTTTGATAGTTGACATCCTGTCATCTAGAAAGTCTGCTGATATATTTCTGCTCACGATGCACATGTTCATAATTTTTGGACAAAAAGTTACATGTGCCTTATAAATCGTGTATACATTGTGGTTAAACTCATTGGTAAGCCGAGTAATTTTCTTCAAGCATTTTGTATTTATATCATTTCTGAGAACAGTCCTCTTGTTGTGTTTATGGATTTGGGTCGTTCTTCCTTACTTAGAAGTATCTGGAATCTACTTGTTTACCCTGTACTTCCTGTCTAAAGGTAGTGCCTATGGTCTGAATTTTTAAAGTTGTGGGAATACTTCTGTCTTTATTCTGGAAGCTGTGTTCCTTCCAGATGCATAAAATTGTTTTGATGGGACATAAGTGAATATGTCTTCGCTGTTAATAACTTTTTTGAAAGCCAGTACTGATTTGAATGATTAAATTCAGGGCCCTGAACTAATGTTGGCATGTGGCTGTGATCTGACAGTTTTGGTAGGAACATGAGGAAACTAAAGTTTACCCAAAAAGCCTGAATTGCGTTCCTCTTAACAGTAAACATGTGTGTAGACTACAGTATATCCGCCTGTAGAAGAGAACAGGGCCAAATATTCATGTAATCAGAAGAATCAAGTTGAAGGTGAAAGTTGATCATCAAAAGATCTTGGCCAATTGTGCTTTAATACCAACTGAATGTAGGCTCTATGGCTTTGTATTGTTGTGAAGATTGGAACAGAGTGGTTTTCTTACTTTTACAAAGTATTTTTGCCACATAGCTGATGTACCTGTAGTATATTTTGCTTAAACTTGAGGTTGCTGTCCATATAGGTAGATTTGCATGCTTCCATTTGTACTAAAGTAGATTTGCTCATAAATTCTGCATATTAGAGACGTTGTGAGAAGATCTGTCTCTGATTCCCTTGGTATCTGTTTATGTTTTTATAGCCCTTTGAAGCTTATGACGATAAACAGTCATTCCTCATTTGAGATCCAGACTTCAGCTGTTTCTGTGAGGAGGTTTCTCGGATTGTTTCTGCAACAACCACAGAGCAAATAAGGCAGGGCAGTGCCAGCAGTTTTCTGCACTCAGCTCCTGCCTCAGCAGCACTGGCCGGTTGGTGCCTACTTGTAGATTCTAGTGTATGCGTTCTTCAGGTCGCTCTGTACCTTTTTCTGGGTTGAAGTGTTCAGGAAAAAAATAAACCATTCAGGATATTAACTGTACTTTATTTAACTTATTTGTATTAGAGTGCATTGTTAAGTTAAGTTGAGGAAACTGTTAGGAAGAGTCATGGTTAAGCAATTTGTCTGGATGAATTGCTAGTACTTTCTGGGAGGAGGTCATACTTCTTCCTCCAAAAGTTCCCCCAGTGCTTCATATTTTGATGTTTGGTGGGGGGCGGAAGGGGAGGTTCAAGGATGGAGCTAGTATGTTAAGCTATATACGTTATTAAAGTCAAGTACTTTCAGGGTTTTCAGGATTTTATTGTTGAATGAGGAAGGGAATTGGCTAGGATTATTCTAAAGGTATACTGGCATTGCTGTTGGTAGGCATGAACTTGCCTAGCTGCTTTTTAAACTCACATAAACTTGCAATATCCACAGCATGCTGTGGAAAGGAATATCATAGTTTGCCATCTCTCTTATGAAGAAGTTTCTCTTTAGATTGTTGTGAACTTAACACATGCAAACTTTGATGTATGTCTTTTCATGTAGAAAGAAAATGTCATCAGTTATTCTCTACTCAATTTTGCCATAATTTTATAGACCTGTGTTGTAACTTTTACCCTGTCCTTTTTTCCACTCATCCTGAAGAACCCTATGGTAGTAATAGTGTGTGTGAAAGCCTCTGTTTTATTCTGTGTGAACCACTGTACCAGAACAGAGTAATTTTGTTGTATCTTTTTTAAGTTAAGCAATGTTGAGGAGCAGTGCACCATGGACTCTAGTCTCTTATTTTTTTTGTAATATCTCTTAACATCCGGTATGATCTGTTTATGCCTGGTGAGTATCTAGTAGATGTTTTTGTCAAGCTATCATGTAACCCCAACACCTTATTCCTAAATAGTACCTTTGACCCCGTTGCATTATAAGAATAGCTTGTCATAAGGTTATCAGTATAAAATATAGCGCCTTTCTTTGATATGTTAAAGCATATAGCTCTCTTCTGGCTGGGCATGCTTATGGACATATGAGAAAGAGTTAGCTTTAAAAATGTTTAACTGACATAAGGGATAATACTGAATAAGTAGAAAATAGAGAAGTTTCCTCTGTAAAAGAGAAAGTACCCTAACCATGTTTTTTTTTATTTAAGAGTTGCAAATTCACTTTTTTATTATCATTCTTTTTTATTCTTTAATGTATTCCTCAAATAATGTACTTTTACAAAGAGTATCACAAAAAACTTTATATGCATGTGAATATTTCAGGAAATGTTTCAAAGAACATCTGAAGAACTCTTTCCAAAGATGGAAAGTTCAGTTGAAGAGATGGATACCTCTGATACTCAGTGGGGCTGGTTTTATTTGGCCGAGTGTGGTAAATGGCATATGTTTCAGGTAACTACAAAGTTATATTACTTGTGACTTCTATATAGCAAACAACCTATTGCTGAAAACATCTAAATGTACTTTCTCATTTATTTTGAAGACTGATTCAAATAGTCATTGCTCAGTTAGCAGTGAAGATATTGAAAGGAGCTTCAGAACAAACCCATATGGTTCTGTTTCTTTTACTACTGCAAAATTTAACTACACACTAGACTTTTCAGGTATGTATATTCATAGGGTTAACTTAAATAACAAAGATGTCAGATATACCACTTCATTTGGTTTGTGTAGTATTCACAATTTTTGTCAACTCTTATAAATAACCCTTAATACTGAGGCAAGTTTTTTTTTTATCTAAGATGTTGATTTATTAGTTACTGAAATAGGAACACCTTTCAAGCAGCTTTTGATGTTGTAATGTTGTTTGAAAAAAAAAAAAAAAAACACAACAGACTCTTAAATGTCCATTTGCTATGGATGAAGTCCAGAAACATTTATCCTAACTCTTGTTTTATGCTCAGAGATGAAGCAAACCAACCTCACTACCCTTAAACAACGTCCAATAAAGCGAGCTCCCTTTTCTATCAGTGCTTTCAGGTAAGCAAATAAAATGAAGCCTCCAGATTTTGATTTTAATCCTGATTTTGATTTTAATTCTGAGTTTTGCAAAGTAAAATGAAACAAAAATATGTTTTATGTGGACTGTCTATATTTATTTACTTTCTTTGTCAAACAGTTTGAAAATGTGAGAAAGCTAATCAAGTAAAAAAGGAAGAAATTTTAGAGGGAGAATAACAAAAGGTTTTATTTATTTATTTCTTTATTTATTGAGAAAATAAGGAAGAGTAGTAGTGGGAGAGGCAAGACATAATGAATACTGATATCCTTTTGCAAGCTGCTTAAATTTGTACCTGACTTTAGCTGTTGGATTCCCTTGCAGTAAATAACTGTTAAATGAGGAGTTGCTGACTGGAGAATTGGAGGAACAGCAGCAGAAAAAAATGGAGTAGTTTGTTCCAGTGTAACAATGACTTCCTAAATTAGTTAGAAGGAACATTGTGATGATGTAATGCTCTTCTAATGTAATCTGATAGTCAATAAAAATTAGCATAATGAGTGATAGTACTACAGATAAAATTGACCATCTCTAATGTGGGTTACTTTTTCCAAATATTTCTTAAACAAAATAATTCTGAATTATTATCTGGTTATATTTTTTAAAAGAACTTTGACATTTGTAATAAGAAATGTAGTAGCAATCCCTTAGCACTGGCATTTAGGATGGGCTGGGTTTTCTGTTGCTGTTGTTTGTTTTTTGAAGTGTCAGTTGTTTTTCACTGGGTGTTTGCTGAAGTGTACATGCAGTAATCTTGCAATTCAATTTTTTATGCGTATTGAAGAATTTCCTTTAATACTTCTGATACTTCAGTCAACATACTCTCTTTTCACATGCTGACACTATACTTCGAGATTGCTACATTTAGTGTCTATTTTCAGGCCTAAAGTCGCTACGTACATGCTTAAAATACTTTTTTTTTTTTTTTTCCTAATCTAATATAATTTTCTAGTATGTATATCTAAGACGATGACTTCAGATTACAGGCCCAGTGAAGGCCCAGTTTTCAGAGTCTTAGACTAGTTTTAATTCTTGATACATTGAAATGTTCAGGCTATATCTGCACTCATGTTTCTAGATTAGTGTTGCTCTCCTGATGTTGCAGATATCTCTGACTATTCCTTTTAATTTAACTTTGTATCTTTAGTTGGATAGATGATGTAATAACATTATTACCACTGTTTGTTTGTAATAAACTAAGCCATAATTTGAACACAAAGTAAGTTCTTTACCTTTGACCTTACCTGCTGACAACAGGCTTTTTCAGAATTAAACACTAAGTAGTTTTGTGTTAAGTGGTTGGGATTTTTGAGGGGGGGTGCATACTCTGTTGTTTGGAGAAAGAGTTCATAGGAAAATGCTTCTTGTCCTTGTTGTGATGTGCTCTTACCGTTTTTTTTATTTGAAGTTTCATCTGTGAAAATGAGTCCATCCCTATGCCTTCACACTGGGAGAATGTAAATCCTGAGGAGCCGTATCAGGTAAGAGTTGGTGCAAATTGGAAAACACGTAATGAAATAGTACATCATGTTGTAATTGTGCTAACTTCTTTTTTTTCCAGCTTATTCCTTTGCAAAAGAAAACAAATGAATACAATGAAGTTTCTAGTCTCTTTGGAAAAACAATGGATAGCCATCGAATAAAAAGAATAAAGAGAATACAAAATCTAGACTTGTGGGAGTTTTTTTGCAGGTGAGATTACTTTTAAAATGAACAGTCTTAGAATTGTTAACAGAACAAGGCATTCAGTAAAAAAATGTTTAATTACTTTTTTGTTATATAATTAAAATGTGTTACTTTTGTTATTATATAATTAAAATGTGTTAGTTTTATTATTTTTCTTTATTTGCTTATTTCTCAATCTCTGACAGTCTTGAAAGCAGAACTTTGAAGACTAACTTCTACAAGTGCAGAACTATAATGCAGTTGTATTAGTATTACATATATATGTAGCACAGATGAAAGTGATGCGCTACAATATGTTGAAATTCTGGGGGAAGATCTCCTTGAGAGCAGCCCTGTGGAGAAGGACTTGAGGGTTCTGGTGGACGAGAAGGTGGACATGAGCCAGCAGTGTGCGCTTGCAGCCTGGAAGGTCAACTGTATTCTGGGCTGCATTAAAAGCAGGGAGAGGGAGGGGATTGATCCACTCTACTCAGCTCTTGTAAGGCCCCATCTAGAGTACTATGTCCAGGCCTGGGGCCCCCAGTACAGGAAGGATGTGGAGTTCTTGCAGCGGATCCAGAGGAGGGCCACTAAGATGATTGGAGGGCTGGAGCATCTCTCCTATAAGGAAAGGTTGAAGGAACAGGGCTTGTTTAGCTTGGAAAAGAGAAGGCTCTGGGGAGACTTCCAGTACTTGAAGGCCTTGTTCTTGGAGACCTTCCAGTTCTTGAAGGGAGCATATAAACAGGAGAGAGAACGGCTGTTTCCTCTGTCATACACATAGCTGCACAATTGGCAGTTCTTTTTCCTCTGGTGGCTTGGGCATAGTGATCCAGGTCATTTGAGAAGCTTTTTTCTTGGATATCTTACTATCACAAGCATGAAGTACACAGTTGTAAAAACAAAAAAAACAAAAAAAAAAAAGAAGACATAAAAAAAAAAAAAAGACGTAAAAAATTAAGAGTGGTAGAGCCATTTACTTCTGTAGGTTAGCATTCCCTTCGTATGTTAACTTCAGGGCTTCTGGGGGGGGGACTGAAATTAATCATAACTTTAGCATAGGGAATCGAGCTCTGTCTTTATAGCCATATTAGAATTAATCATTCCAAGATTCAAAAAAATAATAATGATTGTGCTGCATTTGACACTGTATTCCTTCTCTTTAAGTAACTTTAATTTCTTGGAAAATATTGAGAAAGACATTTTTAGTATTTTTGTAGATAGTTTGATATGAACTAAACTTTTCCTTCATTGTGAAAAGGCAAAGGTGTTCCTATCTATGTAGAAATGTCAACTTCTCCCAAATAATGAGATGCCTAGGTTGTTTTTTAGTTTCATGTCTGATTTTAAGGATAGCAAGCATTTAAGCAGTAACTGATTGGTCAAGTGGTAAAGAATATGAGAAAATAGCAGCAGGTAGACTAATTAACCTATCAATATAATTTATCTGTATTGACAAGGATGGCACCAGTTTTTTTTGTAAGTCCTCCAAGTCAGAGTTTACTGTGTTCAAATGGAATGAGTGTTCAGAATATCCATGTGGTAGAGACCCACACTTTCTTGTAATAAAGTAAGGAGAGAAAAAAAGTAAGTTCTTTTTTTTCTTTACTGGCTTTTATGTGTTGAATTTTTAGTGGCCATTAGAATATTTGTGATTTGTCTAATTTCTCAACTTCATGAAACACAGGGCAGAGTTAAGTGTCCAATTAGCATGAATTCATGTCATTTCTTCAAATTTAAGTGCTACAAAAGCATTTTCTAGGTTATTTTCTTTTCCTCTTCATGTTGTGTTGGCCTGGAAGAACTAGAAGTAGTGAGTTCCCTCTCTACTACTTTCCTAGTTTCAAATTTTAATTATTAAGGCTGATCTGCTTGGCCTTATGATTTATCAGTCACCTTTCTACAAATAAGTTTCTGTAGATATATTTATACCATCTCAATACGCCAGTTTTTGAGGAAAGAGATAGCAACCAGACTTTAAATGTCCTCTGTGTCTCCAGTGTAGATGATAGGGGCAGGGATGGGGAGGTAGAGAGAGAACTTGTTTGCTTACATAAGGGACAGATTTAATTTGAAGAACATTTACCGTGCTCATCAATCAGTGAGAGGAATCCATGGCTTAAGAACTTGGAAGGTATGAGTGCTATGCTAAGATGTTTTTAAAGTACAAAAATGACAATGAGAATTTGAATTTCATATGTGAGGAGTATTACATTAAGAGTTTTTACACCTCAGGTGTGTTGCTGTGGAACTATGAATCAAGATACTTTTTAGTACTTTTATCTTTATAAAAGTATACGGACGAAAGTGCATTTTAAAACATTTTTCCTTTATGGCAAAAATATGTAATAAAGCGTAATAAAGATTGCTAAAATATGTGTATGCAATTGAGGTCTAAGTGCTTTTCTTGTCCCTCCATTTGAGAGGTAAAATACAGCTTTTTGTATGTTAGTGTTCTGCCATTTGGACTATATGGGCTTACACTGGTGTGAAGAAATTATTATGTTACAAAAAAGCGGGTGTTACAGCATTTGAAATTCACTAAAAATTCTTCTGGTGTCTCATGAGGGATTGCAAAAATAACAGAGGATGAATCTTAATCTAGCATATGTAGGTTTATGCATCTTGGTTTGGAATTGTAGAGGAGCAGAGCAAGTAGCAAAGGATGTTTGGTCAGTGAGATTGTTGCCCTCGTATAGAAACAGCCTGTGTGCTGGCGTGTATACAAGCAGCATGTTACTAGGTATTTAGTTTTGTTTTAGGTTTCTCCTTTATTGAGTGGATTGGCTGTATGAGAGCCTGCTTGCGTGGTGGATCAGATTAATTTTGTTTTGCTGGATTAGTTTTTCTCTGCTGGTGAAAAGTGCTAAGATGATTTTTTAGAGTGGCCAAACTCTTAGAGATAGAACTGAGTTCTGTTTCAAATCAACAAAAAAAAATTTGCTGTGGCTTTTCTGCACTCTGTAGAACCAGTTTTATCCAGTCCCCTCTGGATATTCTACTATGAGAAAGATTTGCTACTTACATTTGTATTTCTGAGAAAGTATTTTCTTTATCTGATCAGGTCTGTGTTTAAATACGACCATTGCTTAAATGGTTTTATTTGCAATATCATCAAAACATATTTGTCTGTTTTAATAGCTACTGTATTATCGGATTTTAAATTATGAAGTCAACCGGTTGGAGATGTGAAGAAAATGTTAGAAAATGCTTTTGGACAATTGATTATTCATGTTTTTCTTGGAACAAATGTGTTCTATTTAATCAGAAGTTGAAGCTGCCTTTTTACTTTGTTAGAAATCACTAGCCAGCAGCAGAGGGAGACTGACTGAAAAACATTCAAATATTCACCGGTGGTAGCCCATAGCTCAGAAGTATTGCTTCACACAGGTGTTTTTCATAAGATAGAAGGAATCTTGACTCCTTCATTTTGTCAGTATGTTTACAGAGTGGAACTTGAGTGACTGGGACCTCTCTGCCTCTGACATAAAATGCCACAAATTAGATTATTTGTGAAAGCTCCCAGATGCTTTTGTCTTTATACTGATGTTCTTCGGATTTGGAAAACAGTTATAAAATAATAATAATTTTTTAAAAGTTGTAAAGACACTTTTTAGCTAGGTACTTCGCACTAAATAAAAATATGAAAGCTTAAAAATAAGACAATTTAAACATATTTTTAAGCAAAGTAGTGCAAGATGTCAATTCCTTTGAAATGTATTTATTAATAAATCATAAATAATTGCAATATGATGCCTTTAATATGGTGACAAATCTTTGCCGCCTCTCTCTCTCTCTGGACTTGGTTGATAGGAGATTGATGTATCTAAGCTGTAGGCCCTGAGAATGCCTCCCCAGATCATGTCTGTGCTACAGTTATAATCAGATTGCTATATCTGATAAACCTGTATCTGCTTTTTTTCTTTTTTCTTTTTTTTCTTTTTTTTCTTTTTTTTTTCTCCTGCAACCACTGTGGTTTTTATGCATAGAAAATTCAGGTACGTGGACAAGAACGAAGCTATGATACATCTTAGTTTTGTACGTGAACCATGGCTTTCTGCCCATAAGACTGTAATATAGGTTCCTCTGTTGTCCTGGATTTTTTTGTTTTGTTTTGTTTTGTTTTTTTTCCCCTCTTCTCTCCAAAATTCTTTAATGGTATAGCACAAGACTTGGCTCTTTCAGAAAGTGTGTGAACCATAAATTCAGAAAACCATGGTGATGTTGGTAATTTTGCGTAAACATTTAGATATTTTTATTTTTAATGGTTTTGTTATTTTACTGGGATAATTATAATCCACTAAGATTGTTATCCCTCTAACCATGCAGTTTATGCAGTTGAGGAGAACAAAAACAACAACAAAATAAAAGATTTTTTTTTTCCTGTGTGTATGTGCAGAAAATGACTGTACTGAAGCTATCACATAAATAAAATTGATAAATTTTTTTTAGAGGACCTTTTTTCCTAACCTTAGGTTGCTTCTGAAAATAGTCTGCAGCATCCAGACATGATTTCTAAACATGCCCCTTAAGAATTCTAATCCCTTTTAAAATATGAAATCTTATAGACACTTGCAAAAGTGAGATTTATGAAGTTTTAAGTCTGTCACCTCTCTGCAGTATTTTCAGAGTAGGAACTTAATTGGTTTTGTACAAATGCTTATAATACTGCATTGTATGTTCACTGCAGGAAGAAAGCTCAACTGAAGAAGAAAAGAGGTGTCACAACTATTAATGAGCAGATGTTATTTCATGGCACCAGTAATGAATTTGTAGAAGCAATATGTATTCATAACTTTGACTGGAGAATAAATGGGATGCATGCTGCTGTATATGGAAAAGGTAAATATTTTTTCACGTGTGGCAGTTTGGCAGTCTGAACTGTTCAACATTAAGTGTTCCTTATAGAATGTTCTTTGTGATGTACTCCCGTGTTTTTACAGAGACATTTAATATTGCTCTGCTTTTACATCAAGTAAAAGATGTAAATTAAGATAGAGATAAATTAAGAAAGTAAGAATACAGTGAATAATGTAATCAGCATAACTGTTGGGTAGGACTTAGGAGTGGGGTGGATGAAGCGTGAACTGCAAAGCAGTGTAGTTCACAAGGAAAGTCTCCCTGCTAAAATGTTCACGTAAAATACTTGCTCATGTTCTGTAGGTTGCTTTGAAAGTAATGCTTCCTATTTATTTCCATACAAACTACAACGGATCCAAAGAGCACAATAACACAGTTTGATAGAGCACATTCTCCGCTACAAAACACTATTTTTCAACATTAGTCACCAGCCATGAACAAGAGCCTCCATACTGCGCTCATAAAAATTGGCACCAGTAGAGGTGACCTACTATTTCACAGCTGCTGTGACAATGTTGTTGATAGGAAAAACGCTGCCCATCCAGTCCATCTTTCATTGGCCCGAACAGAGGGAAGTAGGAAGGTGCCAAATCTGGACTATATGATGAGTATGGTAGGGTAGTCCAACCAAGTCTGGCAATGTGCAGCAAGCTCTTTAAACTAGTACGGGGCCTGGTGTTACCGTGTTGCAAGAGAAAGCTTGTATTCTTCTTTGGCCTGACTCTGGGAGTTGGAGTCTTCAACTTAGTCAGCATCGCGATGTAGTGGTCAGAGTTGATGGGTTCTGGGTCTAGTCTGGGTTCTAGGAAATCCAGAAGGATCCCCCCTTCCCTATTCCAAAAGACAGTCCACATCACTTTACCTGCTGAGGGCAGTGTCTTGAACTTTTTCTTCAATGGGGAATTTGCATGTCATCACTCCATGTACTGCTGTTTTGACTCCTGCGCGCAGTGGTGATACCATGTCTCATGACACCAGTAATGATGCGATCCAGGATCACCTTTAGCCTCGTTCCATAGGTCTCGACAAACTTGCACATGGTATCCAAGGCCATTTGCAACTTGGCCTGTCTTAAACTTTGCTGCCACCACTGCTGAAATGCACCACTCACTGCTTCGCTTTGCTAACATCCACTGTTTGGTCTCCAATAAATATTCAGTAAGCATCAAAAAATGTCGGTGGGTGCAGTGTTTTTTCTATGTGGAGGAATTCGATGACACACCTTTGCTTCATACACACTTCCTTGTCAGTCACCATTTTGTCAGACTGCCCTCTGCATCCATTTGTCACGTGACAATAGAATTTAACAGAATATTGGTGAGAATTTTCAATTTCTAATGTCATACCATCAGCATAGATTCATACCTCTGACATTGCTGGCCAACATACGATTGGATTATCATGATGTCAGAAAAAGTCATTGGATTACTAATAAATAGAAAAGAACAGACTTTTTCATCATCCTGGTACCTACCTGTTCATTAGAAGTTAACCTACCATGATAAGAATATAATAAGAATTTGCTTTTTATTTGAAAGGGACCTACTTTGCAAGAGATGCATCATATTCCAGTCGTTTCTGCAAAGAGGATATGAAGCATGGAGATACTTTCCAAATTCATGGTGTGAATCTGCAGCCTCATCTGCACAAACCAGATAAAGTCATGTTTCTTGCTCGTGTATTAACTGGCGACTATATCAATGGTGATTCAAAATACATGAGGCCTCCTTCAAGAGATGGAAGTTTTGTGAACTTGTATGACAGCTGTGTGGATAATACTTGGAACCCAAAGATATTTGTTATCTTTGACGCCAACCAAATCTATCCTGAGTACTTAATAGAATTCTGTTAAGTTTAATGAAGCTGAACTGAATATTTGTGTCTTCTTGGTACTTTTTTTTCCTTTCACAAAAACAACAACATGAAAGCCCAAACTGTGAAAGGACAGAGGTGAAAGAAAAGCTAGCGTACGTTTATGAAGCTGTTAAACATTTAAGAGGGATTGTCCATCTGCTTTTAAAAATTTGTAAACAAACTTCACTAATGCCTTTTTACAATGTAAGGGAGTATTACGAGTCTGAAATTGCTTAGTGAGTGCATCAGTAAGTTTCTGTTCAAAGACAAGACTTAGGTTCTGAGTTCTTGAAAATATGTTGCAAGTAGTTATTTGTGTGGTAGTAACATGCTTGTAATACTGTGGCTCTGTGATTAAACAAACCTTTTATAAAGATTGTTTGTAGGACTTAAAGCCAAACCTGGATGACTCCTCCTATGTGTGTGTATGTGTGTTTTGTAGTGCACATTTCAAGATGTACAGGACCCAATGATCAGCAAAGCTGCTACATTTAGCTTGAAGGTAAGCTTCAGTTATATCCTTGCTTGGTTACAAAACTCTTTCACTACAATTTCAAGCTTGCTTTTGACAAAAATGATGCCCTAGGGCTCTTGTGGTTGGTAGCTGTTCAGTGCTGGGATGTCATCACAGCCATATACCTTTCTGAGTTCTTGCTCTGTATTTTTGCCACGTCGTTGTAGTATGTATGTGCATGCACGTATTTGCATGCAGATTACATAGTCTTGTCTGATCACTGTTTAAGAAGCACTCAGTGCTGGTTTACTTGCTGTTACCCAAGATGGCATAGGTTAACTTCACTGCGAATAACACAAAGTTAAACCAACAATGAAAATTTTCAAAAGATGTCATCCTTTCGTTTTTTAACACCTCAATAAAAAAGGTTTTAATAACATATGTTTAAATAGGTTTTCCTAATTTGTGTAGTTGTAAAATTAAGGAGTGTTTTTGACAAGAAGAACAGAAGAAACTATGTGTGAGTAAACAGCATGTGTAAGTATCCAAACACATGAATAAGAGCTTGAAGAAGGGAGCTGTTACTATGATATGTACTAAAATCTTAGCTGATTTGCCATAAAATTGTATTCCTAGTGACTTTATTTGCTAAGAGACATAATGAGGAACACAAGGGACGATAATGCAATGTGAAAGTGGAAAAGCGGCTAGGAACCATTCATGAGTCTGATTGGAGAAGAGCCTGCATGCATGGTTAACGAGTGTTTGTGGAATGTTTAGTTGACGTGTAAAGGGATGTGGGAGAGTTAAAAGAGAAAACCTGTGAATGTATATAAGGGATGTTAAAACCTGTAATATATTATTTGGATCATTCACAGCTGAGTCTGTGCCGCAGATGCTGCACCTACATACATACATGTATATATTTGTATATATACATCCTCTTCCCCACTTCACTTTAAGCAATAGATGTTCCTTGTATTTGTGTATGATTCCAGATTTTATGGCATGTTGCTAGTTGACAAGATCAGCTTTAAAGAACATTTTCACATCTCTTGAAATATTCTCCTCCTAAAGTCATCACTAAAACTGTAACTTGTGAATAAAAATGAAAATATTTTATTTGCCCAAAACCCAACAAAATTTTATCTTGGAATTTAAAGTCTATTCTCTACTTTTAATTTTGTCACAGGATGTTACATCTTTATCCTAAATTAAAGAATTTGGATGTACAAATTAATTATCATCCTCAAATATAAATTAATTTTTAATGAAAACATTTTTAGTGGAAAACTTCATTCTTTTTTGCAAGTGATCTCTGTGGACAAAGCTAATGTACTAGAGACCTGAGAGACATCTACAAGTGTCTCTTTAGCTATTTGGTGTTTTGCTTGCATTTGGCTTGCAAGAATTCTTGCTTTCAAAACGGTCAGAATTTCTAGAATTACAAAGCTTGCTCTGGAAAACTACCTTCAAACAACTGATGTCAGGGAGATACATTGTATGGGACAGGGCCACGTGAGTGAAGCATGTAAATGTTTCACTTGCTCATCTACTGCTTTTCTATTACAAGAACCAATGATATGATAAAATACCATGTTATCCTATATGTTTTATAAGATAACCTTCACATTATCTGTTCTGCAAAGCTCAGTTCCAAAGTCTAAAGTCTGGGAAACACATACGAACAAATCCACTTTTCTGTATTTGATTAACAGGTTTCACGTACTTCATCTTTAAAAAACCAAAACAAAACAAAAACGTCATCGCTAATTTCCAGTTAAAATACAACTCCCAGCTAGTAGAAAATTTTTCTTGCATTTTTGGCAAAATCCCTGCCTCCACTTACGCTGCACTTTAACTAACAGAAGTTCCTCAGCAAGATCAACTATCTTGATGTTCCTTCTGTGAGACTAAGGAATGAGATGAGTTGTATGAGGGGAAAGCAGCTACAACATGACTGCGGATAAGCAGAGTATCTTCCTGTGTGGTTCTTTGGAGGTCAGAGGCCCTTCAAGGGTGAACATGTGGCCACAACTCAGCAGTGTGGTGACTTTCCACCATCTAACATGTATAGGTACTTCTATTTGGCAAAAATAAGATATCCAAGCAAATGGAATTCTGGAACATAAGAGCAAACACAGGATACCGGGAAATAGCAGAAGAGCATGAAAAGGAATTCAAATAAATACTAGACTGAGACTTGGTACAAGTCTGGCAGTGACCATGTGAAGCAGACTGCACAAAATTCTGAGTAAGTTATCCTATGCCTTGTTCATCTGACTTTGTGCTGGTTCAACTTATTATCTCTAGGAATAAAAAATAAATCATTTCTAGACTGGAACCTCTAGGGCTGATCTGTATTGATCTTTGTCTTGACAGACCTCTGAAGTCTTTAACTGAGTTTTAGTTTCTCCATAAGGGCATTTTTGTTGCTTTTGTATGGATGAGTCATGGGTGATGGAATCAATAATCTTTTTACGTTAGGCTTAGCTTAAACAGATTAAATTTTCACTTTTAATTAGAGAAACAGAACTCTAAAGCTATATTACCCCCTCTTTATGTGTAGAATTATACAATTAAATATTCTGCAAATCAGCAATGGCAAGAGAATGTAGGCAGAGCTTCATAATCTTAACCTCTCCATATGGCCACCATTTACCCATCTACAAAAACATGGCAACAAAGAGATCTGTTAGAAGCAGCATATGCATCCTGTGGGCTGAAGAAACTACAGTAAAGCTTGTGGAGTAATGCTGTTTGGTACGTTAACTTCTACTACTTCCTCCACTGTTCTCTTCTAGTCTGTCACTAGACAGAAGCATAAGTGAGGAAAGTTGCCTCACAAGGAACCAAATATGTCCTTCATTTTATCAGCAGTGAACTTAAGTTTCCAAGAGACAGCTGGCCAGGAGGCTGTTAACTATTAATTGTCCCAAATTTCTTTGCTACTTAATTCATTCACAGGAATGCATCCATTATTTTTACTTGAAATACTGACTTTTGATTTCTTTTTTTGACGTCAAGACAGATCAGAATCGCTATAGAGAAAGCTAAAATGTATTTCTCACTCTTTCTGATGTAGCAATTACCACCTTCTTTTTTGAGCTCTACAGTACTGATGGCCCTAATTATAAATTTGGGTAACAAATACCTGAGTCCTTAGGACATTCTCAGACAACCAGTAAACTTTTACCAGTGCATCAGAATTATTAATACCACCCATTTAAAAGAAAAATGATACTAACCTGCAAACTACTGTTGAAAACCACAACATTGCAAATAAGAAAATAGAAAAGAATGTTAAATCAGTCAAAATACTATGAAGGAAACTATCATTCATGATGAAAAATGGTGAAAGTTCCAGAGGGATCTGATCATTATTCCAGTTGTGGCACTATTTGAGTTTCATTACACATGGTCGAAATCTGTTGTATTGGTAAAAATAATAGCATCTTGGTAGAAGTAAGTATCCTCTTTGCCATTTACAGATTTACAGTCATCATAGGCATTCAGTAAGAAGACAGAGACAGAAAAACTGATTCACATACCACACTAGATATAAAGCAGTGTCAGACTGTATCGAACTACTATATTGAAATGAAAAAATCATTTTTACAACCATCACTAGCCGCACTATGTCTTAACTAAGTACTTAGTGTGCCCGTTCCCACCGTGAAGACAGTCAACAGGCACAACTTCAATTATCTTTTGTATTTTCAATGAAGCATACTCTGAAAATCAACTAGGTAGTTCTAGAAGTAAATAGGATATTAAGTGATTTTGCTGTGACACCGTTCATCTGCCTTTAGTACGTGAGGACAGCAGAAGAGCAATGATAAAGAGTATCGATGTCATCATCTATGTTATTGATGAAGATGTTGAAGCGCACCAATCCCAAGACTGACCTCTGAGTGGCACCAGCCTCCACCCTGACACAGAACCATTAATCACAACCCTTTGGCTGCATCCAGCCAACTAATTCCTAATTGTGAGAGGTAGATTGTGTTTTTGCTGTGGAAATTTCTAGTATTTCTGTATGTAGCATAGGATAAGCTGCCTTTCACAAAGCAAGTTGCTGAACAGAGTGAAGTTGAGACTGGGGCGTTCCAACCTAGGTAAAATTGACACAGGGTCTAGGTAAGGTAATTATATAGGGTAGGGGAGAGTCTGGTACAGGAAAGAACTCGTGTGCAGATTGTTGAAAATATTGTTCTCCTATCACTGTAAAAGGTACAGAACATACCCAAAGACAATGGGTTGGTAACAGACATTGTATGGAAGTGTAACATAGCTATGGAAGTGTAACATAGCAGCAGCATCGGAAGATTGTGAGCCTGAGACACTCAACCAATGAGTGCCAGGAGAAGCTTTACCTGCATTGGACCCAGGATATATAACTGAATGGATTTCACTGACTAGTTGTGCAATTTCTCCCTTGTCAGTACGGGGTTTGCACCCATTATTGCAGTAAGGAATAAATTGCTCTCCAGAGAGATCTGCCTGATCTTAGAAATTTTTTATCTTGAGCGTGTTTCTCACATAATCCATCGAACAGTCCATCCTTCAACTCCACACCTCTCCAATTTAGGGAGAAGGATGTGTTGAGGGACCATGTCAAAGGCCTTGCAGAAGTCCAGGTAGATGACATCCGTCATCTTCCCCCCAGTCACCGAAGCCAACACTCCATCAGAAAGCCACCAGATTGGTCAGGCACACTCTGCCCCTAGTGAAGCCGTGCTGGCTGTCTTGAATCACCTCCTTATTTCGTCTCTGCCTTATCATAGCTTCTAGGATGATCTGCTCCATGATCTTCCCAGGCATAGAGGTGAGGCTCACCAGCCTGTAGTTCCCCAGGTCTTCCTTTCTCCCTTTCTTAAAAATGGGAGTAATGTTTCCCTTTTTCCAGTCACCGGGGACTTCACTGGACATCTGACATGTGAACACATGAAGCTGTCATTCCAAATGCTAGTTTCTCATCCCATGTTGCTAAAGTCTGTGCTGGGTCCGGTCTTGTTCAACATCTTCATCAATGACCTTGATGAGGGGATAGTGGCCACCCTCAGCAAGTTTGCTGATGATACAAAGTTGGGAGGATTGGCTGACACGCCTGAAGGCTGTGCTGCCATTCAGCGAGACCTGGACAGGCTGGAGAGCTGGGCAGTAAGAAACCGGATGAGGTTCAACAAAAGCAAGGATCTTACACCTAGGGAGGAATAATTGCATGCACCAATACAGGCTGGGGGATGAGCTGCTGGAGAGGAGCTCTGCAGAGAGGGACCTGGGCGTCCTGGTGGACGACAGGTTGGCCATGAGCCAGCAGTGTGCCCTCGTGGCCAAAAAGGCCAATGGCATTCTGGGGTGCATTAAAAAGAGTGTGTCCAGCAGGTCGAGGGAGGTAATCCTCCCCCTCTACTCTGCCCTGGTAAGGTCTCATCTGGAGTACTGTGTCCAGTTCTGGGCTCCCCAGTACAAAAAAGACAGGGATCTCTTGGAAAGAGTCCAAGTGGAGGGCCACACTTTCTGGAGGGCCACAAAGATGATGAAGGGCCTGGAGCATCTCCCCTATGAAGAAAGGCTAAGTGAACTGGGTCTATTTAGCCTTGAGAAAAGACGACTGAGAGGGGACCTGATCCAGGTTTATAAATATCTGAGGTATGGCGGCCATAGTGGTGAGGCCAGTCTCTTTTCAGTGGTACATGGAGACAGGATGAGGGGAAACAGACATAAGCTGCAGCATCGGAAGTTTTGCACGAATGTGTGTAAGAACTTCTTTACGGTGAGGGTGACGGAGCACTGGAACAGGCTGCCCAGGGGGGTTGTGGAGTCTCCTTCTCTGCAGATATTCAAGTCTCGCCTGGACTCCTACCTGTGTGACCTGGTGTAGGGAACCTGCTTTGGCAGGGGGGGTTGGTCTCGATGATCTCTAGAGGTCCCTTCCAACCCCTACAATTCTGTGAGTCTGTGATTCTGTAAAGTGCCTGCATTACATACACAGATGGAAATCAAGGCAAAATGGGCTTAAACAGTTTGCTCACATTCACGCCAGCAGGTATCGCAAAGGCAGAGCAGCACGCCTGTGGTTCTAATACTGATGTCTTCCCATGTGAGATCGTGTTGAAGGTTAATAAGAGTCTGGCAGGGGCTGGGAGTGTACAAAATACAGCATATCCAGAAATGCTCCTGTGCCACCTCAGCTTCACTGTCATCAGCAGAACTACCACCTCCCAGGTGAACAGACTAGGATGCTTCTCTCATGAGAGATTTTCCAAGCTTCCTCTCAGCAGACACTGCCCGTGCATATTGCAAGAGCTGCTGCCAACAAAGCATGCAGGTCCCCGCTCCGAGAAAAGTCAGAAACATGGACTGGCACTTAGGAACGGGAAATTCACTAATAGCAGCCTTCACTTGTGGGCAGCCCTGAACATGCCAGTCTCTGACCAGATTGCCAAGTCTGCAAAAGCAATGGTCTCTTGCAAACAGCCTGTCATGGGAAGCAAAGATTTCAACAGACAGCCCACTGTGGAAGAGCAGGGCACTGTTGATTCATCTGTGCTCTTCAGGGAAGGGTGAATCAGTTGTTGATGCATTTTCAACAGCTGCATTGTTAGAGGAATGATCTGGCTCTTCTCTTCTGACACTTTAAGCCCATTATACGTTCCCCCTTGCCTCACCTCCTGCAAATTGCTGCAAGCACCCATGCCAAGGTGTAACACAAGTCTCATGTGCTAACCGATACAGTCCCACGCATGCATCATACAGTGAAAATAAGAGCACAGAAAGTTTGAAATAACTTTCAAATCTTTGTTCGGGCACAGATGACACAACTGAGTGACAAGAAGTTAAGCCCCGGGGCGCAACAGCAAGATTGTGCAGTCACCCCTGCCCACTGCTATATAAAATATAATGCTACAGTGTGTAAATCTCTATATTAGGGAGCAGGTTCTATGAGTACTGCTCTATCTCCCCTGTCCCCCACTCCTCCTCCCACTCCCCGAAATAAACTTATCTTTGTTCATATCCCTGCAAGATATCTTAACTACAGAAGAACTCTTCATGCATAGTGCTCATGATGTATTCTAATTCAGTACACATGCTAAAGCAAAGTGATGCAATTCATCCAGTTGTGTTTGACCTCAAAATGGATAGCTTCATGAGGTGAGAAATGATTAGACAATAATTCAAAAGGATAGCTGAAGAAAAAAAAAAAGCAGTATTCAAAGGCAGCCTGCTTCCAAAGCATCACTCTCTCAAAATTATCGATTTAGTAGTAATTATTTACCTAAATAAGTAATGATGTAGATATCAGTAGATATCACAATCTCAAAGGTGTGGAAGAACTGGAAAGTACACACTAAAGCATCATAGAATAGAATAATAGAATCACAGAATAGAATCACAGAATCATAGAATAACTCAGGTTGGAAAAGACCTTAAAGATCATCAAGTCCAACCATGACCTAACCATACTACCCTAACAACCCTCCACTAAATCATGTCCCTGAGCACCACATCCAAATGGATTTTAAACACATCCAGGGATGGTGACACAACCACCTCCCTGGGGAGCCAATTCTAGTGCGTAACAACCCTTTCTGGAAAGAAGTGTTTCATAATATCCAACCTAAACTTACCCTGGTGCAACTTGAGGCCTTTCCCCTCATCCTATCACCTCTCACAAGTGAGGAGAGATCAATCCCGCTCTCGCTGTAAGCACCTTTCCGATATTGGAAGAGAACAATAAGGTCTCCTGTCAGCCTCCTTTTCCCCAGACTGAACATCCCCAGTTCCTTCAGTTTCTCCTCATAGCGCATATTCTCTAAGCCCTTCACAAGGCTTCCTGCCCTTCTTTGGACCTGCCCCAGCACCTCTATGTTCTTTCTGTACTGAGGTGCTCAAAACTGAACACAGATCAAACCAGGAATTAATTGTTTACTCTTCACAATATAGAATCATAGAATGTCTTGGTTTGGAAATTCCTCTGCTGTGGGTAAGGTTGCTACCCCATAAACCAGATTGCCCCGGATCCCATCCAACCAGCCACTGAACACCTCCGGAGATGGGGCATCCACAACTTCTCTGGGCAACCTGTTCCTGTGCCTAACCACACTCTGAGGATACCGTTGGCTACCTGAGCCGCAGGTGCACACTGCTGGTTCATGTCAATCTCTTTATCCGCCAGAACCCCCAGGTCCTTTTCCACATGGCTGCTCTCAGTGAGTTCTTTTGCCAGCATGTACAAATATCTGGCATTGTCCTGCAGCACATTCCACTGGACCTTGTTGAAACACATGCCTTGCTTCACATGGGCAAACTTTTCAAGCTTTTTCAGATCCCTTTGGATAACATCCCGTCCTGCTGTTGTATCAACTGCACCACTCAGCTTAGTGCCATCCACAAACACACCGAGGGTGCACTCAATCCCAGTTATCCAGGTCACTGATTGCAACGGAATTCCTGGGTCACAGCCTGAACCAATACATGAGCATGTGAGTGCCTGCAGCAGGGGAAGCCTAGATCTCCTTGTCTCAGCAGTGCTTCCAGGAACACTTCTGCAGTCTGAGTCTGTGTGGAGTTTCCCCCCATCCCCCTTCCCTCCTCCTGCTACCTCACATATCAGAGATCGAAGTGGAGAAGACTGCACTCTTCAGCTCACCTTTTTTTCCAAACTGTTGCTGAGAGGAGTGAGTTAATTCCTCTTTCTTTGACATCTTGTCCTATTGTGCCTATATTTCAAATAAAGGCTCTGTCATAGCTTTAGTTTGCTTTATACCAATAAAGATGATGAAGAACACCAGTCCCAAGACAGACCACTCACAGACCACTGCGGTAAAGCACTCATCACCAGCCTCGAGCTGGATGTAGAGTCATCGACTCTCCAACCAGCCAAATCCTTATTGACTGAATAGTCCACCCTTGAAACCCATATCTCTCCAATTTAATAACTCATTATTTAATAACCCATGCTCTCACCTCCCATGTTTTCAGTTATGAGAAAGGAACCAATCATTATGGAAGATGTTCAGGCATATTTGCCTTTAAATTTCATTTTGGCTGCCTCCATCCACCTTCTTGTCCTGCATTTAAAATTTCTTCTTAGGAGTTTTGCTCCCAAACCCTTCTAAATTCTTAGAGTAGTCCCAGTTCTAAATTCTTAGAATAGTCCCAAGGCAAGAAGTCTATATATCAGGAAGTTCACCCGATCACCCTGATCCTCCTGGAGTTGACAACGAGCAGCCTGCTCCTTCAGCAGCCTCACCTGCATCCCATGTGGGCCATGAACCACATGTCTGCTTATGCCTAAGCCAGCTGGTGACTAAACTCTATCTTCTTCTACTTAGGGCTCCTGCTTCACTGCCATGGAGTCTGTATGTAGTACTGAACAGCCCAGAATCTGCTCCCCCTGAAGCCTGGGTTATAAACCAGATGACAGTTTCTATCACTGAGTTATGCAAATGCCAGAAATACAAACAGCAGCAGGTGCTAGGCAGAAGACCGCTTGCAGCTCTAAGCCAGGAATGTCAAGTGCAATATAAAAATAAAAAGTCCATCATTGAAATAAAACAAGCTGTACTTCACAGTTTATTTGTGGTGATGGGTGTTTATTTCAGTCTGGAGAGCCATCATACTGTTGGGATAGAAAGGGTAGATTTCTTCTACATTTAGGCTGATGGCAACAGGTCTATTTGCGATTTCCACACTGATGCTTTTAATGAGCTATGAAATTGCACCGCCTGAGGGAACTCAATAGCATTCAAAATTCTTTCAGTGTTTTCCTTTTTTTATGCTGAGAGATCAGTAGAAAAGTCACTGAAGCTGGATCATAAACACAGTGCAAGAAATTTACAAATTTGCTATAAAAGTATATTGACTGGAGGTCTTCCAGTTTGACCTGCTCTCAAATCTCACTCGCCAAAGTAAAGGAAATCATGCTAACGTGACCTGCACTAGTATAAATTTAATTGTGGTATACTGCATTAAATATATATGTAAAATTATTTAAAAATTAGCTTTAATCTTGGGACAGATCTAGCTGTCATCTGTTACAAATTATTGTTCAAAGCAAGTTTGGATACATCAGGTTATTTAGGGCCTTGTTCAACTGGATTTTGAAAATCTCCAAGAAAAATCTATATAACATCTCTGAATAACATGTTCTGGTGATTGATGATTCTTAAAGGAAAAACAAAAACAAAAAAGCATAGCTTCATAACACGTTTGCAAACTGGTTTACTGTCCTTAACATGACACAATGTCAAACGCATAATAACTCAAAGCGAACAAGGAAGAGAAACTCATTTTATGGTATTCCATGGAACTGATCAAAGTCTGAATAAGCTAAGTTTATTTTCTTGAATACTGCATCAGATAATCCTTTTCCCAATGTACACTCTCTCTTCATTGCAGTGCACATTCTTTCTTGTTTATTCCACCACACTCAAAATAATCTCCTATTTCCATACATCCATGCAGGCCCTATAAAACTAAAAGATCCATTCAAAAAATATTGCAAGCTATTAATCTTTGTGTTCACCTCAGCTGTCTCTTGTTCAGGAATCAGGATGAAAACTGGATGAAAATATACCTACTGTGTGCCTTTTTACCACAGTAACAAAATCTAACCTCTCCAACTAAGAAATTATGTGGCACAATTATCTGTAAGGGCATGTAGAAGCAAAGTGTGCATGCCTTTAAGGATATCTGGTCAAGGACCTTCTCCAGTACAAAAGGGTAGAGTGGAAGCCATAAGCAAATAAGAACATACAGGAACACCATCCTGGCTGACATGGTAAGGGAAGCAGGATGAGAACAAACCTTATCAGTTTGACTGATAAGGGCATGTACAACTGTGAAAATGTTTATTCCAGTAAGGTTATCTGATCCTGTCAGTTGGGAAACTAAAGGAAAAATGGGGAAACCAGAAACAAAGTATACAGAGATACAGACCTAGCAAAGCAAATAAGGAGACAATGGCAAGAAAAAGAACTTGCTGATCATACAAACTGATGGGCTATCAAGAAACTACAAGTAGCACTTAAAGGAAGATCAGCCCGGATTTTCCACTGGTAAGTTGAAGGAACAAAGGCAATTTAAAAAGAAGAGGGGATAAAAGAGGCTGACAATGTATGAAACAGAGCCGATCAGTATTCTAGTCAGACCTGTGCCTCATCATCACAGTCTCTCCCATATCACCATATCTTCTTATTAAATCTTTCCTTAACGATTACCCTGCATAATCTCACCTTCTGTGCTGTGTGTATGCGTGCCACAAGGACTATGTGCCAGGTATCAGTAAGACCTATATGTGTGCAAGTGACTTCAGGTATTGGAGGGGCCATAGCTTGTGCATGTGAAAGGGCTCAACAAACCCAGAGTGTCAGCTCTGGGGTCCACATGAGTGGACTGAGTGATAGCTACTGGAGTCAGAGTGGGAGTGCAGGCATCCCTAGCCTGTGGTGCCAGCTACTGGTGTGATTGGGCATGTTGACATCAGTTAAAGGAATGAGGAAGGGTTTGAGTAACATTCTCAAGAACTAAGCCTGGAAAAAGGAAAACTTGCTCTGAAAACCCACAAGGATACCAATCCTGTGACCACACTATTTGCAATGAAATATGGGTTTGGTTTTTTTTTGCAAAAAACATTTGATCTCTAGTGTAGCTTGATGACATAAGCTTTTCTACTGCACAAATGACAGAAATTATGTAACTGAATTTATGAGCAATGTAAGCAGATTCTGCCTTTGTTAAACAATGGCAAAAGAAATGCAATCATGCAAAAAAAAAATCTTATTTTGACTGCTCAAAGATCAGGCTTCTGAATTGCCACACTAATCTAGAATTGTGTCATTTGAGAGAAGCAAGAAAAGTATGGGAGAAATACAAGTCTGTTACAAAGTATTCCATCTCATTCCCCACATCTTTTTTCCTCTCTTTTAACAGTAGATAAAGTATAATAGATTAGACCTAATTTGGGGGAGTACACTATTTTGTACAGTACCTAATAGTAATCACAGTTACAGCACTGATGCACATACTGATAAAAGGAATTTTAAGTCTGACACATGCTCATTAGGCATAGGCAGCCAATTCAAAGCACATCAATAACTGATAAGTCTCCTTCCTGAAAATAATCTCCAACTATGCAGATTGCATAATAATCCCTTTAGCTTTCCTATTAGGGCCTCATTTGCTGATATGTTTTAACAAAGATCAGTACTGTCTTCAAACCACCAGCTGTACTGACACTCAGCATAATCTGGAATTTAAGTCACTAATTCTAGCTAGTAAATTATCTCAAATCTACTTTGAAGTGAGTGCATAGCAAGGCACTGGGTATGGGGACAGTTTCTATACAAAAATAAAGCTCAAATCTTTTGGTTTTGCAAATTTTTACTTAACTACAAAAGTTTGTGAAAACTGTCACTATAAATGAACTGGAATGAATACTGACACACTTCCAGAATGCTTTGGATGAAATGAAATATTTCAGCATAACTGAACACAAACTATTCTAAAAAGCAAAGCAGAAAAATGAAGTTTGATATGATACAGAGATAAGACAATCTTAAAAAATATTAAGCCAATGTGAAAACATTTTGCAATAAAACTAACTTAATAAGAAAATTTTACCTCAATTAAGACACATGAGAGAAGAGCATGCTCTTTTGCAAAGGTGTTAAAAGAAAATGGACGAAAAATTTGACAACATGTAACAGTAATTGACAAAAGCAGCTTTTGTTTTCCATAATCACACCAAATCGCTTTTCATTTATTTAACACTCCCTGGTAAAAAAAATATATTTTTCTTTCTTCCCCTTTCAATATTGCTTTTATTAAGCCCAACTATTTCTTGTACTGGTTACCATTACCTTTTAGGATTTTACTTGCACTTATAATCTCTCTCTCCTTGCCAGCAAGAGGAAGACATAGTTTAAGTATCAACATTCATCAACTCAAAGATAATCACTGGGAATCAGAATAGTACATTCAATAAGATCTGGAACCACAATTGTGCAGCAATTTGGTAAGATAAAGATTCTGCCACTAAATTAAGTAGTAAATAAGAGAACAGAATACAAACTATTGGAAAAGATACTTAAGATCAGTGCACCCTCAGCAAGTTTGCAGATGACACCAAGCTGAGTGGTGCAGGCGATACATTGGAAGGAAGGAAAGCCATCCAGAGGGACCTGGATAGGCTGGAGAAGTGGACCCATGAAAACCTAATGAGGTTCAATGAGGCCAAGTGCAGGGTGCTGCACTCGGGTTGGGGCAATCCCAGGTATTTATACAAACTGGGGGAAAATCTCCTTGAGAGCAGCCCTGTGGAGAAGGACTAGGGGATCCTGGTGGACAAGAAGGTGGACATGAGTCAGCAGTGTGCGCTTGCAGCCCAGAAGGCCAACTGTGTTCTGGGCTGCATTAAAAAAGGAGTGGCCAACAGAGAGAGGAACATCTCTCCTATAAGTAAAGGTTGAGGGAACTGGGCTTGTTTAGCTTGGAAAAGAGAAGGCTCTGAGGAGACCTCATTGTGGCCTCCCAGTACTTGAAGGGAGCGTATAAACAGGAGGGAGAATGGCTGTTTACAAGGGTGGATAGTGATAGGATAAGGGGGAATGGTTTTAAACTAAGACAGGGGAGGTTTAGGTTAGATATTAGGAGGAAGTTTTTCACTCAGAGGTGGCACACTGGAACAGGTTGCCCAAGGAGGTTGTGGATGCCCCATCCCTGGGCATGCAAGGCCAGCGTGAATGTGGCTCTGAGCATCCTAGTCTAGTGGTTGGCGACCCTGAACATAGCAGGGGATTTGAAACTAGATGATCATTGTGGTCCGTTTTAACTCAGGCCCATTCTATGATTCTACGTCATAGTTCTTTCTATGTGAGATGGAAGGAGAAAGGATGACATGACCTTGCAAAATAAAACCCAAAATAAAACCTGAGAAGAAGAACCGGTTGAACAAACTTATCTTGAAGATATATGGCAGGAGATGCTGCCTTGGCAACTGCTTGTAAATTCTGTTTGCTTGACAGGACAAAGAGAGAGAGACTTTATCAACTACTTGTAAATCTTGCTTGCTTGTTGGGATAGAATGGGATGGACTTTGTCAAATAGGATACAAATATAACTCTAGTTGGTCAAATCAACAAAGTCTGAATCCAGATTACAAAGTAAGTATGAACAAAGGAAACAAAGGGGGATCCCTACTGGGAGGGACGAGCGCAAGAAGAATGTGATTCCTGAGTACCCTTAGTCAAGGGGGAAGGGGCTCCCTAGCATCTGGGTGCAGGGATAAAAGGGGGGCTGTATCTCCCAATACTTTGAGAGACCCCACAGAGGTATGTGCCAGTGGACTCTCCCTTTATTCAAATATAGAAAGCTAAGAACTCCTCTGTCTCTTTGTGGGATAAAGATGATTGAGCAAGCTTATCGGAGCAGAAATTTTCCCAACATACATGAAGAATATATCATAAATGTGGTGCCTCAAAGTGTACCTCCCCATCCCTGCCCCTATCATCTACACTGGAGACACAGAGGACATTTAAAGTCTGGTTGCTATCTCTTTCCTCAAAAACTGGCGTATTGAGATGGTATAAATATATCTACAGAAACTTATTTGTAGAAAGGTGACTGATAAATCATAAGGCCAAGCAGATCAGCCTTAATAATTAAAATTTGAAACTAGGAAAGTAGTAGAGAGGGAACTCACTACTTCTAGTTCTTCCAGGCCAACACAACATGAAGAGGAAAAGAAAATAACCTAGAAAATGCTTTTGTAGCACTTAAATTTGAAGAAATGACATGAATTCATGCTAATTGGACACTTAACTCTGCCCTGTGTTTCATGAAGTTGAGAAATTAGACAAATCACAAATATTCTAATGGCCACTAAAAATTCAACACATAAAAGCCAGTAAAGAAAAAAAAGAACTTACTTTTTTTCTCTCCTTACTTTATTACAAGAAAGTGTGGGTCTCTACCACATGGATATTCTGAACACTCATTCCATTTGAACACAGTAAACTCTGACTTGGAGGACTTACAAAAAAAACTGGTGCCATCCTTGTCAATACAGATAAATTATATTGATAGGTTAATTAGTCTACCTGCTGCTATTTTCTCATATTCTTTACCACTTGACCAATCAGTTACTGCTTAAATGCTTGCTATCCTTAAAATCAGACATGAAACTAAAAAACAACCTAGGCATCTCATTATTTGGGAGAAGTTGACATTTCTACATAGATAGGAACACCTTTGCCTTTTCACAATGAAGGAAAAGTTTAGTTCATATCAAACTATCTACAAAAATACTAAAAATGTCTTTCTCAATATTTTCCAAGAAATTAAAGTTACTTAAAGAGAAGGAATACAGTGTCAAATGCAGCACAATCATTATTATTTTTTTGAATCTTGGAATGATTAATTCTAATATGGCTACAAAGACAGAGCTCGATTCCCTATGCTAAAGTTATGATTAATTTCAGTCCCCCCCCAGAAGCCCTGAAGTTAACATACGAAGGGAATGCTAACCTACAGAAGTAAATGGCTCTACCACTCTTAATTTTTTACGTCTTTTTTTTTTTTTTATGTCTTCTTTTTGGGGTAGTGAGTAATTCTTTGTGCATCACTTGTGCTTCTTATATATATAAAATATATTTATTATATATATTACTAAATATTCAAAATATATTAGTAATATGTATAGTGCATGTGTGCAATATATTACACACACACATATACTTGTCATAATCATGCTTTTATTTTTCTGTCTTAGTAAATAGTTTTATTTCAACTCATGAGTTCTACTTTTTTTTTTTTTTTCCTTCCTCATCCCGGTAAAGAATGAGCTAACAACTGTGTGGTGCCGAGCCACTTACTGAGTCAAACAACAACAAAAAAGTAAGTTGCACAAGTGATCACTTCTTGGAGGAAAAAAAAAAGACACAACAAAAGAAACAAAAAAATACCCAAAACATGCCAAGGAAGAATAGGCAACAGGCTAAAGAGAGTAATGCTGTTTATCTTGTGTTTAGCGCAAGTCTAAGTACAGATGGTAGAGGTTCAAGTATTTATATTGAAGAGTTCCCTGAATACTGCAGTAGATTTATTTCTTAAAACACAACTAGCAGCTGCTCAAAGTAATGTGTGATAATGTTTGCAGAGAGTGCGGCTGTCACAAAGCAAATCTTAAGAGGGGCATTCCTCAAAAAATATGAGTCTGAAAAATTAGGCACAGTGATTAAAAGGTTCTGCTGCCTTTTCTCAATGAAGCTAAGCTTACCAGAGAAAATCAAATCATATGTAAGCATATGGGTAAATTATGTATTTTCAGAGATTTCTTAGAATATTACAGGTCTCATTAGCTACAGTATATACAGGATTGGGTTTTATTATCTAGTAAAATGATTACTTTAGTCAAACTCTATGCAGAAAAATACATGAGTGATGTATTTGGGGCCCATGGTCAGTGAAGCTTACGCTTGTAGACAGAAAACAGAATATATTTTAATTTCTAAAAAAAATAATATTTTTAGTTGCATGACCTGTGTGTAAAAGAAATGTTTCTTCATACCTAGGCTACCAACTGGGCTAGTTGTCTAATCTCAGCAGTTTTAAGAAAAAGTTTTAGTAATGGGAAAAATGAAAATAGAAAAAGAGCAAACATATTTTTGTGAGAACTATTTATTTTTTCAAATTAATATTTGTAAATTATTCAGAAAATTACAGAGAATCATGCAATCAGACAACTAGAGATTAGAAGGGGCTTCTGGCAATTGTCAGCTAAAGCAGATTGCTCAGGGGCATCTTTGGAATCATAGTGTCATCAAGGTTGGAAAAGACCTACAAGATCATCCACTCCAATCATCCACCTGTCACCAATAGTTCTCTCTAAGCCATGTCTCTTAAGACAATTTCTAAATGTTCACTGAACACCTCCAGGGTTAGTGATTCCACCAACCTGCTCCCTGGGCAGCCTATTCTAGCACCTGACCATTCTTTTGGAAAAATAGCATTATTTCCTAATGTCTAGCCTGAATCTTCCCTAGTGCAACTTGAAGCCATTCCCTCTAGTCCTATCACTAGTTAAATGAGAGCAAAGACTGACTAATCCCTAGATAACAACCACCTCCCTTCAGGTAGTTATGTAAAACATTAAGGTCTCCCCTGAGCCTCCTCTTCTCCAGACTGAACAATCCCAGCTCCCTCAACTGCTCCTCATAAGACTTGTGCTCCAGACCCCTCACCAGCTTTGTTGCCCTTCTCTGGACATGCTCCAAGGCCTCGATGTCTTTCTTACAGTGAGGGGCCCAAAACTGAACACAGTACTTGAGGTGTGGCCTCACCAGTGCTGAGCAAACCAGTACACTTACTTCTCTGCTCCCACTAGCACACTTTGTCTGATACAAGCCAGGATGTCATTGGCTTCCTTGGCAACCTGAGCACACAGCTGGCTCATGTTCAACTGAGCATCAGCCAATACCTCCAGGTCTATTTCCTCTACAGAGTCTTCCAACCACTCTGCACCAAGCCTGTAGCATTCCCTGGGGTTGTTGTGGCCAAAGTATGGGACCCAGCAACCAAGGGTCTTGTTGAACCTCATCCCATTGGCTTCAGCCCAGCAACCCAGCCCGACCAGATCCCTCTGCAGGGCCTTGCTACCTCCAGGCAGATTGACACTTCTGGCCAACTTGGTGTCATCTGCAAACTTAGTGACGGTGCATTCAATGCCTTCATCCAGGTCATCAATAAAGATATTGAATGGGTCAGACCCATGGGGAACACCACTTGTGACCAGTCGCCAGCTGGATTTAACTCCATTCACCACCACTCTCCTGGCCTGGTCCTCCAGCCAATTCCTTACCCAGTTAAGAATGTACTTGTCCAAGCTATGGGCTGTCAGCTTCTCCTGGGAGATGGTGTGGGGAGACAGTGTCGAAGGCTTTGCTGAAGTCAAGGTAGCCTTTCCCTCATCCACCAGGTGGGTGACTAGATCACAGAAGGAGAACTGGGTTGGTCAGACAGGATCTGCCCTTCATGAACCCATGCTGGCTAGGCCTGATCCTCCTGATTGTCCTGCTCATGCTGTGTGATCTCCCTCAAGAAAATCTGCTCCATAACTTCCCCTTACACCAAGGTCAGCTGATAAGCCTGTAGCTCCCTGGATCCTCCTTATGACCCTTCTTGTAAATGGAAGTTACACTGGAAGTCTCTGGTCTTCTGGCACTTCTTCAGTTGACCAGGAATGCTAGCAGATGATGGAAAGTGGCTTGGCTATCACCTCTGCCAGTGTCCTCAGCACTCTTGAATGGATCTCATCTGGACCCATGAACTTGTGGCAGTTCAGGTAGTAGTAGGTCTCTGTCTCCTCCTGAATTGTGAGGAGGTTTAGTCTGCCCCTCATCTGAGACTTCCAGGTCAGAGAGGAGAGTAACCAGAGGATAACTAGTCTGACTTTTAAAACATACGTAAAGAAGGCATTGAGAACTTCAGCCTTTTCCTTATTCTCGGTGGTCATGTTCCCAGCCACATCCAGTAAAGAATGGAGATTCTCCTTGGTTCTCTTCTTACTGTTAATATATTTGTAAAAGAGTTTCTTGTTCCATTTTACCGCATCGACCAACTTGAATTCAAGCTGGGCTTTTGACTTTCTAGTTTTCTCCCTGCACATCCTACCAACATCTTTGTACTCTCTCCAATTTGCCTGTCCCTTCTTCCACAGGAGGTAGATTTTCTTTTTCTGAAGCATGAGGAAAAGCTCCCTGTTCATCCAGATTGGTCTTCTTCCCCACCAGCTTATTTTGCAGCTCAGGGAGATAGCTTGCTCCTGCACCTTTGAGACTTTCTTCTTGAGGAGTGACCAGCCTTCCTGGGCACCTTTACCCTCTGAGACTGAGTCCCAAGACACTCTCCCTTCTAGTCTCCTGAACAATTCAAAGTCCACCCTCCGTAAGTCCAAAGTAGCAGTTTTGCTGTCCCCTCCTGGCTCCACCAAAAATCAAGAACTCTACCATTTAATGGTCACTCTGTCCAAGACAGCCCCGGACCTTCATGTCTTCCACCAGACATTCTTTTTTTGTGATCAGCAGATCTAGCAGGTGCCTCCCCTGGTAGGTTCTCTCATCAGCTGCAGAAAGAAGTTATCTTCCATACGCTCTAGAAACCTCCCAGATTGCTGCTTCTGTGCTATGTTGTACTTCCAGCATTCAAAGACTTCAGAATTCAAAGACTCCCATGAGGACAAGGGCTGGCGATAGTGCAACTTCTGCCAGTTGCTTGTAGAAGACCTCATCTGTCTCTTTGTCCTAGTTAGTGGGTCTGCCTTGTCAGCCTTCCCTCTGATCCTTACCCACAGAAATTCAACCTTATCATCCCCAGCCACAAGCTCAATAACATCAAAACAATCTCTAACATAGAGAGCCATGCCACCACCCTTTCTTCCTTGCCTATCCTTTCTGAAGAGCTTATAGCCATCCATTGCAGCACTCCAGTCATGGGTGCAATCCTACCATGTTTCCCTAATGGCAACTAAGTCATAGTTTGCTTGCCAGTTCCAACTTCTGTTTGTCGCCCATGCTGCATGTGTTGGTGTAGATGCACTTTAGCTGAGCCCCTTGCTTCACCCCTAATCCTGCTATTGCTCCCCTAGGCTCATCTCTAGAGGGCCTGATTTTATTCCTTTCTCCCTTCATATCTAGTTGAAAGCCCTCTCTACAAGTCCTGTCAGTGTCTGGGCAAGGATCCATTTCCCCTTTGAGACACGTGACCCATCAGCAGGCCTCAGGCCAGATGCAGAGTAAACTGTCCCATGATCAAAGAACCCAAAATTCTTGCATTTGCACCAGCCTCTCAGCCATGTGTTTATAAGAGGGCTTTTCCTGCTCCTCTCAGTGTCTTTCCCTGCCACTGAAGGAATAGAGGAAAATACTATCTGTATGCCTGCTCCATCAACTAACTGCCCCAGTCCACTGAAATAATTTTTGATGCTCCTCAGGCCTCTGTCAGCAATGTCATCACTGCTGGCCTAAACTATCAATAAACAATAATAATCAGAGGGGTGGATCAGACTGGGGAGTTTTCTAGAAATATCCCTGACCTGGGCTCCTGGGAGGCAGCACCTACAGCTCCTACAGCTAGGGTCAGGCTGACATACAGGGCCCTCCATTCCTCCCATTCAGTCACCTACCGCGATCACCCTTCTTTCCTTCCTGGTGGAGGCAGTCTTGAGGTGTGGAGTTGACCACCTCATCCTAGACAACTTCGCAGGTAGACCTTCCACTGCAACCTCACTTACTACTTCTTCAGATTCCAGGGCCTCAAACCTATCACACAGAGGCACATGGAGAACCAAAGTAGGTTGGGATCGGAGTTGCCTGTATCGCCAAGCTGGGACCTGTTTCCATTCCTTCTCTTCTCTCAAATTGGCTCTCTCTGCTCGACTATGGCAGGGGAGAGGGTCCACTACTGTTTGGGGGGTGTCAGCTTGGTGTCTTTCTCGCAGAGTTATTTCACCAATCTATCTCCTGCTCACAATCCCTGATGGTCCTTAATTTCTCCACCTCCTTCTTGAGCTCCACTACCATACTCTCTGCCACGCTTCCTTGGCAGCAACAAGCTAAGGCACTCCCCACAGCACAGCCACATTTCTGGGCAAGGCCCTCTGTCTGGGTTGCCACAGTTTCCTTGGGGAAAGCCTGCTGTCTGGTGGAGACCATGTTTAAACCTGTGGTCTCAGAGACAGTCAATAAGAAAGCAGGTCTTCTGACCAAAGAGGGACAGCACCTACCTGCCTTGCCGCTCGACCCACCTCCCACATCTGCTGCTGCAATTCAGTATGGGCAGTGAGGGCTGTGCTCATGCACTGAATTCCTCTCCCTATTCTCAGTAGGCAGAAACAGTTTGCTTGGACTGCAAGCCAAGCTTCTGTCCTCCCCACAGCTGCTTATAGAGCAGCCTGGTCAAGGTTAAGGTCAAGAGTAGGCAGTGCTGGTTTCACCCCTGCTAGCTCAGTAGGCTGCTCACAAGCTGCCAGCCCCCAGGACACAGGCACAACAATTTTACAATTTTACTGGTTTCAAAAAGCCCTAAAAAGAGCTTTTTTGTCACACTTTTTGCTTCAGATTCCTTGCCCAGTGCAGTCTTACCTGCCCTGAAGCTGGTCTCTGCAACAATTATTAGTATGTGGATATTATTGGATATTATTATTATTTGGATTTTGAGTATCTCTGAGGATAAAGAGTGGCTGTTCCAGTGTTTAACCAATCTCACAGTAAAAAAAAAAATCTGTTGTCTTAGAGATACTGAGCACCCAAACCTGAATGGTAATTAGAATTAAAATAAAAGCAAAACATCTAAAGAAAATGTATACTGGAGTTACAATTGGAATAACCTATCAACTTGTAAATTGCATCCTTGGATGTCTATATTTAAAGTTTTTTTCTATTGTGAGTCATATGATATTTCATAGTTATTACTCTCTTTTTTTTGTATGAGTGTTGGAAAAAGTCTTCTAAAAATGTACGAGAAAATGTTTTTACCTACAGAAAGATGCTTAAAGATTTCACTGAAATCTAGAAACTCAGAGTGAATGTAGGTAACACAGCTACGGAGAACAGTTATCACAACTCATGACTTGTGAAATCTCTGGTTCTACAATGCTATATAACTCTGAAGTCTAGTAATTTACTATATAACAAATTGCAAAATAATGATCAAAATATCAGCAATGGCCTACCTTTTGTAGACCAATCCCCAAATACCTCATGGTTAATCACCTGTAAAAACCTCAAAAAGGTTTTACAAATACTAACATCCTTGGTTAGAATTATTTGAAGCAATGCTCGTTCTCTTCAACTTGTGATATGATCTACTTTTATATGGTAGATAGATAAAAGAGCTAAAAGATAAAGGTAATTGTGGGACAAAGAAAGTTATTATTATGTAAACAAGCTTGGTAGCTACTTGCAGTAAACATGCACGAGGCACCTGGTTGGTACATGTGACCAAGGGATTGTTGCGTGGGTATAAAAGGTTGTAAGCACGTACAATGAAGGTCTCCATTGCACCACCAATGGAGTCTGTGACTCTCCTGCCACAGATAATAGCTAAAAGAGTGGGAATGATGGTTCTTAATGGAATTCTGAATTCATAAGTTGTTGGGTTTCTGAAAGAGGTGAATAGGTGAACGAAACTATTGTATTACTTGAAAGTGATCTTGAAATCCATAGGGAAAATTGCAGTTTTAATCTTTTATGCTATTACTAGAACCAGAACAATTTAGGAATTCAGATGAATTGTTCCAGCTGTGGAAAATGCCATAGCAATGAAAAAAATTACGCATGCTTTATTTATTTTTTTCTGTATTCAAGATGCTTGCTATGTTGCAAGTTTTTATGATGTCTACAAAAGGTGGGGTAACTTGTAATGAGATGAGGCTCCCAAGATACAAGCAATTTCATTTTGTGGAATAGAAGCTTTTAGAAAGTATGGTGATGTTTTTGAATCATATGTGTTGATTGCTAAATGTAAATAACCAAAGTGCATGGTGCCTTTTTGTTCCACTATTTTAAAATCTGTTTTACAATTTCTATTCTTTCACATGAAATTAACTATTACTTGCATAGATTTTCCTTAAGGAAGTCTAATGAACTGTGTAGAAATTGCCGGTATGATAGCATCGTATACTGTCATGATCAGCATGGCCTGTCACTGCAGATGAAGCCTTTTGAGAAATTGGTGAAATCTGGAGAAGAAAAAATTGATTTTATCCAATACCCTTGCAATCTGGGCCTGATCTTATATATTGTCAGGACTATCTTTGGACTGCACTTGTCCCAGTGAATTTTTATATAGTTAAATGGGTGCAACTGAAAAGTTGAAACTTTTAATTTTAGTTACCTCATACTCTGTCAAGAATAATTTTTTTTTTTTAATTAAATGAAGCTTAGGTGTGTAAAAGAAATATAAAAAGAAAATATTATCCAGACAATTACACCATTGTAGTCTTGCTGGGGCATTTCCACCTGATCTATTTGTAAGTGTGGCTAAATAGAATCAGAGCAAAGATTCACCTAGTTCATTTAGTATTTTTCAAAATAGCTAATACTGGAAACTTCAATACAGAAATAAAAAGAGAGGTCAATTAGTGAGTTATCTTTTCTTTAGTGTGCCTTCCCAACCACTAATGGTCAGTCAGACTTCCTATGCTAGAAATTTTCCTTATAAGAATATAGCTGTCCAGGCTGCTGTATAAGTCAAATTACCCTTGTTATCTCTGACCTATATTGCAAGTGACAGCATTTAGTAGCTTCATTCATTTTTCAGAGCCTGTTAAATCCCACACCAGTGATCTCACAGGCTTGCGTGACCTCTGGGTGTAGTGTGCCGCGAGTTCCACCAGAGGGCTCAAACGCTACAGAAATGAGCGAAATCCAGTAGTTTGCGTGCACGCACAGGAGAAACGCTTTTGTTCGAACGTCTGGTATCTATGCTAATAATGCATCTTTAACTGTCATACATTAAAACTGAAGTAAGGTCTATTATGAGAAGAAGTTTCCTAAAACTTCTTTGTTTTATGTATGTATGTATGTAGCCATTCATCTCAGAATGTTTTCTGTGTGCTCAGTTACACTGGGAACACCTTTGAAGTTAGATCATTATGTGCTAGGTTTACCAAGGATTGGAGATTTTTGCCAAATAGAGTTTCAGAGTGTGTGATTGATTTGCTTAACAAAATCCAAAGCTGGAAGTCAATGTCTCATTTAAAGTGCTTTTGTACTTCATCAAATCATGGAATGGTTTAGGTTTGGAAGGGACCTTTCAAGATCATCTAGTTCCAATCCCCTGCTATAGGCAGGGACATCTCCTACTAGACCAGGCTGCAGAAAGCCCCATCCAACATGGCCTTGGATGCGACTAGAGAGGGGGTGTCCACAGCCTCCCTGTGCAACCAGTTACAGTGTTTTACCACCCTTACAGTAAAGAATTTCTTCCTAATCTGTAGTCTAAATCTATACTCTTCCAGTTTAAAACCATTTCCCCTTGTCCTGTTGCTACATGCCTTTTTAAAAAGTCTCTCTCAGCTTTCCTGTAGGCCCCCTTCAGGTACTGGAAGGCCACTATAAGGTCCCCCCAGAGCCTTTTCTTTTCCAAGCTGAAAAGCCCAAGCTCTCTCAGCCCATTCTCATAGAGGAGGTGCTCCAGCCCTCCAGTCATCTTCATGGCCCTCCTCTGGACCCACTCCAACAGCTCAATGTCCTTCTTGTGTTGGGGGTCCTAGAACTGGATGTGGTACTCCAGGTGTGATCTCATGAGAATGGAGTAGAGGGGCAGAATCACTTCCCTTGATCTGCTGGTCATGCAGGGTATTGCAACCAAGATATGGCTGGCCTTCTGGGCTGCAAGTGCACATTGCTTGCTCCCATTGAGTCTTTCATCAACCACAACTCTCACATCCTTCTCCTCAGAGCTACTTTCAAGCCATTCTCTGCCCAACCTGTATATGTGCTTGGGATTGCCCTGACTCAGATGTAGGACCTTGCATTTGACCACGTTGAACTTCAAGAGGCACAGGCCTGTCTCTCAAATCTGCCTAGGTCCCTCTGCAGTTTCCTAGATTTTTTTTTTCCCCTTCTTGAAAATGGGAGTTTATATTTCCCCTTACCTGCAATATGTGAAGTCTAATGTCCTGCCAAACAGCTAATAAAGAAATCACTTTGGAAAGGAAGAGAACTTAATGGAAAGCCACTGCCCCAAGTATGAGGAACTGTACCTTGAATTTCTTGAAAGATGGTATGTTTTAAGAGGCATAAAGTACTGATTAGGAATCAAGCACAAAATTGTCATCCAAAATCCAGGAAAAAAACAAACTCCAATGTGGTGCTAGAAAGTGGCATTCCTTTATTCCTCATGATACTTACTGGGCAACTTTACAAACAAGGGTGCACTCTCAGAGTTCAGTTTCTGCATTTAAACAGGTAAGACATATATGCAGTACATTGGCACACATATTCAGTCTTTTCCAAGAACTCATATATATGCTGGTGTCCCTCTAGGCATGTGCAGTAGCACCTAGGGTGGTTGTATGCCTACTTACTTTATCTCCATTTTTCCACCATCACTGAGACTTTTGGCTGACCTTTAACTGTTTTTCCCCAAATTAGCACATTTCCATTAGTTAGGCATAATGATCCACTTCCAAAACAATGTATGTGAAATCTGAGAAAAGCATCCTTGCATGTGGTGAAATGCAGATAAGTAATCCGTTATGATAGCTTCTTGTGAAGCAGAATTGAGAGAAAACAAGATTGTTCACACATCAAAGTTGAAAGTTTTAGAATTAGCACTCATCGATTCCTTTTGCTAAACTAATATATTGGTCCTTAAAGTAATATACTAATCCCTATTGGCTAAACAAACCAGACTCTATCAGAATAGATAGATTCTAGCTGATTTGCTCTGTGTGATCAGAGCCACTTCTACTTCAGAAGCTGAATAGAAAATCAGAAGTTCAATTTTTCTTACAATCTGCCTTCACCTTTATGCAAAGGCTAGGCTTGTACTCTGAAGACAACATATATTTCAGATGCAAATTATTCAAATTGGTCTCTGTTGGAGTTTTTTCTATATTGTGCCAGTCATGCTGGATCAGACTCAAGTTTTGTTCCTTTGAGAAAAGCTTCTAAAATATGTTTCCCTCTTAAAAATCTTCAGGCGAATTTATGGCTACTTTAGATTGATCAAATTAGAAAAATAGAAATACAAATTCAAGATACTTATGCACAGTTGCTGCATGTCAGCTGAGCCTTGGCAACTGAATACATTAATACGCTTTGAAAAATACACCGTATCCCAGTGAAATAGACTTTTCTTAATAAACTTGATTTATTAAGGTTTAAAAGGGATCTGTTCAGTCATGGCTTGAACTGGTGATTGAGCACTTGGTGAACGGGTATCCTGGCCCAGAGAGCACAAGCAAGTTGTTTTCACCTGTTCTCCTCATGTTACCGAAAGGGATGGACCCAGGTGGAGTCAGCCTGGGCTGATATAAGGGCCAGCCGTTGGAGGGAAAGCATTTTTTGGATCTAGACTGCTCTTTGTGATGGAGTGCTGCATAGCTTGTGATCACCTTTACCAATTGAGTGACTTCACATCTTCTTTCTGTATATGACTGTTGGCCTACCTGTGAATACATTGTTTGGTATTGCCAAGAGCCTGTCAGAAGCCGTTTTGCTTCTTTGTGAGCAGAGCACTTGCCATAGTTGGCAGGATACCAAGAAAAGTATCTTACAACTTAAAGACAAATAGTTCTCTTAAGGTATATTTCACAATGATTTTGATGGGGGAAATCTTTCTCCCCTGAAAAGGAATTACACATTTTGCAGTTTCTAGCATCTCTATGGCATTCTGTTGTGGAGATAGTAGGAAAATGGGGACCATTTAGTAGTTATCAGGATATTCTCAAGTTGCCATCTTGTATGGCTGAATTTCTTGAAAATTTAGGAAATTGTATTTTGACTACTAAGGAAAGACAGCTAGCTGCATCTGTTGTGCTGTGATCTCTATTAATTGCATTGAATTCCACCAAATCTGCTGAAGAAGAATAAAAGGAGGAAAATGATATGCTATTTGCCCGAGTAAAACATTTAGAGCATAAACTTACCTTGTTGGTGAGGTAATATGCTCAAACAACTGGTAAGAATTTACCAGTGAAGATAATAAGAGCTTTAAAAAGAGTATTGGAACCCAGAGCAATGGAATCCTTGAAATATAAATAGGCCAAAAATTAAGAATAAAATAGAAAATACTTTTGATGAAGTGGAAACTATTAATGTAATCTCAAGGAAAATTAAAAAAAGCCCCGGCCAGAAGCTCCATTACAACCAGAACCTCTAGAAAATGACTCAAAAAACTAAAACTTTCCAGGGAAGACCAGCAGGTATTACCATTTGAGAGATGGCCCCCTGCTGAAACAACAGTACATACCAGGGCTTGCCCGTATACAGCAGCTGAATTGATACAAACACTTAAACAAAAACCAAGAGGACATGGGGGCAGAAGGTGCTATGGGTAATGGGCCTAAGAAGTCAAATCTATCTTCCATCACATCCTACCTGGCAACGCAGCAAAGATTACATCCACCTGTTAGACATGGTGATGAGAACCATTCTCTCTTACAGTGGCTCATTGCAGTGTGTTAGCTTGCATAGTCAAATGAAAACACTGAGCCCACTCTTAGTGGAGCATGGGATAATATGGAAGATTTACAGACACATAAGGGGATTAGGAATGGAAGGGATCATTTACAAGGAGGATTTTGAAAGTCACATCCTAATTATATATACAGCTGGAATAAGATATCTAATCCTGCAACAGCCCCCTTCTCATCAATATGGCACCTTAATAGCTATTTGGAACTCTCTGGTAGCTGGAGATGCAACCGCGCAGATAGTATCTCAACTCGGGGAAAAAGAATGCCTAAGAGCCAGGCAAAATTTGCACCCTATAGAAACTAGAGAGACTTAATCTTGTAAACCAGCTCAAAGAATTCCTCAAGTCAGTTCATCACATAAAGATGTATGTGCCCAGCATAAGCATCAACTTATAGGGAAAATCTGCACCAGAGTACAAATCTATAGCCTCATAGAATAGCTACAGTAATTTTCTCTGTTGCAATTTCCACATTCACACCTGCCTATTCTGAAAGCATAAAATCTCAAACAATTTATGTGATATAGTTTTCTTCTTGCAGGTAGGAGAGAGCAGGTGTTCTTTAATATGGAGGAAAAAATGGCTAAGTGGGGATTCAACAGATAGGGAGAGTAGAGAAAACAGATCCAGAGTTTTCACAGATGTGTGGAATGATCACGGAGGCAAACTGCAGTAAGAGAAGTGCTAACTAGTTACAAGGAACATCATTTCCTCATGAGACTGGTTGCAGCAAGAAAACAAGTACCACAAAGACTTTGAGACCTCCATCCAAATGTTAAAAACTCAACTGAACAAGGCTTCGAGCAACCTTCTGTAGTTTTGGAATTATTCCTGCTTTGAGTGGCAGATTGGACTACAGACAACCTGAAGTCCCCTCTCACCTCAATTTTTGGTGCTATGATTGCTTTAACTAATTATGCTCCAATTCTCAGTACTGAACTTTCTAAAATTTATGCCAGTAACCTGCCCCCTGTTCATTTCAATTGGGTTTGCAAGGACTTGGTCTTTGCTGCTGTTTCCAAGTGGTACTAATCTTCTTTTCAGATTCTCTTGCCTCAAAAAGAAACTTGATTTTGTTTCATTAAGGCCACTATCTGGTTTGTTGAACCTCCAGCTGTGAGGTAAATTTTCCATTTTTTGTTACTTCAGTTTACAAAACCTTACCACAGGATAGCTGTCCTCTACAATGAGAAAGGAGAAAGCATACACTTTCAGTGAGTTAGTAAGCTCATTGTACAACATCAACACTGGATAATGGGTAATCCTTTGTGTTCCCCACAAGTAGGGAAACCTCTGTGTAGATAAGACTTCTTTTTAGGTGAAAAATTGCTTTTTATTTCCAAATTTCTTAGAGAGAATATTATTCTTAAAATGCCAGATGCTTTAGACAAATATGCTTTGAAAAGTCCACATGCTTATTAATATCAGAAGGAAGTTATATTGAAAAAGAAAGTTCTACATCATTGTAGAAGCTTGATAAAACTCAAACAAGGAATAAATGAAAAGAAAATCTTACCTGTTAGGCAGTGCATTGCCCTCTACCTTTTTCCCCAATGATAGACCCTGATCTTTGCTTCCAAATGGTTTCTGGAATGCTGGTTTTGCACGGCTGCAGAAACACAGAATCTTTTTTCACTCATGTTTGTTACAGTTGTCTTCATTTCTCCTATTGTGAAGCCTGTGCCAGAATGCGACCAAGACCACTACTAGAGATGACAACTCACTTTGCCAGAGGACACAACCCCTTGTGGAGCTGGTAGGTTGCCTATATAGTTCCCTCCACCTCAGGTCTGAAGGGACCAGGAACACTCTGACCTGTATTGATACAGCAAACCTATCCAGTACCTTGTGCAAATCAGTCCTACGCCATCAAGGCACTCACCAAATTGATAGTAACAGTACTTCTCAGGTCAATGAGAGTGACCAAGGAATGCATTTTACAGGTAGAGTGATATGGAAGCGGGCTGAGTAAAAAACTTCAAATGATGATTCCATCTGACTTCTAATCCAATGGGAATCATCCCGATAGAGCAATATAATGGCATTCTAAAGGCTACTCTGAAGACTGACTCCCAGTCCCTGTAGAGGACTGCAAAAAACTAGAACATGCTGAGAGGTTTAAATTAAAGACCCAGAGATAGTTGATCCAGTGCCCTGCATATATTACAAAGCACTTGAGCCTCCCATCTTAGGATCCAAATTAAGGGAAATGATGTATGCTTGAAACTCCAATTTAGGATGCCGAATAATCTGCTGCTGCCTGCTCCTGAGGACCTTGCACCAGGGACCCATAAGGTAAAGTGGCCTCGGGAGGTGCAGGCAGGACTGAAGTGATGCGGCCTACTTGCACCATGGGGGATGTTAGTAGAAAAGGAGGGATTGGAAACTCCACAAATAATTGGTACATGAATCCCAGATATTATAATACAAACCTGAATTTACATTGTGGAAGGAGCACTGATTGGGTTGCTCTGACAGGTCAAAAATCCTCCCTTTGATGCCTGATACAATCATCCAACAATCAATCTCAGGCCAAAGAGTGTTATACAAACAGCCTGGGCATGCCCCTGTTCGGGCAGAAATATTGAGCCTGGACTGTAATACTGCATGTATTTTATGTTAAAGGGCAGACTTGCCTGTTATGGTACTGGTTAAGCGTTTGTTTTACTCCCCCTGCAATCTATAGCCCACAAAACCACCAGCAGGAGCAACATTACTGAACTCTGATACGCTCCAGTGTTGCTAAAGAGACATCATAATATTCTGCTCCTCAATGGCACCCGGTGGTGGACTTTCTTGGGGGGGGAAAAAAACCACAACAAACTGGATGTTCTGGAAGCATCTACTGAATAAATTCTGCAACATATGCAATCCTGTCATATCTACAAACCTTGTATGTGACCTGCAACAACTACAAAGTCTACAAACTCAATGTTTAAGGACTTCTGCGTATTCTGTACACAAGTTGTTGACTCTATATATTGTAATCGCAATGTATGGGCTCATCTGCAAATGTGCTTAATCACTGTTCAATCTGTGAAGGGTGGAATGTAGATGACCTGTTTGGCCATGGCTTAAACTGGTGATTGAGCACCTGGTGAAGGGATATCCTGGCCAAGAAAGCACAGGCAAATTGTTTTCATCTCTTTTCTCCATGCCACCAGAAGGAGTAGAGCCACCCTGGGCTCATATAGGGGCCAGTGTCTGAAGGGAGAAGAGAGACTTACGGATTTAGGCTGGCTTCTGTGAAGGAGTGCTGCATAACCTATGATCTCCTTCACCAGCTGGGTGACTTCAACTCTTCTTTCTGTATATGACTGTTGGCCTACCTGAAAATACTTTGCCTGGTATCGCTAAGTACCTGCCGGGAGCAGTTTCACTTCTTCATGGGCAGAATAACCCACACGATAACTGAGTTATGGTCCCGCAGTGAATCTTGCCAAATGTCACACGAGTCATGGAAAAACATGGTTCGTCAATAGTATACCTTTGAATCCATAGGTGTTAGGGAAAGCTTTTTGCTCCTTTTGTATTGATGCTTCAAATTTTGGGAGGGAAAAATACTTATGTCAGACCTCCCAGAATCAATTTAAGATCAAAGTTATACCCAAACATGATTTTTTTTTTTTTTTAAATGAAGAAGATGTAAAAAATTTTCACAAAATCTCTTTGAAATGTGACTAACTTGTGCAATCTTACCACCGTGTTCACCAGGGGTTTCACAGGTGGAAGTCAAAGCCATAAGTGATGTTTCAGAATTCCATAATCTATTTTCTTTCTCTTGATTTTAGTGATTTTTATTTCAGTTCACACAGATGATTCCTCAAGTTCCATCAGTCATTATATACCTTCCATTCATTGGCTATCATATGCACATACTGTACTGCAAGTTGTGATATGTGCTCTTAGGATGATCAGTCAAAAGCATACCACTTGAACACCTTGTAAGGGACTTTATTTATTTATTTATTTTTGTATGTCTAATTTTCTCACTTTCTTTTTTTCATGTTAATCATGATTTTATTAAAGAAATTTGAGATTCTTCAGAGCTAGGGTTTTTTTTTTTTTGTCTTGTCCTTCGGACTCTCTCTTCATCAGTCACCATTCCAATTGCTGTTTCCTTGGTGCAACCATTAAAAATAGACATTTTCAAAAGGCTTTTATTCTTCTAAGTTTTACATTTGTCTGAGCTTAAGCGGCTAATGAAATTAAAGAGGTGGATGCTAAGATATTGTGGAATGTATCATTAAGGATGTCTAATTTGTGCCTTTTTTTCTTCCTTGCACAGATTTTAGATCAGAATTTGTGAGTAAATGAATTGGCAGCATCCCAAAATATTCAGTGACAGTGATGATGGAAGGAAGGGATGCCATTCAGAGGGACCTCAGCAGGCTTGAAAGGTGGGCCCGGGTGAACCTAATGAGGTTCAACACAGCAAAGCGCAATGTTTTGCACTTGGGCTGGAGGAATCCCAAGTATCTATACAAACTGGAAAGAGCGATCATTGAGAGCAGCCCTGCAGAGAAGGACCGCGGGGTCCTGATGGATTAAAAGCTTAACATGAGCCAGCAGTGTGCCCTTGCAGCTCAGAAAGCAAATGGTATCCTGAGCTCCATCAGAAGAGGGGTGACCAGCAGTGAAAGGGAGGTGATTGTTCCCCTCTGCTCTGCTCTTGTGAGGCCCCATCTGGAGTACTGTGTCCAGGTCTGGAGCCCCCAGTACAAGAAAGACAGGGAGCTGTTGGAGAGGGTCCAGAGGAGAGCCACAAAGATGATTAGAAGGTGGACCTCTCCTATAAAGACAGGCTGAGGGAACTGGGCTTGTTCAGCCTGGAGAAAAGGCGGCTGTGGGGTGACCTAATTGCAGCCTTTCAGTACCTAAAGGGAGCTTATAAACAGGGGGGAAATCAACTCTTTACAAGGGTAGTAACAGTAGAACAAGGGGAAATGGTTTTAAGTTGAGGGAGGGAAGATTTAGGTTGAATGTTAGGGGGAAGTTCTTTGCAGAGAGAGTGGTGAGGTGCTGGAACAGGCTGCCCAGAGAGGTTGTTGATGCCCCGTTCCTGGAGGTGTTCAAGGCCAAGTTGAATGGGGCCCTGGGTAACCTGGTCTAGTATTAAATGGGGAGGTTGGTGGCCCTGCCTGTGGCAGGGAGTTTGGAGATTCGTGATCCTTGAGGTCCCTTCCAACCCAGGCCGTTCTGTGATTCTGTGATTCTGTGATTCTATGATAGTCAGAACGCAGGGAGTCTGGGCCAGTCCTATGCCCCCAAAAGAAACGAAGAGGAACAAGACTGGAGAAGAGTACCTGCTGTACTGGGAAAAGCACATCAGTTCTTTCAGATTTGTGATGTGATAGAGAAGGGCTTCAGCACTCATCAAGATATGCAGGTGAAACAAAACTGGCTATTAGAAATGTACAGTAAGAGAAACTGCCAATGCCCTTAATTAATTGAAATTTTAATTAAAATTTGTAATACCCTACTGATAACTTAAAGAGATGCATAGGATTTAAATTAATCTATTTGAACTCTTATGTACTGTTCTTTGATTCTGTGATAAACCTTGCATTTGTTCCCACAGAAAAAGCAGGAAATAATGGAAAGTTGAAGTATGCGCTGTTTAAAAAATATTGCTTCAGGACTTCCATTATTTTGGGATTGCTGAATTCATTCCAGCAAATTCATAACTTTGCAATTTGTCTCCATATCGTGAATGTCCACGATTTTGCCTTTCTGTTTATTGTTTTTCTTTTTTTTTTTCAGCAAAATTTTGTAAATAAAGTTTTTCAATTAGGTTCTGCCTATCAAACAGTGGTAAACTCTCTGTTGAATAACATATATATGAAGGAAATACAGAGGAACAGACTTTTAGCATTATTCAGAGTTCTTTATTATCTAACCAAATTGTTCTTAAAATAGTCATAGAATATGAGGGTCCAAATGCAGATTTGCTGAAGTTTATGAAAAGAAGCAACCATTTAACAAAATCTTTTGGAACCATTGAAGAAATGATAAGGAGACTTGAACCACGATGTGGTAGAAAGCAGGAATGTACTCATGCTTGACATGCAAAATATAGTTTAATTGTGCAAATACATTTTTACTAATCAATGAAATTTAACTGGGGAATAGGAGTAAAGTAAATTCAGTGCAAACTATTACCAACTGAAGCATCACCCAAAATAAAGTTTAGAAACCTTCCATATTCTCAGAAACAAAAGTGTTTGCATATATGCAAATGTAAGACTTTCATTGGCTATGTTGGAAAAACAGGCCTCTCAGTAAACTCCTCCGATTCGTACCTATCAAGACCTTTTTGTCCAGTTGTGTGTTGCTGAGTTCTGTGAGGTACTGTGCTAATCCTGCAAGATAAGAGCATAGGTGCTTGCTGTAGGGCTTACCAGTACATGTTATCTCACGGGAATAACTAACTGCAAAGTAAGAACTATTTCCAGGGTTATTGTTTTGTTGTTTTTCCAAAATGGAATGGCACATGTGTACACCTACCTTACCTATATGGAAATATTTAATATCTGTTTTGGCAAGACATATAAAACATCTGTTTCTGTTTGATTCTAGGCTTTATGCTTGGGCTGTAGATAAATGTGTATTTGTGGGTTCTAAAAGAGATGCTGCAAAAGATGCTGCAGAAGAAGGATTGCAAAGAAGAGATATAGTGGATTTTATTTTTTTAGAATCAGAATCCTCAGAGTTGGAAGGGACATTTAAAGATCATCTAGTCCAACTTCCTTGCAATGAACAGAGACATGCACTGCTAGAACAGGTTGTCTGGAGTCTGATCCAGCCTTTCCTTGAAAGTTTCCAGGGTCAGGGCATCACACCACAACTTTGGGCAACCTGTCCCAGTGCCTCACCAGTCTCACTGTAAAAGACTTTTTCCTTATATCCAGCCTAAATCTATCCTCTTTGAGCTTGACGACCTTTTCTCTTGTTCTAACCCCACAGACCCTGCTAAAGAATCCCTCCCTTCTTTCCAGTAGGTCCTCTTTAGATTATGAAAGGTCACTATGAGGTCACATCAGAGCCTTCTCTTTTTCAGGCTGAACAGCCCCAACTCTTTCAGCCTATCCTTGCAGGAGAGGCGTCCCATATCCTGGATCATTTCTATGGCATCTAGCATTCCAATGGTTCTGTGTTCGTCCTGTACTGAGAACTCACATCTAGACACAGTACTCCAGAGGTGAGGCCTCACCAGCACAGAGTAGAGGGGCAGGATCCCTCTATCTGCTGGCCATGCTTCTTTGGACGCCACCCAGGATACTGTTGGCTTTCTGGATTGGGAGAGCACTTTGCTGTCTCATGTCCAGCTTCCCATCCACCACTACTCCCATGTTTTTTTTTGCAGGGCAGTGCTTAATCCTTTCATCCCCCTGCTTGTATTGGTAGTGAGGGTTGGATTTGTTGAACATCATGACTCACTGGTCAAGCCTGTCTAGGTCCTTCTGGATGGCATCCCATCCCTCTGGTGCATTGACCGCACCCCACAGCTTGGTGTCATCAGCAAACTTGCTGAGGGTGCACTTGACCCCACTGTCGATGTCATTGATGAAAGTATTAACGAGTATCAATCCCAGCACTGACCCCTTTGGAACACATCACTGATTTCCATCCAGACTTTGAGCCATTGGCCACCACTCTCTGGACTCAATCTTGCAGCCAGTTCTTCGTCCATTGAACAGTCCATTCATCAAATCCATATCTTCCCAATTTGAAGAGAAGGATGTTGTGGGGTAGTGTGTCAAAGGTCTTACTGAAGTCAGAAAGTGACAACAGTGGCTCTTCCCCTCATCCATAGATGCAGTGAGACCATTGTTAATGGCCACTAGGTTGGTCAAAGCAGGATTTGCCCTTGGTGAAGACCTCTCTGTCCATGTGTCTTAGCATAGCTTCCAGGAGGATCTGCTCCATGGTCTTTCCTGGCACAGAGATGAGACTGACAGGTCTACTGGAGTCATCCTTTTTACCCTTTTTAAAAATGGGTGTGATGGTGCCTTTTTTTCAGTCACCAGGGACTTCACCTGATAGCCGCAACTTTTCAAATATCATTAAGAGTGGCTTGGCGACTATATCAGCTAATTTGCTCAATATTCTGGGGTGCCTCTCCTCAGTACCCACAGACTTTTGGTTGTTCAGGTTCTTCAGGTTGTCACGAACATGATCTTCACTTACAGTGGGAGGAATGTTGGTTCCCTGATCCCCTCCTACCAAACCAAACATTTGAGGGCTGTGCGGCAAGCAGTTATCAGAGAAGACCAAGGCAAAAAGATACATCTACCTTCTCCTTGTCTGTTGTTACCAGCTTGCCTGTGTCACTCGCTAGGGGTACGCTCTCCTGAACTTTCCTTTTCTGGTTGATGTACTTGTAAAAGCCTTTCTTGTTCTTCTTGGCACCCTTTGCTAAGTTTAATTCAAGCCTTTGCTTTCCTGATCCCATCCCTACACAGCCTAGCAGCTTCCTTACACTTTTCTCACGATACCTGTCCCTTCTTCCACTGCCTGTTGGTGACCCTGCACATGGCATGGGGGTAGAAACTAGATGATCACTGTGGTCCTTTTCAACTCAGACCATTCTATAATTCTATGATTATTATGCCGATCTCAGGCTCCTAGCTCTTGGCGTTAAACTTTCTGTTTACTAAACATTCACAATAATTTAGCTTATAATCCTTTGTGATCTGAAGGGAGAATAGGCCCAGTCTAATCTTCTTTCTTAATAGAGATAAATAAGTCTACTTGTATCATACAGAAAGTTGTTTCTGAAAGTTTCTAAGAATCTGCAGCAACAACTGCAGATTCAGCCAGGTAGTGCATTTTTCCAAGGGGAGCCTCTGAAGAAGAGGCTGCAGTTAACAAAAGCAGGAATGTGATTGGAGGAATCATAATGGAAATTAAAGTAAGACTTTCTGTCCAAAGTATCTGCCTGAGATGCAACTCTTATTCATCTGCCCTTCCAATATGGAATACAAGACACTGTGTTTATACCTACTGTCTTCTACATTGGTGTTAAATTGTACAAAAGCCATGTATGTTGCTTCACCTGGCTATAATTTATATGAAGGCCACTGAAAAGACATATCTAGGGAAGATGTTTTCAGACTGCAATGTAATCTTAGGAGATCTACTGTAATTTAATTTTCCCATCAGCACTTTGTTGCAGCACACTATGAAGTATCTCCTTTTAGTATGCAGAGCTCAATGCAGCTTTGATTACTAAGGCAGGTTATTTTTTTTTAGCTGACTTGATCAATCTCAGTGAAAAATAACTGCCTAGCATGTTGTGACCTGAACTGAAGACCTCTGGTGTCTTTGAATCTTATTACTATTGAGGTGTATGTGTGATGACACAAGGGACAAGTTATTTCAGATCATGTAGTACACTCCTTTAGCTATTGTTCTAAGAACTATGAATGTGATCCCATGCTAATGGCCATCTTATTTCCCAGTATGCACCAACTAATAACTTGGGGGTTTTCAACAGAGCTGAAAAGAAATGGGAGAATCTCTCTACGGATTTCCTAGAATTTACAGCAGTTAATAATTATTTTCATATTAAAGAGGACAACAGCCTGGGTTTTTTCCTCTGTATAGTTTCTGCATCTTTCTATCATGCTTCAGACAGAAAGCATGGTAGAAAACATTTGCAAGACAAGACTCCAATGTTTTCTTGAAAGGACTATCAAGCAATGAGTCCAGTTCTGATGCCTTTCTGGAGTCAGCAGACTCAGGGATTATGTACGTCAAATACCTGGCAGATGTTGCACCTTGTACCTTGCATGCCTTTGCCCTCTTGCTACCTTTACTTATGGGGCAGATCTGAACTTAAATTTCTACCAGTATGTTAATTGTCTAAGTGCACATTGCTGTCAGGAAGATTAAAATGTTAGCGGAGTGATTTAAACTAGTTTTTGGACTACAGGGTAGGGTGATATGCTTCCTTAACTTGTGAGGTCTCACAGAGTGTGTGCAATTGCCTGAGGAACAAGTTTTGGATTTTGGATTTTTGGATTGCCATCCAGTAATCTTGCAAAAGTATTAGCAAGCAAAAATTTTCACAGTTTTGATTTAGTCATCACATCAAGTAATTTCACATTTATGGATTGTTATCTGGCTGTGAAGATAATGATAGTTGAAAATTGTATAATCTAGAGAAGATGTTTTTTAAAATGTCATCCCTTGAGAAACAAGCAATGAATATATCCTCCGTCCAGATTTCTTGATTACCCATTGAACAAATTCAGGCTTGAATGATTCTTCATTAATGGCAATGGTAAAAATCCCATTGATGTGGGAGATTGTTCCAAAGAAATTTCTGATGACCTATTGAGGTCCCTTCAACCTAAATTATTCTATTATTCTGTAATACAGTACAGTGTAATATGGCAGAGTGCAGGCTGACATTGGAATAAGGCAGAATCTTAATTAGACAATAGTTGTTGTTACAGATATCCAGAATATATTTATATAATAATATATAACATATAATCACAGGCTGTGGAAATTGGGTGAAGATTCATTACAAGTTCAATTAGTGTTGCTAAATGAAAATGAGACAAAAACTAGAAGTAGAGGACAAACCTTAATATAATCAGCTCAGCTTCTTCTATATTCTACAGAGGACGTCCTCCTCTCTTCACATTCAGTCTGTCTATTTTCAGCGTTCGGCTATTTTCAGGTTCTATTCTCCCATTAATGCAGAATCCTGTGTTTTTCTGCTAACTGTAGAAGTTTTCTCCAAGTCTAGCTAAGACTAAATGTTAGTATATTAGACAATTGGAAAGTTACTTACATTACAGTATTCATTTATTTTGCAAACATTCAGTATTTTATCATTGATGAAATTCTGGTAAGTAAAAGCTCTTGTCTGATAGAGACTGCAAACATAATTTTTAATGTGGTATCTATCTGATTACCTTTCTAGAATTGTTGCTATTTGCTGGATCAAGTTCTCAAAGCATATAAAGAGACAAACTACTGTGTCACTTCTGTGACAGGTGTGGATAAAAATGTGAACGCCATCACAGGAAGATAATATCTAGGTAGCCCTACAACTCTGGGACACTGCTGGCCAGGAACAATGAGACACAATCTAAAGTTTTATTTCCTTGAATCATCTGCTTAAAAATTAGTATGCATGTAACTAATACTGCTTTTCATGAGAGGATCAAATATAGGAATATTCCTAACAAAGCCGGTGAATTAACCATTTAGATTCTGGCAGCAGTGATGTGCTGATTTGGTGCTGAGTGATAACTCAGCTGAAAACTGAAATATTGCCAATAGATTCGTAGCAGAACTCTTAAAAGTTTAGTATCATACAACCGTTATATGGTTTCCTAATACTGAAAGCAAGGGTTACTGTGATGAGTTTTCTACAGGAAACTTGGAAGCAGAAATCTATCTAACTTTCTTGGCACTTGGTGATGTGGAAATTGTTATTCCACTCTTAAAGTGAAAGAGAATAAGAGAAGGTGAGATGTGCAGCTGATTATCCAGATGAATACAGAATGAAAGCAGAAAGTACTTTTTCAAACACTTTTTCTCCAAAGTATTTTTTGCGAATAACTGACTTACTGTAGCAGTCATTTATAGCAGTCTTCATGAATCTTCTGAATTTGAAAAGGAGGCTGATTATTCAGGAAGAATGCTAACTACATTTCATGAAATACATCAATTTTCAAACAGGATCTGCAGTGAAGAACAGTATCACAGCTTCTCACTTTTCCAGTTTATGGAATTTTGTAATTAATATGTAAACAAAATTGATGGTGTTTAACCTTTATTAAGAGCAGATGATCAGAAGAAACTGTATGCCAGCATCCTTTTGGTGTAGGTGGGAGTGGATTACTACAAAAGTTTTTGTCACATTGCTATTACTTCTGAAAAGATCTATGAACAAATTCATAGTTGTCGGTACTGAAGTGTTACTAAGCAGTTTTTCAGAAAAGCTGATGGTGTCATTGTGATCTATGATATAACAGCAGAAGAGGCATTCACTGCTGTCAAGCAGTATCTAATAAGCATTGAGGTAATGTGACATCACTTTAAGACTAAACTGTATTTGTACTATTTTCTGACTTCCTTGAGATAGGAAAGGTTAGTAGGACATAACATAGAAAACAGCCTCTATCTTGTGCTGTAACAATTACATTTTTGTTAGAAATTTTTCATCAGTACAGTTATCAGAAAAGCTGTTTTCAGAAACTGTATGTGAAAATAATTACAGTTTTTAAGGTTTTAAGGTGAGGTTGGGGGAACTTGACTCCTTTGCTTTCTTACAAAGCTGATTACTCCCATTAGATCACCACTAACACTGGGAGGTTCTTTGGCTCAGTGAAGATAGTCATGAACAGTTTGACAAAAAAAAAAAAAAGACTATAAACTTATGTACATTCTGGGCTATAAAATCGGTAGACAGTTTGTTTTCTTAGGGATCATTCTTTGACCGAAATGAATAAATGTCATATTCCATACAACAGAGTGCCTTCTGTTAATTCTCTCTCTTTTTGATCTGTATATACTTGTGTCTCACAGACAACATAATGAGTGTGAGAGGCTGAATTTACTTGTGGCCACAAGAGAAAGTAAAAATAAAGCTGGGGCTGCTGCCATTAAGGACTGAGTCACTATAGAGAGCAAAATGTGGATATCTGTTCACTATTTCAGGGTACTGCTACTGAAAAAGTAGGGAACAAATTGATCTGCTAAGATCATTTAGATCTATTTTATTATGTGTTCTAGCATAATAAACTGTTTTCTGTAATGGCCAGAGGGTGTTTTTACAAGCTGAAATTAAGCAGTTGCTTAAGCAGTTGCATTTGACTAGCTATACTGAAGAGTAATAACATGCATTTTGTAAGAAAGAGGCATAATTCAGTAGATGATCTTAACATATCAATGGTTATTGTAATTCAGTATGATAAAAGCTAGAGAAGAATTCAGTTTTTGATTTAAAAAAATAAATAAATTTTGCAGCCAAAAACTTAGTGTTTTTCAAAACTGTACTATAAAAGTGACCAATTACGTTTAGCACAAGCTGGAGCAAAGTTGAAGACATTAGGTAATTCCACTTCCTGCTGTGGTATTTGGACCATATGAGTATATTCATTACAATAATTCTAACTATTTTCAGGAGTTTTTATTTGTGCATATTCCACATATTTTTGTGCCTCGTCTGTATATCTCTCCACTATGTTATGTAATTTATTTGGGACAGTAGTGCCCAGATTTTTTCGTTAGCTTCCTTTTAGTGTAATTAGAAAAGCAGTGGCTATTAAGAAACAATGTCAAAGCCTGTATAGCATGGTAGTTTTCCCTATATCATAGATAGAGTCTGATAGGATTCTGTCATGGACTATTATTAAAAAATACAAAATTGCAGTCTGTCTAGTTAATGACTTTTATCCAACTTTAATTATTTATGTGCGTGTTAAGTACAGCAGCACATACTTGGTTGATGTATGATGTCTTAAATTTCTTACTGTATTGTGACATTTGTCTGTTCTTCTTGATCTGCATTTTTTTAAAGAAAACGCCTCAGTTGGTATTTATTCTTCAGTCTACAGGAGACAACTGGTGAGAGTATACCTGTGTTTTTGTTGGGAATAAAACTGATAGTGAAAAGGAACTTGAGGTCCCTAATGGAATGGGAGAGCATCTTACAAAGGTACTATACTAAGAAGGAAAGACTTTACAGAATCTGAAGATGAAGGCTTTTAAATGGAGTTTGAATATATCTAAATTCACAGAAACACAGAAAACTATTTCAACCAGAAAACTATTTTTAAGTGTGAGGAACCCCATTATACTTATCAATTAAGCTCTAAGTAATGTAATGGTGTAAAAGCTGATAATTATCTTAGTTGTAAATTCAGCAAGATGAAAAAACAAAAGGTGAGATGTGCTGAAGATATTTAAGAATTCATTCTCTCTTCTCCCCTTCTGCTTTGTACTCTCTTTTCTCTGTTTCCCCCTTTTTTTCTCTTTTTCATTTTTTTTCTCTTTACTTCTGGATGGATTCCCAACAGAAAGATAATCTGGGGATCTTTTCTCCCTCCTACCTCCTGTAAGTATAGTAGACCATCTGTTATTCCTGTGTATAGTATGAATAGAAGATATGTTTAATTTTAGTATCTTTCCATCAAGTAGAGCAAAAAAAAAAAAAAAATAGAATTAACAGTTTGCATCTAGTAGAGCACTAGCTATCCATGGGCTATATTTTAAGCATCACGGGAATGTGAATAGAAAAGATATCTGTTTATATTCCTGTATACCATGTCGATCAGTTTTTCTTTTGAATAACTCTATACAATGCATGTAATTTGAATATCAATGCCTCCAGAATAGTCATTATTTTAAAAATAAATCTGCCCAATATTTATAAGAAAATTGAGATGGTAGCAATATAGCTAAATTAATCTACTGGATTTGTTATATGTACTTGTTTCTTCTTTGAAAATAGATTTACAGCTCTGCTTGTTGATGGTCAGAAAGATTACTTAAAATGTAGTCGAACTGTTCTTGTTCTATAGGAAGAACTGCTGCTAGCCATTTATGTATAACTGACAGATTTAGGGTCAGATCTTTTTTTAATCCATTTTGATTGTTCATGCAGCCTCTTTAGTTTGTGTTCATTAGTTTAATTTTGTAGGGAAGTAAAACCTTCCTTGAACTTTATTCCTGAAAGATTCTTCCTCTGGGAAATCTTTTACTGTGTTATCAGAATAGAAATGCTACTACTTTTGGGACCTTGGAAGCTGGGAGGGACATCAGAGTGTAACACTGAATCATTCTGTGGAAAAAAAAAAAAAACCCAAACAAGTGGCATGTGATAAATGTACAGAGTAGGTATCTCATACACAATTTATGTCTCTTAAAATACTGCACTAATGAAAGAAAGATGAATCATTCTAACATACAGAATTTACAGCCCACCAGGCCATTAATTGTAACATGTTATGCAAGAAAATGTTTTCTAAAATATTTGTCAAATGAAGGATCATTATAATCAAATGACTAGATTTGAATGACTCATTTATGTTTGAAGATGCTGCTTAAAGGAGCTAAAGCAGGTATGTGCAATCCATGGGCTGCATGACGCCCAGCATGGCAGGCAATGTGGCCCATCTGATCTCAGTGCTGTAAAGGCAGTGGCTCTTCCAGCAGTGGCCCCTGTGCATCGCTCAGCAACAGCCAAGCAGTCAGTGTGCTATTAACGCTATGTTGACTGAAAGCAGGGGGTGGGGGGCAGTGCTGTGCAGTGCTGACTCACGTGATGGCAATGGTACATTTTGATACACAGGCTAAACATGGGGCTCTGAAAAGCAAAGAATACACAGCTGTGCTTGCTTTTTGTTTTGATAAAGGAATTTGAAGATAGAATCATGGAATTGTTTGAGTTGGAAGGGACCTTTAAAGGTCATCTAGTCCAACTCTCTTGCAATGAACAGAGACATGCACAGCTAGTTGCCTGGAGCCTGATCCAGCCTTTCCTTGAAAGTTTCCAGGGACAGGGAATCACACCATATCTCTGGGCAACCTGTCCCAGTATCTCACCAGTCTCATTGTAAAAGACTTTTTCCTTATATCCAGCCTAAATCTATTCTCTTTGAGCTTGACGACCTTTCCTCCTGTTCTAACCCCACAGACCCTGCTAAAGAGTCCGCCCCTTCTTTCCTGTAGCTCCCTTTAGATACTGGAAGGCTGCTATCATGTTCCCCTCAGAGCCTTCTCTTCTTCAGGCTGAGACACCAAATATCTCAGCCTGTTGTCATAGGAGAGGTATTCCATCCCTTGGATCACTTTTGTAGCCCTTGACTGGATGTGATCCAATAGGTCTATGTCTCTCCTGTACTGAGGACTCATATCTAGACACAGTACTCCAGAGGTGAGGCCTCACCAGCACAGAATAGAGGAGCAGGATCATCTCCCTTGACCTGCTGGCCACGCTTCTTTTGATGCCACCCATGATACTGTTGGCTTTCTGGGTTGGGAGGGCACATTGCTGTCTCGTGTCCAGCTTCCCGTCCACCACCAGTCCCATGTCTTTTTTGACAGGGCAGTTCTCAATCCTTTCATCCCCCTGTACTGGTAGCGAGGGCTGTCTCCAGCCACGGGCAAGGCCTTGCACTTGGATTTGTTGAACCTCATGAGGTTCTCCAGGGTCCAATGCTAAAACATGTTGTCGTGGTGTTACATCTAGATCTATCCCTGTCTGTGACAGGGGAACAGCAGGCCCACAGGCCCAAAAAAAGTTTGGGGGAGGGGGTGTCACCGGTTTATGTGCTGGTTTGACTCAGTTCTGTGATTAACGGGGCAGGGGGACCCACAGACCCATGCCCGGGGAAAAGGGCGAAGGGTAGGGAGATAGGAGTTGGGCCTAAAAACAAAACAGCGGCAACAATCAGGAGGAAAGTTAATTTTCTAAATATGACATTGAAATGCAAGATAACACAATATGATATAATATAATTGGGATTGAGGTTAATAAATCAAATAAAATGAGAGAGAGTCCAAAACCAAAGGCCTTACTCTAATGCTGAAGGTGAGATGGCTATGGAGCACACAGCCAGAGATGAGTGGGAAGGGAAAAACAAAAAGATGTTTTGTGACTTGCAGAGAGTTTTTATCTTTTCCCTCTGAATGGAAAATAGAAATGGAACAGCGAGCCTCCTGGAAGATGTAGTTCTTTTTCTCTTCTGAGAACCAGGTACCCAGAAATACTGACAATCCATGAAACCAGAGCATTAACTCTTTAACTCTCAGTGCTCTACATGGTGTTATGATGTGGAATACCGATAACAAAAGTCATAAAATCATAGCACCTGTCTGGATCTTTCTGAATGGCTTTCATCCCTTGGGCATGTAAACTGTGCCCCACAGCTTGGGATTTCAAGACTGCAAAGACCATTTTTTGTTGCTATAGATACATGACCTGGGATTCCTGGGTTCCCATTGGCTGGATTAGTTATTAAAGAATGGGGCCTATAAGGGACAATGGTTCCATTATTAAATCCCCTTTGAAAATAGCCAAAATTTTGAATAAATGAGAACAAACTTTCCTAACTGAGGAAAGAGTAGCATCTGCTGTAGTGTAGTGGCTACTACTACTATTAATGTGTATCATTACTCTGAGGAAGGGCTGAAAGATGAAAATGAGCTTTTAAAGGCTTGTATCAGACAAGTGGAAAATGAAACTACATCTCTGATAGAGCAAACTGTCTTACCTTCCAATGGTATTTCTCCTCTGAAAGAACTATATTGTTAGAAGGGGAAAAGGACATAAATCAGCAGGATTTTTGGATCCTGGTTGAATCTAAGAATAAAAAGAAAGTCAAGCAGACTAAAATCCAACTAGAGGATCTGGGAACCTCAGGAGAGGTGATAAGATCAGTAATAACTCAAAAACAAAGAAAATCCAAGATAGACCAGTGGGGTTGTCACCTGAGGTGTGGCCCCCTACCTACACCGCATTACATGTAATGGTGTGCTGGTACACAAACTGCCAAACTCAAGGATCTGTTATGATTTAAGCAAAAACCATGAGAGAGCATACGAGCTTGGCTCTTGAGATTATGGGACATGGGGGCCAAAAGTGTGGTCCTGACATTTCTAAACTTGCATTCGTTACCAGCCCTCAGACAAACACCGTATGCAACTGTAATACATAATGAGGAAAATCATTCACTAATTCAATGGATAATGATGGTGTATTAAAATCATGTGGCGAAACAAATGCGATGTACCAATAAATACTGGTCTGTGGACTTGAATGGAGGAACTTCAAAATTATATCAGAGAACAGAGAATGAAGGAGACAATTTATGCTTTTGAGAGTCCTGGTTAAGTTTTTGGCAGGAATGAGAAATCTCTTCTTTTGGCAAGCTCGTCCCCACCGGTATGGCACACCGGTGTCCATACTGAACCCTTTAGTGACCTCAGAGGCCATTATCCTGCAAGCTAGCCAGTTGGTGGTTGATCTAGGGGAGAAAGAGCACCTTCGGACCAGGCACAATATCCAGATATTAGAAGGGGCAGAGGTCCTTCCCATGACTAAAACTAGGAGATCCACCCTATGGACTTCTAAACTGAGACCAATACGGGTATCCTGAAAGCAGATGTTCAGTGATCTAATCTGGGTTGGGTTTCAGTTTGCGAAAATTGATTGCCAGCTCAATCATGTCCTCCCCCAGCTATGTAGGCAATTGGAGGAAAATAAAAAACATCCCCCAGATAGCAAGGGTAAGAATTATTGAAAAATTATAAATGAGAACATGGAACCTGGAACATTTCCTAGTTCTCAATAAAAAAAAAAAAAGTTTCTGAAGTGACCTGGGCCTGAGCCACCTAGTTTCATGTTTTTCTTCTTCTCTCTTCTTTTAATGTTTTAACAAAAATATTTTAAATTAATGTTTTGTTACTTATGTATTAATTAAGTTGTATGTTTTATGAGTGCTACTCTGAAAGTAGCCTCCTGTTGTACAAAGTTGACACATGACGACAAATGTTAGTGGTATGGCAGTAGTATTTCATTACGTTTTGTTGCTGTGTGACAGATGGCAGCAAAGGGGCAGTCTGACAGAATGGTGACTGACATGGAAGTAAGTATGAAACAAAGGTGTGTCACTGAATTACTCCATATGGGGGAAAAAAAAAAAAAAAGGCACCCAGTGACATTCATTAACACTTGCTGAATGTTTATGGAGACCAAACAGCGGGTATGATCGCAGTGAGTGGTGTGTTTCAGCAGTGGGGATGGTGAGTCACCTCTGCTGGAATAAACTGTTATGAGTACAGCATGCAGGGTCTTGTCCATTGCTGGAGAAAATGTATAGGTAATGATGGTGACTGAGTTGAAAAATAGTGTTTTGTAGCTGAGAATTTGCTCTATCTAGTGTTATTGTGCTCTTTGTAGTTGTTGTCATTTCCAGGTGTCATGGTTTTATGACTTTTGTTATTTGTTTTCCAAATCATAACATCATGTAAAGCACAGGGAGTTAGAGTTAATACTTCAGTTCCATGGACTGACGATTTTCTGGATACCTGGTTCTCAGAAGAGAAGAACTATGTACCCCAGAGAACTTCGAATTCAGAGGGAAAGATAAAACTTGCAAGTCATAGGACTCTCTTTTTCACTGCCTGACAGTGTGTGGATGTGCTAACCAGTCATTTCGCCTTCAATTCAGAGTAAGACCTTTGGTTTCATACACTCTTGCTCTCATTTTATTTATTAGCCTCAGTTCCAATTATATAGTGTATTATATTGTGTTATCTTGCATTCCGATATAATGAGTAACTTTTCTCCCAGATCGTTGCTGCTGTTCTGTTTTTAGGCCAATTTCCCTACCCTTTCCCTTTTTCCGGGGGCATGTGTGTGTGGTTCCCCCACCCCATTAGTCACAAAACACGGCCAAACAGGCCCATAAACTGTTGACACACTCTCCCCTTTTTGGCTTGTAGGCCCTGTCATGGACACAGATAGATCTAGAGAGAACTCTATGATAGTTACTGGTGGAGAATGCAGGCAATCTGAACTGAATCTGAACCTTCTAAAGTTAGTAGAAAAATAAAGGCTTTCTTAAAGTTAGAGAATTGCAGAGTGCTGTAGCTAGCCTTGACCTTCATAGAATAGATTGTAGGCTGGGTGGTCTGCCAGACTCTGGACACTGTACTGAGTTTTTTTCCATTTAGCATCTGCCAGCTATGAATCTGTTCTTTATTTTAGGTGCACTCTATAAAGGATAAAAGACCATTATGTTTTTTGGAACTTACTGATTTCTTTTTAAGTTCATCATGTCCTGTTTTGGAAATGTAAATGTATATAACCAATTAAGAACACTGATGGAGACACCTGCCTGGTACCTATAAGCAATGCTGTATGATTTGAACATTACATCACAGAGGGAGTAGCTAATTTTACAAACAGCTTAATGCTTAGACCAGTTTCCCAGTTCTCATCTTGGTTCTTTATGCATTTTTGGAATACGAAATTAATGGTCATGTTATTAATTCCCCTGAATTTGTTCCTCCTAATAATAATTTATATTATCCAGAGGAAGCCTTCCCCAAAACTGGAGAATACTGTGTGACAAGGAATACAGAGAGGTTTAGGAAAAATCTTAGAAGCATGGGGACCCCTGATGTCATGGTATTTCACTCTTGAACAGCTGTGGATCTTGAGACACTAAGCAAGTATTTAAGTTAGGGAAGTTAGGGATATTGCAGATTAGGTATATCTGAGGAGGTACGACTTATTTGAGGCTTGGCTTGTGCTTACCAAGCTCTATATAATACTCTTTCGGAGAGAGAGAGTTTCCATGCTAAGATTAAAGGAGGAAGTCTGCAAGTCAAACCTGATCAGTCACAGAAGGCACCAGTATCAATGTCAAGTTGCCCCTCTGGAAGGCCAAAAATGGAAATGGGCATTGTCATGTCTAGAACAGAAAGAAGAAGAAGTGGAGGAGAGAGAGGAAGATCCAGGCAAGAGGCCCTCCTGAAAACTACCATCACTGAGAAAGGCAATGGAAAAAAATAAGACACGGAGAGGAGAGTGAGGAGGAGGAAGTCACTGTTACCACTACTTGTGGACCTCTGAAAATGACTGAAATCCAAGGCTCCAGAAAAAAGTTTACATGGCACCCAAACAAGACTACTGACACCCGGTTGCTTTGCTGCTGGGACACTGCGGCCAATAGTGTGTTTCTAGATGGTAAAGAAGTTCACCAATAAGGAAGCATTGCCAGAGACTCAGCTATTGACAGAGGAATTAGTAGATGTCTGGATGGAGTCGCCAACCTCTGAGAACAAGTTATTAGCCATGAAGGAAAGATAGCCTTCAAAGACGAATTGGAACCTGAGATGAAAAAGTGGACTACTGCTGAAAAAGGTATCCAGTATTTGAGAGAAACAGCTGTGGTGGAAATGTTGTATGACCCCATGTTTGTTCCTAACAACCCACATCAAAACCGTGATCCTGACAGAGTTAGGATTACATCAGATATATGTCAGAAACTCACACGAACAGCACCAGAAAAGTATGCTGGTACACTAGCAGCATTGTTTGAAAGATAGGAGGATCAAAAGAGAAGATCCTTAGAGTTTGAACTGATTATTACGCTTCAAAACTTTGGACAAATATTACCTCTATCTCGTGCTTCCATTTCAGCCATCTCAAAAGTAACAGGAAGACTAGATAAAATGGAGAAGTAGGATGGTATACTGGAGGAATTGTCTCTATTGATTAATCATGATGAACCTGTGGCAGTATCAGAAACACCTGATCAAAAAGAGTCTGCTGAAGGAGCTGATCAAACTGATTAATATTGCAGCATAAAACTGTGCACAGCTGTGTTATGTGAAAGTGATCCCAAATCTGTTCGTGAAGGAAAAGAATCAGATTAGCTCTTGTTTTGCTTCACTTCAGTCTCAGAGCTTCCAGCTTCAGGCAAGAATTCATGAGTTCCCATTACAACTTATATATCACAAACCTTTACAAGGCAAGCATCAATTCACTTATAAAAGAAAGAAAAATTAACAGAGAATGAGGGTGACAGAGGACTGGAGTAAGCTGCCCAGAGTTTTTGTGGGGTCTCCTTCTCTAGAGATATGCAAAACCCACCTGGACACTTTCCTGTGTGATCTACTCTAGGGAACTGCTGTAGCAGGGGGGTTGGATTAGATGCTCTTCAGAAGCCTGAAAGGAGAACTATCAATTCTTCATTATTTGAAGTGAATTGCGTGTGTGTGTATATTACATATATACACACAAAATGAGTGAGCAGTTACTTGCTACCTGCCAACCAATGCCCAAACAGTTCTCAAGCAGTGGCAGGTTGCTCTACAAACTCCCCTGATTTTCAAGCTTTTTTTTTTTCCTGCAGGATGTCATATGGTATGGAATATCTCTTTGACCAGTTTACCTGTCCTTATTCTGTCCACTCCCAACTCCTTGTGCCCCCTTCAGCCCTCCTTCACTGACAAAACAGTACAAGAAGCTTGGAAACTGAAATATTCTTGGTTTATAATAGCACTGCTCAACAGTAACTAGAAACCTTGGTGTTTTATTTTTCTCCTAAAACCCAAACATCCCAGCTGAAACCTGGACACCTGCCTTCTGCTTGTGTTCCTGTTGTGAGCGATATCAATTAAAATTTTCTTCATGATTTGAAGTAACACTTAGCATTTCCAGGCTAACTCTTCGATCAGAGAAGAGTTTATTTCATAGTCTGTGAGAAATAATCTTAATTGGTAAAATTTTATTCCATTAAATTTGGTTGCTGCGCAACAGACAGCAGCAGAGGATCTGACAAAATGGTGTCTGACATGGAAGTATATTTGAAGCAAAGATGTGGAATTGAATTTCTCCATGCTGGAAAAATTGTATGCACTGACATTCATCAGTGCTTGCTGAACACTTATGTAGACCAAAGAGTGGATGTTATCACAAAGAAGTGATGGGTAGTGAATTTGAGCAGCGTGACAGTGGCAGTGAGTTACCTTTTCTAGTGCAGATTTTTGCAAGCATGTTATGTAGGCTCTTGTTCATCACAGGTGAAAATGCATAGCTAATGATGCTGACTGTTGAAAAAATGTTTTGTAGCTGAGAATTTTGTGTTATTTTTCTCTTTATATCTGTTGTAGTTTCCATGAAAATAAACAGGAGGCATTACTTTCAGAGCAACCTACATGATAATACCATGGAAACAATGTGGATGAGCTTCATGTAATGTCTTCTCTGCAAATAATCAAATCTCTGCTTTGAGGTGGATATTCTCTCATTCCCTCTCAATCTTCTATTGCCATCACTATTGCCCAGTCAGGATTTTGTGCAGATCTCTTGATAGTAATGAGATATGACTTCAACTAAAATACTGAGGATGTTGACATTGTTCTTAACTGCAAAGCTCCTAAGGGCTGCAAAACAGAAAGTGAAAAAACTTCAGTGCCTTGCAAAATATGATTGTGTTTGAGCTTTTGAGAGCTCGAGGTCTTACAGTAAAAGACACAGTATAGAGGAAATATCTGCTAAGAGGTGCATGTAGTTATGGGGACACAATTATACTGCTTTTGTTTTGTTAGCCTTTACTGTTAGGTGTAGAATAAAAATCTCACTTTTTCTTCAGTTTGGTTTATTTGAATATCTTAGTGTTGCTTCTTAAAGCTGGAATGAGATGTTTTGCAAAATTAATTCAAATAGTCTCTCTTCAGCTCTAGGATTACAATTGAATTTTCTGTGAATGTAATACATATTCTTGGCACAATACTAGAAAGTCTGAGCTTCACTTAAGTACTTCAAAATAAAACAATCTATGAATGATAAACATGGTCGACTGCTCCTTGTCACTGACAACAGATTGAATTCTCTTTGCTAAGTTAGTTTGATAAGAACATAAGGTGATGATTTTTTTTCCTTTTATACTATTCTGTAGCCTGACCTCATTTCTCTAACTGAGAATTCAATCAGGTTCACAGTGTCCCTTGTAAATCAGTGAGGCTCTACATCAATCCAGAAAGGAATACCTGAGTTGGTGCTAGGAAAGCTGAGGTCCTGGGGCATTGTGATAGATCTTGCAGAAGTTCTTGGAAGGTTGGAGCAGTAAGTTTGGAAATGGAAGCTGCTGAGTCCTTGCAGAACACTGGATGTGCTTTTTTTCTTCTCTCTCATTACAGCTGAAATTTTGCTGTCTCCTGTGTCTGAGAGGGAGAGGTGGATTTTTGAATTTATATTGTCCCACTCTACTATGCACTGATGCATTGAGTGCTGTGTGCAGTTCTGGGCACCATGGCATTAAAAAAAAAAAAAAAAAAAAACACGAAACCAGCAGAGAGCATCCAAAGGAGGTCAACAAAGATGAGGAAAGGCCTAGAGGACAAGACTTATGAGGAGTGGCTGATGTCTATTTGTTCAGCCTACAGGAGAGGAGGCTCTCTTGATGAGAAACCCTTCCTCCTCATAGATGTGCTGAATGTCTAGGCAGACCATTGAGATCATTTAGCCTTATCTCAGCTAGTACCAAATAAACTGCTATTTTTTTTTCTATGGTGTGATGGGTGCCATGCAAAGATCTAGCTTAGTTACCAAAACCAGTGAAGTCATGGTGGTGCACTTTTTTACTCTGGCTGGTTAGTACTGCACTCAAAATGAATTAACTTGAGTTCTTTCCCATATTTGCCATGGTTGCATTGCTCATGTTTTTCAAAGCTTCCTCTGAACTTCTTTTGGGCTGAGTTGCATGGTATCCTTTAGGAAATTTGAAATCAAGCTTGAACATTCAAATAAATTATGTCACATTTGATGTTTGAAAACAGACTTGCATGAGAAGTCACAGAATCACCAAGGTTGGAAAAGACCTTCAAGATCATCCAGTCCAACCATCCACCTATCACCAATAGTACTCACCAAACCATGTCCCTCAACACAAAATCCAAACATTCCTTGAACACCTCCAGGGTCAATGACTCCAGCATCTCCCTGTGCAGCCCATTCCAGTGCTTATCCACTCTTTCAGAGAAGTAGTCTTTCAGAGAAGTAGTATTACCTAACATCCAGCCTAAATCTTCTCTGGTGCAACTTGAAGCCATTCCCTCTAGTTCTATCACTAGTTACATGAGAAAAGAGGCCGACTCCAGCTCCAGCTCACTACTACAACCTCCCTTCAGGTAGTTATAGAGAGAGAAAAAAAAAAAAAAAAAAGTCCCTTTCACTGATACAGGTTGCTGTAGCAAACAACATATGTCCAATATGTCCAACTGAACAGATTTTTGTCTCCAAATGTCTGCCATAGGAGTTTTCACATCAAATGTTCCTGAGGTAGAATCTTCAAAAACTGATCTAAGGAACACCTTGGTAGCACTTGATGGGTACAGAGCAAAAATATCAGCAATATCTCTCCTTATGTACTTAAATACATGACTGATTTTTCAAAAGCTTCTGACATATGATATTTCCCTTTTGGCTTCACCAGCACCCACCAGCCCTAAAATACAGTGCTTTAGAAATCAAACTTTTAGGGATTTGCTCTAGAAAACCATGGCCCATACTGGATCTTAAGAAAACTAAATATCATGAGTAGTTTTGGAAATGTTTGTAAAATGTAAATGAGAAACTTGAGACCCAGCCTGCTCTTGGTCATATGATCAACAACCATTCCTGTTAGCATTTGTATTAAGTGAATCTACCTGTTACGATATTCATTCAAGGATGATAGATAATTACGGTTAATTTCTTAGGAAAGCAGAACCCATAGCATAACACATTCCATTAAAATATTAAGCAAAACTATAGATGCTTCCCATGAGAATGTTTCTAAATGCCTCAAAGTTATTTCTCATGTGAGTAGTGTCAAACTAAAAGCTAAAGCTAAGCAATAATTCAATAAGCAACTCAATTTTGAAATAAAAGTTTTGTCAGTAACCGCACTGTTGGAATTTTAAGTCTGATCAAAGATATAAATCAGTGCTAAGAACCATAGAGTTCTGCTAGCTTTCATTTATAGTAATTCCTATTCCATACTGTATAATCAATGAATATACAGATATTATAATAATGAAATATACCAGAGAGTTTGGCTAAGCAGGTTATTATATCAAGAGAGAATAGACAGAGTGCTTACCCGTGCCCTGGGCACACTGTAAAACTCCAAAAGGAGGGATCTCCAGAAAGAGATCCTTCCCCACAGGTAGTCAGCTCTTAAATGGGAAGGAATTGCCTTCACCTGTGCTCCCAGGGCTGACTCATTGCTAGCCTCAGGTGATCAATCAGAGGTTGAGACCGTGATTCAGCATTTCCCATACACATACCAGCACTCAGATGTTCTTTCTGATGAGTTGGGATCCAGCCATAATCATTTTCCCTATCAAGGAGAGAATAAGCAGTGTTTTTCTTCTGTTATGAATGCCAGATACACCAAGTAGGCCTGGATGAGCTAATCCTTAGCTGTTGTTTTTTCCTAGCTGATTCCTGAGAACCTTCAGGGAAATGCTTAAGAAGCCTTTATCCCCAAAAAAGTGAAAAGTGAAAATACTCATTCATGAATCTTCTTATTTTTGATTTCCGGTTGGCTTCTCAGGAGTAACTCCAGAAGACTGTTACTTGTTGTCAAGGGATGTGTCACATTATCAACTATTACACATCACCAGTAATGGAAATTGTCCCAGACTGGAATTATGTTTAGTCTTGGCTGGAGGTGAACTGATGCAAACTCCTAATATACACCTCAATAAAAACAATTGATTACACCAATTTCAATCAGTGAAGAAGTGTCATCTGTTTAAATATAGGCTTTGCTATTTGACTCTGAATGTTTTTTCATTTGCAGTAGGGTGCTTCCTACTCCATCAGTATCAGACCTAGCAAAATGTATTTTAGCCTCTGTTGGCATCAGGAAGACAATTTGAAGGTTTAGTTCTAGCTTCAATATCACTATACCCTAAATTAATTTCCTTAGTTTTTAATTCCCTGAAGTTCATCTTGATTTCGAAGGAAAGTGACATGTGAATTGTATCACGCTCAAGTGACTTTTGCAGCACTCTTATTTGGATGTATTTTAGCGTGCACAGAGATCTTGCAATTGGATTATACGTAACTTAAGGGCAGACAATGCTCAGGATAGGCTGAATCCTAAGATCCACAGGATTTATTTATCTTCATTCACTAGAGATGAATCTAATGCAGTCTAAGATCTAGGAAGTGGCTCCTATCTCAGCTTGATAGATATGGAGCTGCTGTTCCTCTTTTTAAAAGTCAAAGAAAAACCCAAACTGAGTACATATTTCAAAGATGCAGATTCCTGCACAGCACTGATGTCAGCTGCACAGAAAACAGAGAGCAATGCCTTCACGGCTCATCACCTGTATACACACAATCAAGAACACATAATGAAATCCTTTTGCTTTCTAGCTGATCAGGATAATGCAGAAATTAGAAAGAAGATTTAATGCAAAGATTATACAGTGCAGGAATCAGTTGAATAAGCTGTCTGACCAATAGCTTGCTTGCTTACAAATGGTCCTTTTTCTTACACCTTATTTTGATTTTTCTCATGATCGTTCTTCCCACATCCACCACAACCTCCAGCCTTTCTCTACTGTTCATCTCTTGAAGAAGAAACTTGTTTCTTGTTGCTTCCTCACCACTGGTCCCAGTTTTGCCATATTTGCAACCACATACATTTTATATTTCTGAGACCATGTATGTCGCTTTGAATTTACATGGTATAAGTGGTATTAATACAGTTACCACCGACTCTTCAATTTCTACTTGCAAAAAGGTCTTTATCTGTGAATTTAACCATGAAATTTGCATATAACTCCTCCTTAACCAACTGTGAAGTCAGCCATAACATAGTGCTAGCTGTAAATATTAGATTCTCACTTTGTTATTTATTATGACCTCAGGCCAGGTCCTAGCCATCTCTCTGTACACCTTAAAAGCAATTATTTAATCAATCACAAAAAGATAGATGTGACTAAATTTATTTCTAAAAAGCTTTAGCCAGCCAGGTGGTCAGCAAGTAGAAGACAGAACTGTCAACTTCCGATATTCTTTGGTACTAACACATCCTCTGTCTTGTTGGATTGCTGTTTTCTGATTCTGGCACTAACATCTGACATTGTCATGCACTACATCTTTGTTGAAAAATTGCAGAAAAATGGATTTGATGAATGGACTACTTTCTGGAGAAGGAATTGGCAGGATGACCGCACTCAGAAAGTTGCAGTCAGCAGCATAATGTCCAAGTGGAGACTGGTGACAAGTGGCATTCCTCAGGGACCGGTGCTGAGACTGGTGCTATTTAACAACTTTGTAGGTGATGTGAACGGTGGGATTGAGTGCACCCTCAGCAAGTTTGCATATTATGTTAAGCTGAGTGGTGTAGTTGACACACCAGAGGGAAGGGATGCTGTCCAGAGGGACCTGGACAAGCTTGGCCCATACCAACCCCATGAAGTTCAACAAGACTTAGTGCAAAGTCCCTACAAGGACAGGCTGAGAGAGTTGGGGCTTTTCTCCCCAGGGAGATCACAGAGCAGCCTTCCAGTACCTGAAGGGGATCTACAGGAAAGCTGGAGAGGGAGTTTTTAGAAGTTGCATGTAGCAACAGGAGAAGGGGAAATGGCTTTAAACTGGATGAGGGTAGATTTAGGCTAGATATTAGGAGGAAATTCTTTACTGTGAGAGTAGTGAAAAACTGGAACAGATTGCCCATTGAAGTTGTGGATGCGCCAACTCTGGAGGCACTCAAGGCCAAGCTGGATGGGGTTTTGAGTAACCTGGTCTAGTGGGAGGTATCCCTGCCTATAGCAGGGGGGTTGGAACTAGATGATCTTACAGGTCCCTTCCCCAAACCATTCAGTGATTCTATGACTTTCCACCATTACTTTTCTCAGATCCATCAGGAAGTTAATACTGGCCTAAATGGAAGTGAATTTCTTCCTTTTTCTCTTTTCTTTCTTTACTTTGCCCACAGCACCCCCAAATAAAGCTCTTTGGTAAAGATTAACCAAGGTTAACACGGTACAGTTGTGCAGCATGAAACTGGACTCTGAGTCGTGGAGGATTTTTTTTGTGGTTTACACAGATTTTTGGTGATGTAAATAATGGCATTGTACTGGAACAGAAATGAACCAAAAGGTAGTAGGCAGGGGGATCCAGAACACAAGTGTATCCCACCTATTTCTATTATGCTCTGAGAGCACATGAACCTTTTCATTTAGAAGTAACTAAAGTGCTGATACAGAAATTTGGAACACAAGAACCTACAATATTACAGAACATTTTAGCTACATAATGTTCTTTCATCTCATGTTATACTTTTCCTAATAGTATTTGGACAGCTGAACAGCTGATGTAATTTAAGTGACTGTATCATCTTCTTTTGGGGATGTACACTACTGTTAAAAATTTCTCTTTCTAATTAAGTGCCAATGAATGAGAAATTGTTGGATTTCTTCTTATACCCAGACAAGTTAATCTTTCCAGTTCACAAGTGTAACTTCCTGGCTTAGTAATGTTTCTTCAGAGGCAATCTTGTGTACATTAAATCTGTTTACAAGCAGTGCTCACCCATATGAACCTTTTAAGAGGATAATCAGTTGGTTGGAGAAAGAAGAAATTAATCTTCTCAGCTTTGTTGGGTACACTATATTGACAGTTCTTTGCATATCACACACGCTGCAAAGAATATTTGCAGATATAGTAAAAAAATTCCTAGGTCTTCAGAACAAGCATATGTTATAAGCTGTAAGTTACCATGGGTTGCAGTGGAAGAGATAATGAACTACTGTGTGCCAGTCAAAACTGGTTCAGGCCTACTTGGATTCAAATCAAGTAACAGTGGAAAAAACACTGTACATTATAAGTTTACTCAGAATTATATAGTATCTCTACTCGTGATTTATTTAAGTGGTAATCTACAGCTGTTAAAGTGGGTCTACTCCACACAGAAATAATCTGTGAGGAAAAGGCCAGGCTGAAGGAGGTCTGCTCCTGTAAGAGCTGCAGCCAGTGGTTATCTCCACTGAAGCAGGGACCACAAAGGAACAATACAACTAGAATCCCTATCCACAGGAAAATCGGAAACATGGTGCACCAAGTGGCAGATACCATAATAGTTAAGATGCCTGAAGGCATTGTGCACACTGCCTCAGCCTCTATGCTGTTTGTTCATTGGATGAAGCCTGACAGAGGGCATCTTACACTGAAAAGAAGGAAAGCCAAAACTTGGGGGCAGGGAAGACAATGAGAGCACAATAATATGTTTGTCTAACTGCTGGTATTTTTTTTTTTTTTCCTCTGTACCAGAATCAGTGCTAGAAGATTTGTTTTTGTTGAGAGTAACTCATGTAAAATTCCGCCCCCACATATACACTTCTATATAGGCAGAATTTTCTGCTGTGTCAGATCATTATGAGAGAATTCTACTTCATCATCTAATCAAGTCGAAGCCTGTTTCAGAGACATTCCCATAAAATGTATCAGTAGCAACTGCCTGAATTCAACAACTGTTGAAGCAGTGGTTATAATTCTTGTTATTTCAGTAAAAATAACAATAGCAAACTTCTTCTCTAGGAAAAAAAAAACAGAGGAAAATGGATACTTTCACCTAGTTACATGTCACTCAATTGTTAATATGAAACTGATAAAAAGATATTTGATTTTTGTATGATGAAAATAAACATCTCAAGAAAAGAATATTTCATAGGTTAAGTTTTAAGGACAGGAATAAAAGTTCACTCTTGTTAATTAAATATTAATGTAGACAAACACAAACCAAATAACTTCAAATATTCTATCTAGTGACACTTGTTCCTTCCAAATATAATATAAAGGTCATCTGATCAGTCAAATAAGCTTTGCCTCTTTCCTTTCAAGCACTGAAGAGGAGAGGTTCAAAGGTTTACCTGTACTGAAAACCAGTGTTTAGCTTCTGCAGTTGTCAGTCTCTTCCTGGTACCTTTTCTGCAACATGAACAAAACAATCATTGAATCATACAATTATTTAGGATGGAAAAGATCCTCAGGACTGTTAGCAATCAACATCACCTATTGAGTCCCACCATTAACTCTTAGTGCCCTGTCCATAAATCCCTTAAATACTTCCAGGGATGGGCACTCCACCATTTTCATGGTCAGCTTGTCCAACACTTGACCACCCTCTCCTGGTTCTTTTTAATATCCTCCTAAATTCTTTTTAATATCCTACTTAAACCTCTCCTGGTGAAATTTGAGATCATTTTTCCTGTAACTGCTTCATGGACCCACCACTTAGCCTCATTGAACATAATGTGACTGGACTTGGCCAATCAGTCTTGCATATCCAGATCCCTTTGCAATACCTTCCTACCCTTAAGCAGATCAACAGTCTTGCCTACCTTGGTATCATCTGCAAACTCACTGAAGTGCACCTGATAAAAATGCTAAAAAGAAGTGACCAGTCACAGACTGGATTGAACTCCATTCTCTTTGAGTCTGGCTATCCAGCTGCTTCTTCATCCAGCTAATATCTTGAACAGCTAACCTGTTCAAAATATGAGCAGCCAGTGTCTCCAGGAGAATACTGTGAGAAACACTGGCAGATGCTTTACTAAAACCCAGGTAGACAACATCCATAGCCTTTCCCTCATCTCATGAGTCATCTTGTTGTAGAAGGAGATAAGGTTAGTAGGGCAGCAACTGCCTTTGATAAGCCCTGATGGCCGCATTTGATCACTTGATTGTCCGTCTGTGCTGATGACATTCAGAACAATCTGTTCCATAATGTTCGCTAGTACCAAGGTGTACTCAGACTTAGGTCTGTAGTTCTCTGGATCCTTCTTCCTGCCCTTCTTATAGACTGGCATCACATTTGCTAGCCTCCAGGCAACTAGGTCCTCCCTGTTTAGGACTGCTGATAAATGATGGAAAGTGGCTTGGTGAGAGCTTCTGCCAGCTCCTTTAGTACATTTCAAACAATCTGGCCCCGTAGAGTTGTGAATATTCAAATGTTATAATAGGACATTTCTCATTGGACTTTAGGAGCTTCATCTAATTTCCTGCCACTGTATACCAAATCAGGGGGCTGGGTTGCCTTAGGACAATAAAGTTTGAGAAAATAAAACAAATAAGCTAAATTCTTTTCCTCATCTCTCATTAGTGTTTTTCTTCTGAGAAATAAAGGTTCTTCTAAGCTCTCCTTTAGCTGTTAATGTATTTTAAAATTATTTGTTATATTTTACTGTACTAACGAGCTTTAGTTGGTCTTTGGCTCTTTAATTTTTTTTCCCTGCACAATTTCACAATGGCTTTATCATCCACTTCAGTTGCCTACCCCTTCTTCCAGAGTTCATAAACACTTTTTTCTCCTGAGCTCTTGAAGAAGCTCTGTGTTCATGTAGGCTGGTCTTCCTCCCCCCACCCCCAACCAGATTGACTCATGGTACATTGGGACAGCCTTTTACTGTGCCTTTAAGATTTCACTCCTGAAGAATACCAGCCTTCCTGGACTCCTTTACCTTTCAGATCTGCCTCCCAAGAGACTCTAACCAGACCAGGTCTCTAAATAGGCTCAAGTCTGCCCTTTGGAAATTCAAGGAAGAAGTTCTGCTAATTCCTTTCCTTACTTCACCAAAGTTTGAAAGTGCTGTAATTCTGTGATCACTACAACTAAAATGGCCTCTACTCATAAATGCTTCCTTGACTGCAAACAACAGATCAATTGAGCCTTGACCCACCACTGTGTCAAGAAGAGACCCTCCACACATCCCAGGAATCTTTTAGACTATTTCCTCTCTACTGAATTGTATTTCCAGCAGACATTTGGGAAGTTGAAATCCGCCATGAGAATAAAGGCTACTATTTATGAAGCTTTGCCTACTTTCTTACAGAACATTTTATCTGCTTCTACCTCCCATTGGGGTAGCCTATAACAGACTCCCACTACAGTATCTGAGTTATTGGCTTTTCCCTTACCTGGATACATTCAACCAACACCAATCTTCATACAGTCAAAGCATTCCGTAATATATACATCTACCCCACCTCTTCTCATTCCTTGTCTATTTCTCCTGAAAAGACTGTAACCAAGCACCACTCCAAGCCATTTCACCACAATGTATTGAGACCAAAGATATCATACTGCTGAGACTTAACTTCCAGTTCAACATGTTGGTTTCCCATGCTGCAAGCATTTATTTTGAGGCACTTACACTGAGTCCCTAATGAAACTGTTTTATTCAGTGAAGTATCTGGAATTCCTTTGTGCTGCTGTTCAAGTTCTCTTCTGAAGATCTGTTCACTTTCATCTTTTGCTGATTCTGGCATCAAACCAATAAAAATTTGAGTGGAATGTGGTTTCCCCTCCCTTAGCAACTCTAGTTTTCGCCGCTGTCTGTAAACAAACCCTTCTTCATCAGATGGACTCTATCCAGCCACCAACAGATCACATTTTTTAAAGAGAGTCACATATCTAAAAATACACATCAGTGATTATGACACTAGTCTCACAGCTATGCATTGATCTGCTGGATACAACTAGTCCTTTAAAAGGCTTTTTTTTTTTTTTTTGGAATAGCAGGTTTGAAGAAAAGGCCTGTGCTCCAGAGCTTCTTAGAGCTGCTCTAAGGTCTCTATAGACCTTCATGACATACCTTGAACTTTCTTAACAGTGTTGTTGATGCCCATGTGAAATAACAGCAGTGGGTAGCAGACTGCAGGTTGTGCAAGGTCAGCAATAGTCACCTCCATTCCTCACAGAACAATCATATGTTATTATCACTCATTGCTCTTTCTTGATTGGGCTGGTTATTAGATTGGGAACAGATTTAATTGGCGACACCATCTCCCCTGATGTGATTGGTCCTTCCTCCACAGTCTCCAGAGTAGTGAAGCAGTTCTGGAAGGACACATCAGGCAGTGGGAGACATCTCTTCCTCCTGCTGATCTTAGCTATAGTTTTGGGTTCCGAGTTCAGTGCAAATTGTCTATGAATCTGCATAAAATTCATCTCAGCTTCCCTTATGTTGTGCAGTATACTCATTATCTCCTCAGGTCAGTCACCTGTTGCAAGCAGGCATGCTGCCTGTCCCTGCTGCAAGAGAAAGGTCTAGTCACTTCCAGCTGCCTGAGGTCTGCACTGTGGCCTCTCCCTTCAGTATGTGTGAGAGTGGAAGCATCAGACAGTGATGCATATGGCACTCCAGTTGGAGCTGCAGCCCTTGGTCTCACAAAAGTGTCTAACCCACTAGTTTTATACTTTTGTTGCCCTCTTTTTAAATATATATTTATAAAGATTTTAAAAAGTTTTTTTTTTTTAGTACACTGCATTATGTATGTATTATATGTTTATATGCAACTTCAGAAAACTCCTCTTCAGCCAATACTGCTCAGACAAGCCAAAAATGTTGCATGCCCATGGAAGTAAGATGGGTGGCCTTCTCCAGTAAAAATAGTCTCACTTTGCTGCTGCTGTGCCGGTCACTACTAAAAATTGAAGGTCTATGAATTGAAGATTCGTAGAGGCTTTCTCACTAGAAATGACTGATTTTCATAGGCTGAACAGGAGAGAAGTAGGTAGTCAATGGAGCTTTGAGACATTCAAATAGTACTATTACATGGACTTGAGTATTACAGTAAGCTACTACTGTAGTTCACCTGTTCAGACTTCTATGACACATCTCTCCATGACAGAGGTTTGGTGCTTTTTTTTCCCTCTGATGTCATAGTTTTATGATTTTATTATTGGTGTTCCATATTATCAGCACTGGGATTTAAAGAGTTAGTGTTCCAATTCCATGGATTATGGGTAGTTCTGGGTACCTTGTTCTGAGAAGAGAAGAACTACATACCCCCGGGGACTTTGCATTTTCCATTTTCTGTTCAGAAGGAAAGATAAAAATTGTTCGCATATCACAGGATGCTTGCTTTTCCCTTTCTGCTCATCCTGGCTGGATGTGTTGCCTTCAGCACTGGAGTAAGACTTTTTTTTTTGGACACGTTCTCATTTTGATTTATTAGTTTCAATTCCAATTATATTGTATTATTTTGCATTCTGATATCTTTTTTTCATAAATTAGCTTTCCTCCCTCAGATCATTACTGCTGTTTTGTTTTTAGGCCCATTCCCCTACCCTTTCCTGGGGTGCAGGTTCCCCTCCACATTAGCTGTGGAATCAGGCTGAACAGCCTGTAAACTGTTGATATTTTGGTGGAGAATGCAAGCATAGCCTGCTCTGGCTGGGAGAAGATGTACTTTTAGAACAAATCTGTCTGCTGTCAGAGAGCTTCATTAGAAATCTTACCTGTACTGCAGGTGCTACACTGAAAACAAGGCCTTGAAGTCCAGGCAGTCTGCCAATATTCTAGGATATTTGTAAGTTTCCTAGGTTTGCTAGCTTGCTTCTGTAAAGAGGAAAAAAAATGATTTTGCTTTCTCTTTTAAAACTTTTTCCAGAGGGAGTTGCTAATTTCACAGAACTTGTGATTTTTAAACAGGCTCCTGGTCTTTCCCTTGAATCCTTTGTGTTTTTTGAATGGTCATCCATTTGAATGGACATCCACATGTTGTCATTCTCCCTGAATGCATTCTTCATCATTTTACTCATTTCACTCAGTGTCTGTGTTTTTAATATTTCGCGGAGGCCTTCTACAAAGCCAGAGAATACTGAGTGGCAGGGAGCATGGAGGGACTTGGGAGAGACTTTAGATACAGGCATCCCCAGTGTCATGGAACTTTACTCCTGAACACCTGTGTAATGGTTTAGGGGCTGGTTTGGCCCAGTTCCATGACTAGTGGGGCAGAGGGATTTAGCAAAATCTGCACCTCTGGAAACAGGGGGTACCAAAATAATTTAAAACGGCAGCAATGATCTGAGGAGAAACAAACTAATTTACTAAATATAGTATCGGAGTGTAAGATAACACACCATAATACAATATAATTAGAATTGAAGCTAATAAATCAAATATCATGAGATATCATGAGAATGTCCAAAGGTGGATAGGCTTCACCATAACCCTGAGGTGAGATGCGTAGTCCAGTTGAGCAGCAGGGAAATAGGAGGAGTGTTAACTAAGAAGAGCAGACAAAGAAGAGCACATTAGGTAACCTTGCCAGGAGTTATATCTCCTTTCTGACCACAAAGTCCCCCGGGGAATGTAGTTCTTCTCTTCCAGACAGGTACCCGGAACTTGAGCATTAACAGTTAAACTCCCCGTGCACTACATGATGTTATGATGTGAAATACCAATAACCAAAAATCATAAAACCATGACAACCTGCAAGATTCCAAAAGCCTAAGCAGATATTTGAGACCAGGATGTTGTGGCTCAGGCAGAGCCGAGAAGGCACACATTATCTGGGGCCTGGCTTATGCGGCCTTATTCAGTACTATCCCAGAGCAGGAGAGAGTCCCCATGCCAAAAGGGAGAGTTTCCAAGACAGAGTATGAATTGTGCAAGAGTCTCCAAGCTGAGAGGGATAGTCTTCAGGAGAGAGTCTGAGCCAAGATGGAGAATCAGAAAAGATCCCAGAAAGTCTTCTAGCCAAGAAACAGAAACCCCAGACTGAGTGAGAGAGTCTCTGAGCTGAGTAGGAATGACTTCAAGCCAAAAGGGAGGATCTCTGAGCTGAGAGAAAGAATCTCCAATCTTGACAAGACATGCTCCAAACCAAGCAAGACACCCTTCAAACCAAACTGGAGAGAAAGAACATTGGAACTGAGCAACATGATCAAATCACAACAGGTACCAGAATTGATGTCAGTTGCCCCTATAAGAGGACAGAAATTGAAACAAACATCACCTTGTTTAGAACATAAGAAAGAGAAGAGGAGAAAATAGAAGAAGAAAGTTCAGGGGAGTGGCTCCCATTTCCAGGGGAGGAGCCCTCAAGATCACAGTCATCAACACCAAGGAAGGCTATAAGATAAGGAGTAGGTAAGAAAAATATTGTCACCATTACTACTTGAACCTCAAATTTCAGTCATTTTCAGAGGTCAAGAAAAGACTTTTCACACCAGCCAAATGAATGCATTGCTACCTGGTTACTTCGGTGTTGGGCCAGCAGAACGTTTCTAGATAGTAGAGAGGCTTGCCAACTGGGTAGCATTACTAAGAATTCAGCCACTGACAGAAATATTAGTAGATATCAGGATGAGGCTTTCGCCCTCTGGAAGCAGATGCTGTTAGCCATAAAGGAAAAATACCCCTTCAAAGACTATCTGATGCCTGAGATAAAGAAATGGACTACTATGGAAAAAGGCAGCCTTTTTTTTTTTTTTTTTTTTGAAAGAATGCATCATGGTGGAAACATTACCGGACTCCACTTTCATGATGACGACTCCGTTTTGATGATCCAAACCAAGAGCTTGATCCTGAGAGTCAGGTGTACACCAAATATGAGGTGTAAATTCACATATTCACCAGAAAAGTATGCTGGTACATTAACAGCCATGTATGGCAGAGGGCAAAGATGACCCCTTCAAAATGAACTGATTACTAGACTTCATGACTTTGAGTTACATTTAACCTCTCGACAAGCTTTTGTTTCAGCCATTTCAAAAGTAACGGAAAAACTGGGTAGAATAGAGAGAAATCAAGGAGATATGGTCAATAGATGAACTGTCTACTGTGCTTCATTATGATGAAACCAATGAACCTAAAGAGTCACCTGATGAGAATCAGGATTATCAAAATAGTCTACTGGAGGGCTGATCAGATTGGTTTCCTCCCAAGCTGCATCATCCAATATCTCAGCTGTTAAAAGAGGACTCAGACTTTATAGCTCAGAGATGCAGCACTAAGCCACAAAGCTCAAAGCAGTTCCCCTGTGATTACGAGTGCACTTTTCTGTTTGTTTCCTTGCTCCCAGTCATTGCAAGTGCAAATAACTGCACAACATACTACACAGTTATGGTCAAGGTCATTTGAATCTTAACTATCAGAGTTCATCAGCTGTCACAGGAACTCTGTTTATATTGTCAGTCTGTAATATTACTGTTACTCACATAGAACAGGCTGCCCAGAAAGTTTGTGGATATCCCATCCCTGTTCAAGGCCAGATTGGATACGCCCTGGGCAACCTGGTCTAGTATTAAATAGGGAAAGTTGGTGGCCCTGTCTGTGGCAGAGGGGCTGGAGATTCACAATCCTTGAGGTCCCTTCCAACCCAGGCCATTCTGTGATAGCAGAGCAGCAAGATCTTAGGCTACAGCAAGCGAGAATCTGCTTAGATGCAATACCAGAAAGCATATAAATAAGAGAAATTACTTACCTTCAAAAGGCCTATAAGGTCCTCAGGTACATAGGGATCTACACATGAAATATTCTCACCTTCACTGCCAACCCTTAAATGGAGTCTGTAAAGGGGTGGATCCTGGCTTCACCCCTTCCAGTCACTCAGATGCATTGCTTGCACCTGAGCTCTCCTGAGCTGGCCCTGCCTTCCTATCAGATGTTCAATCACTGATTCAAGCTGTGACTTAGCATTTCCACTACAGTCATTACTAACATCCATCAAATAGTTTTAAATTATCTGCTAGCAGATATCTAAGGAAAATGCCAAATCAGCAATGCGTGTATAAGATACTGCACAAAGACTCTTTTGTCTCAAAGTCTGCCTGAGTTTCTGCAAGCCTTCCTACTGGACAGACCTCACTTTAACCAACCACATGGTTGCCAGGGACAATGAATACAAGGGGAGAATTCCAGCTCACATTACATTCTAGGCTACTCCTGAGGTGGGACAGGGTGACCCTACGATGAGGGGCCCTGGATTCTCAGGTGTAGGTAAGCCTGCACAGTAGTATCGAATGTGCCAAAAACACCATTAATATGAGAAACTAGAGAAAGACCAGACAGTTTACAAGGACTTTGCAAACAAAAGACTCATGCCTTTTTCATCTTTTCCCTTCTTGCTTAGAACATCCCATCACTGACCGAGAGAGAAGATGCAACCCCCCCATCTCTACTGCTTACTGGGAGAATCATGGTACACTGTGAAACTGCAGTAGTGTTATATCTCTGCTTTTCTATAACGAACCCTTGCTTTTTCTATCTTTTTACTATTTTTACTAATTTTTACTATTGCATTCTTTAACTCCTCCACCTCCAGGCCTAACTAATGATGAATGTATAATAAACTGGTTGGGCAACATCTGACTCCAAAAACATCTTAATCTCACTCTGGGTGTATATACATATATCATGAATCATCTCTCCTCTGTTAATTGGAGCAAGACAGCATGGTATATTGCATCCAATTTTAAGAATAGTAGAAAGGATGACCAAGGAACTACTGAGGTATTAGTCTCACCTCAGTGCCAAGAAAGATCATGGAGCAGATTCTCTTAGAAGCTATGTTAAGGCACATGGAAATGGGATAAACAGCATGGCTTCACCAAGAGTAGGTTCTGCCTGACCAACCTAGTGGCTTTTTATGATGGCATAACTCTGTCAGTGGACATGGGAAAAGCCAATGATGTCATCTGTGTGGACTTTGGTAAGGCATTTGACATGCACCGTTGTAGCATCCTTCTCTCCAAATTGGGTGGATATGGATTTAATGGGTAGGTTGCAGCTGGTTGCAAGATTGTTCCTGGAGAGTGGTGGTCAATGGTTCAATGTCTGGATGGAGATTAATGACCCTCAGGGGTCAGAACTGGAACAAGTGATCTTTGACATCTTTATCAGTGACACTGACAGTGGGATCGAGTGCACCCTCAGCAAGTTTGCGGATGACACCAAGCTGTGTGGTATGGTCAATATACCTGAGAGACCTGTTGCCATTCAGAGAGACCTAAACAGGCTCGATTAGCGGGCCCAGGATAACCTTATGAGATTCAACAAATCCAAGTGCAAAGTCTTGCAGTTGAGTTGTGTCATCCCCCATTATCAAAGCACAGAGACAAAAGGATAGAGAATAACCCTGCCAAAAAGGACTTATACTGCCAAAAAGGGTATACTGGTGAATGGATGAAAGGTGGACACGAGCCGTCAATGTAGCCCAGAAAGTCAACTGTACCCTAGACTGCATCAAAAGAAGCATGGCCAGCAGGTCAAGGGAGGTGATCCTACCCCTCTTCTCTACACTGTTGAGACCACATCTGAAGTCCTCAGTACAGTAGAGACATAAACCTGGTAGAGCACATCCAAAGGAAGGCTACAAAAATGATCCAAGGGATGGGACACCTCTCCTACAAGGACAGTCTGAAAGAGCTGGGGCTGTTCAGCCTGGAGAAGGCTCCAAGAAGATCTAATAGTCATCTTTCAATACCTGAAGAGCTATAAGAAAGAAAGGGACAGACTCTTCATCAGGGTCTGCTGTGACAAGACAAGGGGAAATGGTTTCAAACTAAAGAAGGCGAGATTTAGATTCAATCTAAGGCAGATGTTTTTACAATAAAAGTGCTTGGGCACTGGAACAGTTTGTCCAGAGAGGTCACAGCTACCCCATACTTGGAGACATTCAAGGTCAGGCTGGACCAGGCTCTGAGCAATGTGATCTGGCTGTAAATATCCCTGTTCATTACAAAGGAGTTGGACTAGATAACTTTAAGGGTTCTTTGCAGCTCTAAGGATCCTATGATTTTATAGTTGTGTTACACTCTATGGAAAGTTTTAGTGTAGGATTACAGAATCACAGAATTTCAGGGATTGGAAGGGACCTCAAGAGAGGTTGAAACCAACCTCCCTGCTAAAGCAGATACCTTACAATAGGTTGCAGAGGTAGATGTCCAGGCAGGTCTTGAATATCTCCATATTGAGATTCCACAACTCCTTTGGACAACCTGTTCCAGTGCTCTATCACCCTTAATGTAAACAAGTTCTACTGCATGTTAGTATGGAACTTCCTATGTACAAGTCTTAGGCCATTATTTCTTGTCCTATCACTACACAGCACTGAGAAGAGCCCAGCCTCATTTATTTGTCTCCCACCACCCTGTAGATAGTTATCAATCAGATCCCTTCTCAGTCTTCTTTTCCCCAGACTGAACAGACCCAGGTTCCCCAGGCTGAACAAACCCAGGCCTTTCCTCATATGGGAGATGCTCCAGAACATTTATCATCTTTGTGGCCCTCCACTGGACACCCTCTAGGAGATCTCTATCTTTTTTGGAATGGGGAACCCAGTACTGGACACCATAGTCCAAATGTGGCCTCTTCAAGGCAGACTAGGTAGCTCACAGAGGATCATTGTGAGCCTGGAAAAATGTTGGACTAGGCACCAATACACAACTGACATCTCTGGCTGACGTTTTTTTTGTTTCAAATGTCATACAGCATACAGGGGGGACTTGTCACAGCTTTGAAGACACAGGTTTCTTCATGCAGGCCATACTGTCTTATTCCAAAGGATGATTCAGATAATACAAGAATTCTCTTTTTTATTACTGCTATTGGAAGCCAAGGAAGATCCCATGGACTTACTTCTGTAGTAAACACTCCTACAGTGAATCTAGGTAAGAGTCACAGCATTCAATTAATTACTGTGAGCAGAATTTCTACTGAGGGACATTGGCAGCCCTCTGGGGATTCTTCCACTTGATGCTGGCTTGCCTCACAGCCCTGCAGTTCCTCAGAGAGCAGGGGCACTACTTTTTGGTGCAACTTTATTTTCACCCATCAGGTACTCAGTGGAAAAGTTCAGTGTTTTGTTATCTGGCATTGTTCAGGTCATATATTGCCTCCTGTAAAGTGTATAGAGTACTTTGCAATTTGTTGGTTCAGCTGAGACCTGTAATCAAAGTCATAATATGGCTAGATATTTTCTAGACTTTTCTTCCTGACCATATTCCAAATGGTGTGAAAACACCCTGCAATACATGCCCCATATAAAAACTGAAATGACAGGATACATTAGTTCATTCATTCCAATAAACTGGACTAGAGATTTCTAAGGATCTGTTACAACCAAGACAGTTGTGGTGCAGATGAAAAAAAAAAAAAAAAAACAGATAAGCATTTCTTGCAAGATTTCAGTCATACAAAACATTTTGCATGTCTTTGCGTACCAACACTGAAGCCTAACAGTTGGTCTCACACCAACTACAATCCCCCATAATATAACTCTGAATTAAGCTATGAAGGCACTCCATGGTGCAAGAAGATGTTATGCTTTAATATCTCAGCTATACTTAATAGTGGATGGTGTTGAATCAGTTTACCAGATGAATATTTTCAGAAGTTCTTTCCTTAGAAATCTTTAGGTATTTACTGGTAAAGGATACCACACATCTTCTGAATTCTGTTGCTCATATCCTCCGTATTCTCACTTTATTGCTTAAAAATTGCTGTAATCGTGCCTGTTATTGTCTAGCTAGAATAGAAATGCTTTCCCTCTCATACTGCCATTTCAGCTTCACACAACACTTGTTGGCCTCCTATACTCATCCCATAGGAAACCAAGAAAAAAGTAAGTTTTGTGTTTTTTTTTTAAACTGAGATGCTGTTACAGTATAGTGGTAGTAGCAATTACAGGACAATGAGATCGTTATGGAAATAAATAGTGTTTGCTTTAATCAGGTCCCTTTAACTAATGACACTGTTTTTCATGCCAAGAAATGTGAAAAATATGCAACTGTTTGATGATGAAATACTTTTGCTAACTGACCAACATTACAACTTACTGTAAATATAATATATATGTCTTTTTAGACTCTCATTTCATATTTCTGCATCAAAATGGTAAAGGCAAGTATGATTTATGATTAAATTCTGTTGTAAGCTTAACACAGGGATCTATTTCTGGTTCCAGGACTGTGTCGTGTTGGAAATATTGATGGTCATTTTAGTAAACAGAAATGAGTAGACATGAAAGTAGAGAACTGAATTGCAAAAGAGGATGTTCTGTTTTCCACATGAGGAATCAACGGCAAGCTTAGGCTTAATTTTGCTGACTACCATGCTTCTAAAACACCATGACTAATGATTCGGAGTAATGGCTTGGATTCTAACTTAAACCTCTATATTCTGTGAGGAAGTAAGACTGGTTGTAGTTGATATTTCAAAGTTAAAATAATTTCCTTTCATTTCACATCCATACCATGCTTCTCAATCTTTCTCCCCCAAAAATGCAATATTCACATTGTTTGCATTGTCACTGTGTTTAGCAAATGCCTTTTTTACTCTTCTTGAGTAGTAGTAATGGTCACGCGACTACTCCAGCTCATCTCAGTCAACATGCTATGCAAAAATACCAGTGTTCAGGGGGATAATTCACAATTTCTTTACTCTAAAACAATATAGGAAAAAATAATTTCAATGTTTTTTTTTCTTTTAAAATAAGGCTGTTCAAACATGTTATATAAGACTTAAAATGTCAGATTTTTTTTCTTTAGCTGTTTTTGTAAAAGATTTATAAGTGCTGTGAACTCACAATTAAATTTTAAGAAGCTAGAAGTTAGAAGATCTGACTTCCTCCCACTTGACTGTGCTCTTTGTGTATTAACATCTGAGAAGAAGTCTCAAAGACACTGAAAAGAAATGTTTGAAAAGACTAAGGACCTCTCTTTTCAAGTTGGAACTGGTCTGTGAATGTGTCCTGGTTTCATCTACGATAGATTTAATTTTCTCCATGGTGGCTGATATGATTTTGTATGTTGGGTTTAGGATAAAATAAATGTTGATAACACAGTGATGTTTTAGTTGTTGTTGAGCAGTTTTTACAATGAGTCAAGGACTTTCTTTCTTCTCATACTGCACTGCCAGCAAAGACACAGGGGTGCTCAAGAAACTGGAAAGGGACAGAACCATGAAAGCTGACCCAAACTACTTAAAGAGATATTCCATACCACCTGAATATTCCTCAAAAAATGTGTACACATACCACAACATGGTAAGAAAACACAAAATTATCTTTAATTAGTCTTGAAGTTAAATTTTTTGCAAAACCCTTATATATATTTAGCCAATGTGTATACAACTAGCTTCTGGGGGAAAAAAAGAGGGTGAGAAGGGAAGGGGAGATGAGAGTGCAGTTAGGTAATGTAACTCATATAGAAAGGTTAGGGTGTAGTCATGTAAGGGTAAGAGGGGAGCTGCCATGAGATCCGTAAAGTGAGAACTGATGTATCTTCCTCTATCTAATGAGTAATCGCAGTAAAAATAGACATAAATTCTTCTCAGAGATGCACAGTAAAAGAACAAAGCAGTAGTACCAAGCTGTAACAAGAGAAATTCCGGATGAACATAGAAAAAAAAAAATGTGGCTGTCGATGCCCGTAGAGGCTATGAAACCTTTGCTCTTGGAAATGTTCAGAACTTGTCTGAACAAAACTCTGAGAAACATAATCTAGCTTGAAGTTAGCACTAATCCCTAGCAGACCAAAGATTTCCAGAAGGCTTTTCCATCACAAATTAGTCTATGCAATTAGTCTTATAGCAACATAACCCCAGCTCATCTGTTTTGCAAATCCACTATCCTTTTTGTTTGGATATCTTTTTTGTTTTTGTTTTTGTTTTTGTTTTTCCCCTTACCCACCCTCTTCATATATAGCAGGAGTCATTGTCTGTTGCTAAAGCCTTCTACTCTTCGTCAGTTGAGAAAACAGTTTTGAGTCCTTGACTCCAGTTGAACAAGTGAGCAGGGCAGATTCTAGTAAACAGTAAATCATTCTTTTGCCTTCTTACTCTACCACCTACTCTACTGTGTCCTGGGATATAGTTAATTTTCTTCGTAATTTTAATAACATCTGACAAGAGCTAGTTGGTACTGGGAGTGATAAATGCATGTGAGTTATAGAACACTGTTCTGTAAAGAACTTCAGGAAAACAGAACAATATTCTTAATATGTCATCAGGACTGCCTCCCTAATTCTATAGGCACTGCCAATATGAATTGTACTCTGTGCATTTTAGTGGCATACTTTAAATCTGTCTTCTTTGGATGCTCCTTTGTTCTTGAAGTGACAGGACAATCCCCGATGAGTTTTAATAAACTTTCTTGAAGATCGCAGTCAAGGCAGAAGTGACTTTCTTTCCCATTTTGCCAGTGCTGTATTTATTACTCATCAGGGATGTGTAACTATTATATTTAAATTTCTGTTTCGTGCTTTGAGCTCAGCTCTTGATGTTCTTTTCTTGTCAGTGGAAAGTGAAATAAATCTTTAAAGATGTGTCTGTTTCAGAGATCATGTCATTTTGTCATTAGTATTTTAATGTACAGCTTTGAAGAGGAATGACTTGGATTAAATCCTGATGTGCATGACTGACTTTCTTATTTAAGTCTTAATAAGGTTAGGCTCAGACCTTGTATTAGTTTCTTGTAATAAGTTCTTTACTTGCTGGATTGCTGAAGAAAGCCTATCAGCTAATTGCATGTAGCTGTCAATCTTGCATTTATGTTTCACTAATGACATGCATGACAGACACTATGTATGCTGAACTCATTGGTGATTTCAGAATGTTAGTGGTTTGAAACATGCATATAGAACTTAGAAGCCTATTTTTTTCTTTTGATCACTGTGATTTGAAGATAGCTGGCTCTGTAGTATGTTCTCTAAGTTCATGTGATGGAGAAGCATGTGCTATGCTTTCAATGTGATGTGAAGAATAGTACAAGTTAATTTTCCAGAGCCAAATATGACTTGTCTTGCCATCATCTCTGAACAATTAGTAACCAGTGTATGGCTTGAAGTTCTATCAAGGAGTAGGACAGATAAATAAAGCCAGAGTCTTTCCTCTTTAAGTTATAACCACCTCAGTGATTTGCAGAAAAGGAGAAGATAAAAATAAACAATATTTTAAATTTGAGAGTCTCTTTGTAGGTGGAAAGGACAGAGAAAAGATCTGGTAGAATTCCTTACCTTGAAGTCCTAGATTCATGAAGTGTTGACAGAAAGGTATTTCTTGAAGATTTTATGTTCCAAGCCCTCACTCAAAGTATTGTTATGAGCTGATTCCTTGAAAATGACAGTAGTATTTGACAGAAAAAAATGCCAGTAATTTGGTGAAAAAAGTCGTTTACCCTCATTCCAGGAAAATGAAATGAAATGCTTTAAAAAAACTGCAAGGAACTGCTAAATTATAGTTTAATTTCATTCTCCATAGATACCATGTAGTACAGTCCCTAGACCATAATCCTTAGACCTTACATAAAAATGGAGGTACTGTACAGTTTTCTTGAAGGGAAAAGCAATATAAATATATTCTAGAAAATAAAAGCTGACAAACTTATACTGGCAAAATAAGAACCTACAAGAAGCTTACTGATGAGCAGCACTGTTTGCTTGCATATTCAAGTAAGCTTTATTTATAGGTGATTAAAAAGATGTTTCAGGCAAAAAATAGTCTCATCCAATATATGATGGAACATGATGCAGTGCACTGCACTATAGAGACTAGAAGATGCATATTTAGAACTGATGATTCACTTTTTGACAAATTACTTGTGATTTAATGGTCAGCATTCATACAGTAAAAATACATATAAATAATTACAAACAGTCAATATTCACCTATAAGCATAAGATTTTGTAAGAAAAACAAGGAGTGTAAGAGGATGGGGAAGCTACAGACATCTTAGTAATATTGGAAGCAATATATATATTTTTAAGACATTAACTCATTCCAGCATATCATTGCACCCCTTGAGAACAGTATTTGCAATTTAAAACTTATCTGAAACATTACTGAAAGAGAAACTCTAGTTTTTAAAACAATTTTGTATTAAGAATCTTGCGGAGAACTCATATGCGAAAAAACTACATGGCCACAAAACATGAATTATCCACCATTTCAGAGACTTTGCATTCATCACATTTATATACTACGTGCCTGATTTCAGAAGGTCTCATGCAAAATCCAGCCATAAAAACTCACCACAGAATATTTGCAAGGATATAAAGCTGATGTTCTTTAAAGCTCTGACAAACATCCAGTTATGAAAGTGAATTTTAGAATTCATGGTCCAGTTTCCAGATGATATTCTAAGAGATACTTGCTGATCCTTTATAAACTCACAGCTCTTACCTACATTTTGTTCAGAGTATTTCCCAAAGCTATAATTTGGGCAGTTAATTAGAGCTGAAATGTATCGCTGTCTAGAGTAGTGACATCATCTTTCCATAACTGCATAATTAAAATTAAGTAATCACATAATGAGTTCCTATTATGAATAAACATTTTTCTCATGTACAATATATATATCATATCATAATATGCTATTTTATACTATATTATATAGTATTTATATTGAACATTAAGTCCAGCTATCATGTTTTTTAGCGGTCTTCTATATTGAAGAAACTGCCCTAATCACTTGTAACATGCAAAGCTTGGAAGAACCAGAAATTCATTATAAATAGTACAATTTTATATGCATCTTCAGCCATCCTAAAGTCAAACAGAACACTCAAGTCTGTTCTTTGTTTTCCCTATATATTTGACAAAAGCTGTAGTTCTGTATGCTGTACATTCACAGTAGGATCCCAGCCTTTTATACCATCTGTAAGAGGGATCATGTTACCACTTTCCACTGGAGTAAACATTCTAATATTTAATATAGTAATCGTGCAAACATTTGTTCCTGGCTTGAAGTTCAGCAGTTCAAGACTTGATAGAATTCATTTCATCTCTCTGAAAGGTTTCTTGCTAGCGCATTTTGTAGTCATTAGATACTGATGCTTCACATAGCTGTCCTTTAAAATCCAAGTCTATGGTGAAATCCAGGTCACGCTGTAGAACATTTAAATGTAAATGTAAGCAAGACCATAAATCCAGTGTTTGAATTTAGTTATTGCTCAGTTTGAAAAGTCCTGTAGTCATAAGAGTTACATACTGTGGTTTCTGAGTTCTTTTGTTTTGAAATGTTGCTAGCATTGAAAAAGTAGGATGTAAGAACTATAATGTCATCATATAATCTCTGTCTAGGGTATAGTGTATTCTTCTCAAGACTGCTTTACTGTCCTGGTTACAATTAGAAGGTTTCTGAAATACTGTGCTATCATAAGTATTCTATAATTATTTTTTTTTTTTAAAGCATATCCCATTGAGTAAAGGGTCTTCAATCGAACAGTTATTCCAGAACAGGTTAGGTACACTTACCATTGTTGTATAGCCCTTAGTCATTATTTTTCTTATAATTCTTTGTTTTTTGGAAAGAGGCACTACACAGTCTCACAAAATGATGAAGGTGTCTCCCTGCAGGCTTTTGGAAGATTTCATATTTCAGAAGATCAAAGTGCTAAGAAATATTTTTTAATCTAAGAATACTGAAATAGTGTGTTTTATGATAACTATTAAGAAGATTTTAAATTTACCACCTGCAATAGGTGTTATGCGAACAAATTTGAATTTTATTTTTCCCTCAAGAGAAAAGGACAATGAACTGATACATTCAGTGCAGAAAAAAATGTTTCCATGCCACCTGAAGACAACATTAAAGTGGTAATTACACTGTTCTCCTGTATTATCACAGCAAGGAGTAAGTTTCAGAAGTGAAAGTGATTGTTTTAATGCTAGGCTTAATTCATGTTTAATTCTTCCCATGGATCAACACTTTCATGAAAATTATATAAAATTTAGATTTGGTACAAAAATAGGACGGACAAGTCATGCAATAAAAGAAAGTGATGGAATGCTAAGATTCACTGCAGTCAATGAATGCAATATTCCAACAATTATAATGACAGCATGAATGGATTATTATCACACTATATTAATGGCAGTATGTGATAATTGTAGTAATTGTAGTAATAAAAACCAAGGACATTTCACTAAAGGGTTTTGGCAGTTTCTCATGGAAGCAATACTTCTCATATCTTGCTTTTCTATACTGGTAGTGGTTGTCCATTAGACTACGTCCTATAGTCTCCTTATAAGCTAAAAGAAACTCTAACTCATGACATCAGCCCATAGCAGACAAATTGAGGAAGCTCTTGGTCATCATAGAGTGATATCCATCATGTTTTGGCTTTGGTCTTGAATAAAACATAAGTATTTTCTATAGACAGGCAAAATTTTGAAATAACCATAGTGAGTTTGAATAGTGAGTTCATACAAAAGCAACTGGAATATGTTACTTAATTTCCTGAAAGGTGAATTCTTGGGTGCTGAGTGGAAAATGTGGCTGTAAGTATAGAATTTACTCAATCATTTTGTACTGGTAGGGGGCTCTTATTTCTGATTTTAGTGACAGTATGAAGAGACCCTTGCCTGTTTTTTTTCACAAAATATGATTCTAGATTATTTCAGAGGGCAGCTGACTTGGTGATGTAGCTGGACGATTTCTTCCTTCTCTTGCTAGCTGGTTTGCAAGCTGTCTTCTGTAAGGTAAGTACTATGTTACCATTGCTGTCACCAGTTTTCGTGAAACTATGAACACAGCTTTTACTAAAATATACACATTTAGTGTTTTTAGCATACTCATTGTTTTACTTATACACATTTTAATTACTGCTGATTATTATTTGCCATCAGTAGAGTTAGAATTAGAAGCAGTGATGCTGACTTACCACATTTTTTGCATTTGGCTTCATGGATATTGTCCCATAGATTTCTTCTCCTCGTTTCACAGTTAAACAGTCCTCTAAGTAGAAGACAGTTTGCTTCCAGTGAGTATAGGGAGCATCAGGTGCTAGAAAACATATATGGGCATTATTTAAATAAATTTGGTCTTTGTCTTATAAATCAAATTAAGACTTGCAACAAATGAAAAAGGGCCTATAAAACTTTTAACTCGTACACAGTATTAACATTTGAGCTTAAGGACAATCGTAGCAACACAATTCTATTGACTGATAGTGGATTGTCATCTAAGTTTTACTGGAACATGTTAAATGTGATTACAGCTAGCAAGAGGGATTCCATGAAGAATGTTAGTGAGCATGACAGGCACTTCCTGTATGTATTCCTATTAACTTACACACATTCAAGTTGGGAAAATCTTTACCACTAAGTTATTTGAATGTCAGAAGTATAGATTAATTCAAAAACAGAAAATCACAAAGAATCGTGCAAAAAATGATAACCACAGTGACACAAAAGAAGCCTTTGATTCATGATGCTGAAAGAGTACAGAGATTTTCAGGAGAACATGTCTGGGGAAAGGGCATTTGAACCAGTTTTTTTTTTTTTCTTTTAACAGCATATGCTATGTATGATTGACAGAGATTGATACCAGTCTAAATGAATTCCTAGTCTCTCTTAGTAGAACCACTTTGATGCCCTTTATGTTTAGAACTAAACGATAAATTTTGCCAAGTGCTAGTCTTAGTTAAGTCTGGGGTTCCTTTGCACAAATATTTTAATTAATCAATTTTATTAGAATTGAATGCTCACTTTGGTTTGTCTTCATTTTATGTTTGTCATCAAGACCAAGCACACACTATTCAACTATTTCGTATTTAGATTTTTTTCCCCCAAAATTCCATTGCTGCTCATTATATTTGGAGGAGAAAAAAATACTATAAATCCTGAGGATGGCAGCACACACTTTGCAATCATTCTTCAAAACTTCCAGTATTACCCTACTCGATGTTCAGAAATGCTTGCCTTTTCAAGTTATGGAGACATGAAACAGATTATCCAAAATTTAGAACTCTCACCTGTTCTCAGAATGCTACATTGCAGAAATGAAATTAATCTCAGAGAGAGATGACAATGCTAAATCATCGACTGGTTTAATCAAAAGAAGTGACTACTTCCAAAGAAAGGTATCTTGTCCTAAAATAGGTGAGAAAAACTGCCTTTTGACATGTTTCAGTATAGGAGAATATAACTGATGTTGCATATGGTTGGCCACAAACTTCAGGGCAGTTAGAGAGAAGTTCAATGCCATCCAGATAACACCTACATAAAGCTGCAATCAGCACCTGCTTGTGACAGGACTCCTTTGTGAATGACTATTTCAAGCATATTTTTGAATAACGTATCCAACATTTGGGTATCAGTCTATTTGGATTTCACAGACTTCTTCCTATTGTGTAGGGCTGGCTCATCAGGAATTACTTTGTTTAATTCTGCATTTACTACACCTCTAAACTTTAAATGAATGGTACTGCTTGTTTTAGTTGTCATTTCTCTTCAGCAATTTTAATTTTTCTGTTTTGCATATTTGTTTTTATCCTTGATTTAAATACAGAAGTTCGATCAGTCCCTGGTGAATTTGCACTGGTAACTTTTGCCTGTCATTGGTCACTGATACCTGATACAGTATGAGAAATACTGCAGCGTAATGACTTTATAGAATGACCAGGGAAATTGTTTGATGAAAAAATAAATAATATGATGTACCAATAATATCTTCCATATGGTTATTCTAGAAGAATAAAACATAAGTTTTGATTCTCAGTGAAGAGCTGAAAGCTCCTGCAAGGGGAAAAAAAGAAAATATTTCTAAAAACTTTTAACTTACATTAGATTCCATTTACACCAGTGGTGCCAGTAACAACCGGCAACTATTGTTTATTGTTCTTGTCATTAAAGCAGTTACAAGATTTTTACATTTCTTCTAACAGTGGATTATTCACTCTGGCAAACCATTCCTCAGAGGAATGGAATTATTCCAATTACTTCTTTAGGTATCTGCTCACCTAGGGAAGTGAGAGTTTCATGTATGGGTTGATTGAGCCAATTTTCATAAGAAATATGTGTGTGGTTATGTTGTTGAAAAACTGATAATTTTAGTCTAGATTCTGAGACAAGCAAGAAACATTTGTTGAGTTTCAGATTTCATGGAAGCTGGGACCCGGAGCTGCTATTTCTTACTGAGGCAACAATCTCTGTTTCTTCTTTCCTACAAGAAACATAATATAGGATTAAGATATAACTGCTGATGAGCATGAACTCCAGGATTATAATTCTTTCTGAGCTGTAAGATTGGTAGCTATTGTGAAATACTGCCACTGCTTTTGCAGAATTCCTACAATTGTCCTTTCTCCATCATGTTCACTTCCTTCAAGGATGATAGTTTTTATCATTGAAATGAAAACTTATTGTTACGGAAAACCCTCATGTACCATCTGACCAGTAGTACTGACAAACAGCTTGAAAGAGAAATGGAACAAAAGTACAGATTACCTGTAGAAAATCCCATCTTCTTGTGGCACTTTGTAAATTCAATATTAAAATAGGTGACCAATGCATGAATGTAATCATTACGCTGAATTTGGAGGCAGAATGCTGAAGTAAATGCCAGTTCTTCAGTCTTCACTGTATAAATATCTACTTCCTGTTTTGAAGAGAATGAAGTATCTATTTAGATTCAGATGTCTGTGACTAAGGTAATTGTTAAGGTGATGTACTTAAGCATTTTATTTAATGATCAACAACCAAGACAACTAGCAATCATTTATGCTCTAAGAAATTCATGGTACAATTGAATATATTAAATCATCAGCAAATGATCCAGTTACCTGACTGAGCTGATTATATGATAAGAAAGGCCAGTCATAGAAGAGAGCGTGCCCTTTGGAATGGGAGGGAGGAGTGACAGGTACTGGAGCAAATTAAGGTAAAATGATACTTTGACAAATATAGGTACAATGGATGTTGAAATGGAGATATGTAACCCAGTTTTAAGATCTTTCCTCTCTGGTACAGTCATCATAAGTTGGTAGTTTTTTTGTGGGTTTTTTGTTTGTTTGTTTGTTTTTGTTTTTAAGTAAAAATAAACTTCTGATTTGTTTGCACATTTCTAGGAGGGAATATTCTGTGACTATGTCGTGTTAAGCAGTCAAAATATTTGAGTCATTAGAGGGGGCTGCTTTTTGCTGATAATGTTTTCTAATCTTGTGTCAGACAAAGGTTTCTAATTAGCAGGCAGAGAGATATTACCCTTCAACTATACAAAAGCAAATTCTGTAAATTGTTTGGAGCAAAGATGAATCTACAAGATTGCTTATTTCTATTGATATTTAAATCACGCTTTTAGTTTGACAAGCTGAACTGATTTGGTGGATGACAGCTACAGGTTTCTGTAATTTTTGGTGACTTTTTAGTGATATTGCTATTGGGAAATTGTGAATAAAGTCCAATGGATGAAGTCCATAAATGAGTATGTAGCTCTTCTCTGAGCTGTGTAGACTCTTGAGTGTGAAGTGGTTAAAAAACCCTAGGAAATACTTTAAATGTTTCAGAAATATTGATGTGCTGGGTAAAGTTGTTTCACTTTTGAAGGGTATTTTAAGAACAGAAGCCTGCTTTTTACATTTATTTTTTTATTAATATACAGGATATTAACCTTTGTAGGAGGCTAATTAGCTTATTTTTGAACCTGGCCTGATCCCTGTTTTGCTGATCCTCTTATTCTGTCAAGTATATATTCTACTAAACTACACAGTTCACTGAACATTACTAACAGTTCAGGGGATAAATGCTTTGAATAAAATAAGTAGAAAAGTTGTGATTTACCACCTTTCATTCTAAATAACTTAATGGAAGAACAATTGAATAATGATTATAGTTAACCAGGTAATGAAACGGAACTGAGTCTTTGCATTGAATGAGCAAACTTTTGGCTTCATTGACCTGATTCCTCTGCTATTGAAGCAGAAATCTTTATTCATGTGAGTAGTCCCACATCTGGAAGATTCCTGCACATGAGAGGAATTTTAGAGCTTTCCTGTATTCCTGTAGCTACAGACTCCTAATCTGGTTTTGTGACCATTCTGTCTTTTATGTAGAAGAGGGTACAAGTCAAACTCTGTCTGCCAGAGTTGGTACTGGGAGAGCACAGCAACATTCTGGATAAGGCTAAGAATTAGGAATATTCACAAAAATTTTGTTCCAATTCTGATTTCATTGTCTGGAATAAACTAGAGTTACTTCATCAGAATCAAGCAATTCAGAAACTACAAACAGAAATAATTTATTCTTTCTCAGCAGCTTGCCATTGGTAATTTTCAGCCTATTGCCTTACAATAAGGTAAGGCAATTAGAATTCATATTTAATACATCATGTCTCTATTCAGTATTTGCACATTTATAATTCTAAGAGTTTAAGTTACAGTTTGACAACCATTTATAGAAGTAATCCAATGAGTAGAGAGTTACAAGGGGTATCTCACTTTGAGGCATTCCATAATATGTATTGCTTTATTTAGCTGACAGCTGAGCATGTGCAACATACCAATTTCATCTATTTTTAAACTAATTTGGACTAATTTAAAAATTTCTAAAAATGTATGTCTTATTGTGATAGTATTCTACGATGATGGCTTGTCTAGCTAGTTAGAAACATTCAAAGATATTAGTAAAGCAAAAGCAGAAGGTCTCCAAAGAATCTTACAGTTAGATGTAAACATTGATAGATAAATTTGGTATTACCAAACCTTTATTAAGCAGGCATTGGTCACCACTTGCTTTGGATCTACTATGTCCACCAAAGGCTCCTTCATGGCAACATCCCTAATACAGGTCATGTCAAAGCCGTACACATTCTCCCACCCTGTCAATGCAAATGGATGTGTCAAAAATCAGCATTGATAATAAAAGTATTTTTTGCTTCTCAAGCATATTTCCTTTGAAAGTATTTCTATGATCAGCTGATGTTGTTCTCATTAACTTTTTGCTGAGGTGCCACAGTTGTCTATGTCATTGCTGCTATTATATAGATAATGCATTTGTGGCAAAATAAACATTGATGTACATCTTTTAACAAGTGGCCTGTGTTTTTGGATGCCCCCACTCTAAACTGTGTTATATGAGACTTGATGATTGTTCAGAATTCTAGATATTTGGAAATGTTGCTCAAAATTATGTAACATGCCAGACCAAGACCTAGAAATGTGTTCTATCTTTCATATTCATTTGGGATTTTTTTAGGTTACTATTCAGTCACCTGGTTTTACATATGCTCTTTAAGAAGCAAATTACTGACAGAAATAGAATTTCATGTGTTTCAGCATTTGGGAGATTTTAGATTCAATCCGCATTTATATCATGGCAAAAAACAAAGTATCCTTCTTCTAAACTATTTTAAATCCATGCTGATTTAAACTTCTTAAGTGTTTCTGTTTTTTCCTTGAATTAATAGTAACTTAGGGAAAAGTAAACTGGCTCTGCTTTTAAGGTTGATTCACAAAATGAAAACTTCAAAAAACATGAAATATTCTTATTAATCATGTGAATCAAGTTTCATTCAGCAGTCAATTTTAAATTCTAAAAATGTCATAAACGTCACTGGGCATTACAGCCTGTGTTGAGTAGAAGGCTGGCTAGAAAAATTCAGTGAATATTTAAAAATTATACATATACTATTTGGACAAGTGTAAAATACATTGGTGGTTTTTTTTTTTTTTATTTCTTCCTCCCCAGAACTGTGGTACCGGTGTTCCAAGTAGATTAGGAATGAAGGAACTTCAGATTTTATTTTGAGAAGCCAGATGTTTTTATATGATTACTCAGACAAGATCACCTAGGAAACATTGAGGAAAAAAATTTTTTTGATGAACTTCAGCCTACATGAAATGTCATTGAGTGCATACTACAGTCTGTTAGAAACCTGTCAAAGGATTAAAGAGATAAAAGTATGTATTTTACATTTTGCAGGAAATAAGACTAATTGACTATGGCAGTCCTTTGTGGTATTACAAGTTTGAGACATCAGATGTTTTTTAGAAGTTTTATATTTTATTACTTAATTTGATGGCTTTTGAATGTACTTTGAAAAGCTCAGCCCTCAAGCTCATATGAAGGCAAGATTTTCTCCCCCATCTTAAGAGAGAAAAAAGAGGAAAAACTGAAACGTAAGAAGATACTATCAAGGAGTAACAAATTGGTAAGAGGCAAGAAGGCAGTGCAGCTATGAGTGAGATGGAAATAACTAAGAAGTTACAGAGTAAACACTGGAGGTATAAAAAGTGAGGAAAATCAGGTGAAATCAGAAAAGAAAGTGTCTTAAAGAAAAACAACATTTTAGAAGAGAAAATAAAACCTGAACATTTTCAAAGATTAAAAAAAAAGAGTTAAATCCTGAGATAAGAATAAAACTCAAAGCTTAGAAAGGAAGGAGTTCAAAAGAAAATTGCGATAAAGGAGTTTTTAGCCCAAAATGTCTTTGAATCTTTTACAGAATGGATGCCACATACATCCTTCTGAATCTGTAAATTTTGTAATGAATTTAACTGCTAAGGTCACCACAAAAGAGAGGAGAATAACCTAAACAATGCTTGAGGAGTTGATAAACTTTTACCTGGCACTTACAGAAACATTTTTTTCACTGCCTTACTACAGTGGAGTTGCTTTTGACCCATGATGACCCATATGCATTGCAGTTCAAAGTATTAAAACTGAATTTGATTAGGGAAACACTCAACTTCTTTTTCTGAGAGTAATTTTAGAGGAAAGGGAGGAATTAGGCATTTTCATCTGTAGGTGGAGTGGACCAACAAATTTTGCTGAAATTAATCTTTAATTAACAAAGCTGCTTAGGAATTTTTGTGGTTCCCCTTTCCCTCACCTCCCCTCGCCTTCTACAACAAAAAATGCCTATAAGTGAAATTGACAAACTCTAAAAAGTAAATAAATAAGAGTCAAAAAGAAAAAAAAAAAAGTGAAAAAAAAGCAATGTTGAATTTGTTCCTTTCATCAAAACTATTATGACCAAATAAATCCAAAACTTGGGAGATCTGGGGATCTATAAGTTGAACATGAACTAGGATTATGACACAGCGGTGATAAAAGTGAAGCACATACTCAGATATGAAGTATTTCCAGGAAAACTGTGTTTGAGGTGACAAGAGACAATGGATGCAATTCCAGAATGGAAAATTCTGGCTGAAAGTTCATAAACATGTTTACACTTGAAGGTACTTCAGCAATAACACAACAGCTTAGAGAATATAAGGAATCCCCATCTCTGAACTCTGCTGGACTAGGTTCTGTATGACTCGATTTAATTTTGAAATTTGAGTAGGAGACTGAAGAAGATAACCTCAACTAAAGCACAAGTTATTCAATGAAACCTAAGGTGAAAAAATTAAATGTAAATGCCAGGTCAGTTTTATGCATCCATGAAGCAAAAGCAAAAAACCTTTGGTCTTTTTCACATTAAAATAAATGGAAAATTCTGATCCTTATTTTTTATTTAAAAATGCTAATATGAAGTGTTCTAAAAAGTATTACATGTTTTTTCTCCATGACAATTTATTAGTAAGATGTAATTTCGACACTTATTTCTTAACCTTTACAATTGAAATGCATCAAGTTAATTTTTCTGTTGTTATTTTTATTAAAAACAAAACAAACAACAAAATGAATGACATTCATTCCGAATGACAAGAATTCTCTTTTTGGTAGCGTTCACTACCAAGTGCTTTATGATTTTAAATAAAAGGGGGCAGATTTAGCTTGGATGTTAAGAGGAAATTCTTATGACTGTGATGAGGCACTGGAAGATGTTGCCCAGAGAGGTTGTACTTATAGATGCCTCTTTCCTGGAAGCGTTAAAGGCTAAGTTGGATGAGTTTTTAAGCAGTGTAATCTACAGTAAGCATCCCTTAACATGGCAGGGGAGTTCAGACTAGATGATATTTAAGGTTCCTTCAAACTCAGACCATTCTGTGATTCTAATTGGGATATTTAATTTTTTTAAATTTTAATGTGGGATATTTACAAAATCAACAATGAAACTACATCTCCTAAAATACACATTTTAAAATAGATTTAGAGTTATCAATAAAGTTGCAAACATTGTATCACTCATGTGTCTATGCTTTGCAGACTTTAAATTATTGAAAGTTTACTTAATTTTTCATTAGACTAGAATTTTCTTAGTTTTTGTTTGTATTGGAATTCTGCCCTGGCTAGTGTGAATTCATGGCTTTTGCAAAATGTTGTCAGTAAGGAGATTACAGCAGGCCACTATAAGTCAAATATTTTAGGTAAATGACAGTAGAAAATGGTTATTATTAGGCATGTACTTACAGTGAATTTTGAAGTCCTTGTATTGTCTGTCTTCAATTGCTACCATGTACAAAGCAGCTCGGTCTGGAAACATTAGCCCTCCTGGTTTCTGTTGATGAATTGTGGGGAAATGGATCTCGTAATCTATTCACCTGACAAAGACATCACATTTTGAACTGCACATACAAAAAACAGACAAGCATCTCTTGCATGCCTTTTCTGTTTTACTTCAGATTGTCACATCAGCTTTAATCTCAGCAAATCTTGCAGCCTGTAGCAATGCTATTATAGAGTGTCTATATGAATTTCACCGGCAGTCAATCAAAACCTAATCTCTTTTACTGAGAATCTTTTTGTTCTTTTTGTTTTCTTTTCCATTAAAGCCTACAAAATTGTATTGGAGATGTAACTGTCTTTTGTTATGAGGACAGTAGGAGAAGGAAGGCTTGTAGTCAGAAAAGAAGTGCTGATTGTTTCAGAGAGGAGCATAAAATGCAGGGCACCTACCAGCCATTTATCTCGTGCGAAGATGACTGTGTTTAACATTGACTCATAGAAAAGACAATAACCCATCCACTCGCTGATAATGATGTCTACTTTATCCACAGGTAATTCAACTTCTTCCACTTTACCTTTAAATATTGTGATTACTGAAAAAAAGAATCCAAAGAAATATATTTCACGTAATAAAACACCTGACTTCCTTGCTAGTGAAAGTCAGGTTGACCTTTTCAAGATCATTCTCTTCTTGACCACCTGCAGATTAGGAATGATCTCACAAGACTCAGATAACCTTTACATTATTTTAAAGCTTTCTGCAGTAAGTGCAATAAACATAACTTTTAGCATCACTATAAAAGGAAAAAAACACCACCAAACTAATAGAGCACATGTATAAAAACGAAAGGAAGAATGATCTTACCCTGTTTACCTGCATGATCTCGTTTTTCATGCCCTAATAAATTTAGTTTTCTAGATTATTAACAAAGTAGTGCAAATAATCCACTTAAAATGTTTAAACATTCTTGTAGAATTACACGTGTGATCTCATTATTGAGATATTAGAGATTTATGTAGCTAAAATGTAATTCTCATCTGCTTTTCAAGTATTATTCTGACTTTACAGTGAGAAAATTAAGACACTGCATGAATCATGGGAAGCTGAGTCAACTGAGAAAGTCAAATCCAGCCTGACTGTATGCAAACAAGGAAAGTTGTACCAACACAGTTCTGTCACAAAATATCATTATTCCTTTTTGCCTCATAATTGAATATTTTGTAATATATTGGTGTTCTTACTCTGAATCTTCTCTCTAGTTTAGATTGGATGGCTTTTCACAGTTATCTAAAGGGACTCCTAGAAAAAATTGTCAGATATTTTGTTAACATAGGAGTTTCAAGGACTTCAAAAGAGTTGAAAGAATATATGCACCAGAATACCAGATATTCAGTGATACAACTCATTTCATTAATGGCAATGTGGTAAACTACTTACATTAGATGGGGATGGTTCACTGCAACAAGCAATTAATAGAACTAGTTTATATTAGAGTAGATATTTTACTTAAAGGAAAACTAAATACTAGTCCATATGTAGTTCAGTTCTGACAATTTCCTGTTGGGATCATCACACTATTCTCCAATCATTCTTGAAATTTTTTCGTGTATCTTCTATTTTCTAACACAGGCTAAATTCTTCAGAAAATATTTTTTAGCTTGTGTTTGTCTGCTATTCTTTGTTGCAAAGTGCAAAGTCTAGTGATTTTGTGTTTTGTAAGTTTGTTACCTTAAGAAGGAAACAGATGAATTTAAATTCTGGAAGACTAGGGAAAATTTTAATTTCATATAATAATGGACTGCATAACTGTATAACTCAGTGTCTGGCAATTTTTATTATTGGTAAGCTTTATTTTTGAAAGTGGTCAACATTTAGTGTGGGGATAAGTCAGGTACTTTTATTTAGCTATAACTAGGTAAGCTGTTCAGCAATTTAGCTGAACTTAGCCCAGAGAAAAATGAGGTTCTATTTTTCCAAAATACATGCAGTATTAGTCGTACACTAACCAGATATGTCTACTATATTTTCACAGTAAACAAAAATAGATTGGCCCTCTACGAAATTTGGAAGTTCTCATTCAAACAGATAACATGAAGTGTAAACTGGTGAGAGAACTCAGACTGGATGAGAATACAGTTTACTCCTCATTTTCATTTGTTAAACTCCTTCCTTTTGCAGTTTTTGCAGGTTGATATGTTACAGACTCTTCGTGTTTATATGCTCCTGCCATGAATTGAATTCTTTTTAGTTCACTTTTTTCCTGAGAACACTCACTGCCTCAACTATTTTGGTGTGAATATTAGGACTGTTAACAGCTGCCAGTGTGACACATCTGCAGACTTCGAAGCCATCTGTTTATACCAAGAACAGCCACAGTATGAATAGTTCCTCCCACCTCCCTTTACTTTGATGAAATATCATTAGGCACCATATCAGAACAAACTGTGCTGTCCCCAGCTGTATTACATCTATTCATGAAACAGTAGCTTTTCTCTTGGCTTAGACCTTTTTAACTACTCTGTGTATGAATAAACAATTCAGTGGAAAAAAAGGAAAAATTGTCATAAGCAATAAGATCCTTTGACTCAGTACCTGCTCATATTAAATTAAATGTATGTCAGTGTAAACTGTAAATCAGCCAGTTTCCTGCCACAGCAGAGCAGTCTCGTTTTTCTAGGACTTGTTCCTATTTAAATGAGAATTTGTCCCTGGAAAAGGTATAGAGAAGACTAACCTCTGGAGCACACTTGGAGCCATTTGAACTCACCAGGTAGTGAAATGAAGCTGACAGTGAGTGGCCTACTAGATGATAGTGCTAGAACAAGGTAATCCAGAAATAAGAGTAGGAAGGAAAGGAAAAGAGATGGGGAACTTCTTCCCTTCAGTATAGATGACCTTGCAGCCTTACGACTTTGAACTATATAGTAGGAGTAACTTCAGCAGAGATTCATTTTTTTAATAGTAGTTTCATCTGACTAACAAATATGATGATTCTTGGGATGTCTATCCAGTCCACAGAGAATCAAGCCAAATTATTCATAAGGGAGAACTACAGAGTCACAAATGATATTAGGTCTGCATCTATCACCAGATCTCAGGTGTATCTGCCTGTAAACTGAAACATTGTTCACTTATGCTTTTCACACAAAGGAAGTTTATGTTGGTCATATGTTCTTCAGAAATAAATCTTAAAATTCTTAGTGTTCTTAAATAGTCTTAAGTCAAAGACAAATGAAGTGTGGAGGAGATCTGAAAAATCAATTGTACTGTAGGTTAGATTTTCTGACATTCCACTGGTTTTCATAATGGATACACCCTAGTCTCTTGGTCCAAACATCAAGAAACTTTTAGGGTTGTTTTTTTTTTTTTCTTCAAAATTTATTATTTTAATATATGCACAATTATTGTAGAAAATAAGCAAAATACAGGATTGTTTTATGAATATATATGTTCATGTGCATATAAAGGCCAACTCTTTCTAGATACTGACAATTCTATCTGAATTCTATCTGAATTCTGTCTGAATTTAAATCTCTCACTGTTAACTTCTGAAACTAACAACTTACTCTGTTATAGTGTCCCTTAACATGCAATTTCTGGTGTTGGAAATCCAAACAAATACAAATGAATTTATGGTAGGCTAGTGTGAACCTACTTTGTGATATGTCTTTCTAGGTACCCATCTGCTCTGCATTAAGAGTGTGGGCTAAGCAAGCTGTGGTGTTGTTTTAGTGCCTTCTCCATCTAGTGGAAGAGAGCATTTTCTGGTGCTTCATTTCTTTCTTTTTGTGAAGTAGCAGCCAAATACACTGGCTGCCTATTATAATCCATGTTTCTGTTCTTTCTGATTATTTTTGTTGCTTTTTTTTTTCTTTTCCAGCTTTATTTGAATAAACGTGTATGTATGAGAAACTCTCTTCACAAACATCTACCGTTGTTTAGAGGCTACCAGTGACAGCAACAAAAATTAGGGCAGAAAACTAGTCCTGAATTTGTGCTTGCACAATACTAGAACAGGCACAGCTAAGAGAAAAGGAAAATGATACAATACAACTAATGTGATCTGTGTTGCTCTGCAGCAAATTCAACCTGTCTAAAAAGAGCACCTTTAAGAAACTGTTTCACAACCTCAGTTAAAAAAGTCTGATTTCTTCAGGTTACAAGAAGAGATATTTTGTGCTGTGATTTGGAGGACTAAAAACAAGTAATAGAACTAGCTGGAAATTTTTTGTTTCTTTAGTTTTTGATAGGTTGGGTAGATGTTTTAATACATATATTTAAATTGAAGTATTTCCACATCTTTGGAAATTTTACAGTTTCTGTTCAGGAAAGAAAAGTTCTCAGTGATACTGCTATTCTGAAAATTAAATATTTTGATTGGTGTGTATGTGTATTTCAGTTTGTTGTTTGTTGTTTTTTTTTTTAATACATTTTTGTGAGATAGGAAGTAAGAAGAAACAGTAATAAATCAGTATTGATTTGGAATGCTTTTTGCTCAGAACATCATTTCAATTTTAATTTATGAGTGTGCATGGTGTGTATGTATGTTGATTCTATTTAAGACACTAAGTAGAACTGAAATGGCAGAATTCGTTTGAAAGAGGAATTCTGTTGCTTTTTCAGCTCTACTATGTGACCTTCTTACTGTTTTGCTAAATAAAACTGCCATCTGTTACTTCTGTTGTCTGTGAGCCGGGAAGTAAGTGTAGAAATAATTCCCCTTGTGAGGAGTTGCTCTAGTGTCTACAATGAGCACTTGTTTTAGTTTTGTGTTTATATAACTGAATAATGCAAAATTATGATTTATATACAGACAATACAATATAAATCAACTAGGAAAAGTAAAAAGCACTTTTATTTCTCCTGAAAAAAGTATATTTTATAATATGCCTTACTATTGTCCAAATGGTTGGCCTTGATAATTTTTTCAGAGTAGTCAGATATACTTGAACATTCAATCTAGAAAAAAAGAAAAAAGGAAGGGTAATTAGATGTTACTGACATCAGATGTATGAATATATACAAAATCTACTGAAATCAGCAGAGCTTGTGCAAAACGTTCAGTGACTGTTGAAGAGTAAATCAAACCTGTGTGTTCAATATCACGAACAATTATATCTTAATATTTAAACTGAAGTCTGTGCATAAGTTAAACTGGCTCATACAGAAAGTATTGTTTTTAAAATTGTTGAAATGTGGAAAAAAAGAGATCCTAACTACAAGTTTACTTAATATATAATAATAATGTATAATTTATTTTCACTACCTCAGATATTACACTTCATTCAGAAACATCTCCTGAAGGGAATGATGGTACATTTCCTCATATATTTTAAAATAAAATTGATTCAAACTTTGTGAGTAATGTTAAAATTCAAACCATGGAAATATGATCTGTTTCCAAAACAACTGCTTTTAATTGTTAAATTCTACCCCAATCCCTTAAAAAAGAATAAAAAATTTTACACTGAAGTTATTGAAATAATTGTATTTATAAATCATCCATATCTACTTTTCTTTCCCTATGACCAATGTAGTGGAAATGCTAAATCGTGACTGGAAACAGTGATTGAGCACATGGTAGGAAGGCAGGGACAACCCAAAGGAACATGCAATGGATCTGAGTGATGAGAACAGGTGGAGCCAGGCTCCATTCCTTCCCAGACCTCATTTAAAGGTTGGCAATGGAGATCCCTGTGGACCTTCAGGCCTTCTGAAAGTAAGCAGATTATTATCCTTTATTTCTCTGTCTTCTCTGTTATATATAACCATATCCCCACTCCCTGGAACTTAAGACCTTGCTACCTTGCCATTTTTTGATGCTATCACATTGCGCTCTTAGCAAGCCAGGCAGGAGAGACAGCCGTATACATACTTAGGATGGATTATCTTAAAGGAATAATATGTTGGCTGGTCACCAGGACCCGTAATACCCCAAAGAAGGAACTCCTGGGATTCCTGAGTTTCCCTGAGTGCTGATCAGATTATTTAAGAACGGGGACCTACAAGTGACAATATCAAATCTCCTTCTAAGATGGCAGAGTTCTTGAATAAATTAGATCAAACTTTCTCTAACAACAGAGGCATCCACTGTGATATGTCTCCTACTACTAACTGTTAACACATATCATTACTCTGTGGAAGAACTAAAATTGGAAAACAAGCTTTTAAAAGCTAGTATCAAACAACTAGAAAACAAAACTACACTTCTGACAGAGGGAACTGCCCATCTTCAACTGTCATTTCCCCTCTAAAAGTAAGAGGAGGTAAAGGCCCCAGATCAACAGGATCCTGGCTGAGCCTAGCTGAATCCAAAAAGAAAACTAATAAGACAAAAGCTCAAACAGAGGATATGGGGTTCCCAGATCTTCTAAAGACCAATCATAACCCAAAAAACAAAGGAAGTCCAGGATAGACTGGTGGGGTTTCCACCTGAGGAATGGCCCCCTGCCCACATCACCTTAAATATGATGGCATGCATGTGCATGGCTGCTGAGCTGAATGGGTGTGCTAGAACATTTTAGACAAAAACCAAATGAGTGCCAGAATGGCTGCTCAGGCTGTGGAATATGTGGATGGAGAGTGTCATAGTGAACGGGCCAGAAATTTCAAAGCTGGTGTTCATCACTACTCCCCCTGTCCTCAGGCAAAGGATTTATGCGGCAGTCCAGCACAATCAGGAAAATCCAGTGGTTAATGTGTAGAATCTCATGGCCAAATAAAAGTTTCATTCCCATAAATACAGTTTATAGACTTCAGTGGAAGAACTCCAAACTTACGTTAGAATATTAGGTATGAAGGAGGCATATGAAGATGTGTTTGAAAGTCCAGACCTAGTTTTCAATAGGGATAAGAGATCTCATCTTACAACAAGCACCTCCATACTGGCACACTAGTGTCTCTACTAAGTCTCCTGGTGGCCTCAGAGGCCATTGTCCAACAGCCAATCAGGGGGAAACAATGCCTGAGGGCCAGGCACAATACTGGGATGTTGGAAGGGGCTGAGGTCATACCCGTAGATAAAATTAGGAGGCCTGCACAATGGACATCACGACTGTGACTCATAAGAATATCCCCAAAATAGACTTTCAGTGATTTAATCCAGGCTGGAATTTAATTTCCAAAAATTGATCACCAGCTCAATCATGTTCTCCTCCAGCTATGGAAACAGCTGGAGGAAAATTAAAAATTTCAAAACACCCCCAGAAAAGCAGGGGTAAGAATTATAGAAGATATTTTAACGAGAACATGGAACCTAGAAGATTTTATAGTTCCTAAAAAAAGGAAAAGGCCTCCTGAAGTGACAGGTGATTATGCCCAAGTCACATGAGAAAAAAGGTGATTGTGCAACTACTTCTATGGTGGGGAAGGTCAGCCCCCCTGCAACTAGGGCACCCAGACAGTACCAGATGCCCTATGTAGAACTGACTATCTTTTGGTCCCAGAAAAATATACAAAGAGTGATAGCATTAGTGGACACAGGCACAGAAACCTCAATTATTTATGGTGATCTGACTAAATTTTAAGGGAGATAGAGTGATTATCAGTGGGTTTGGGGGCAGACCATCCCTGTAACCCAGACATGGTTGAAGTTACGAGTTGGGTGTCTCTCATCTTGGGAGTATAAGGTATCTATTGCTCCAGTCCCAGAATGGGACTAATCCCCACATATTATGGGATCTGACTCTCCAGATGACTGTGGGAGAGTTTAGACTGAGAGAGAGATGTATTACTATGGGGGTGGTATAGGCAATATTAAGAGGCCATTTGAAACATGAGCCTATCTGCCTGCCAGAGCTGTGCTGGACTACTTATACAAAACAGAGCAGACTCCTGGGACAGCAAGAGGAAATCTCAAGAATGGTGCAAGAACTAGAAAAAGTGGGAATCATAAGACCTGCACATAGCCCATGTAATTCTTCTATATGGCTGGTATGGAAGTCATACAGCACATGGAGAATGACAGTGGATTACAGAAAATTCAGTAAGGTCACACCACTTGTGCATGCAGCCATACCCAATATTACATCTCTGATGAACATATTCAGTAGGAAGATAGAAACCTACGATTGTGTTCTATATTTGGCAAATGCATTCTTCAGTATTCCCATCCATGAAGAATTGTAAGATCAGTTTGCATTCATGTGGGGAGGCAGGCAGTGACCTTTCAGGTCCTGCCATCCTTTCAGGTCATGTGCATTCATCTACATATTGTCATAACCTAGTAGTACATGACCTAGCCAATTGGAATAATCCTAATAACATCAAACTATACCACTATATTGATGATCTCATGCTGACATCTGACTCACTATTGGAATGGCTGACTACCATTGCAGACATGGGATCAGGAAAGCCAAGGCTCAGGCAGAACTGAACTTGGCGAGAGACATGAAAAATAACAGGAAGACTTTCTACAGGTACATTGGCCAGAAGAGACAGGTCAAAGAGAGTGTACCTCCTTCGGTAAATGCAAAAGGAGAATTGGTCTCAATGGACGAAGGGAAGGCTGAGTTACTGATTGAGTTCTTTGCCTCAATCTTCACTGGCAGCTAGGATTCCAGTGCTTCTCATGTCCCTGAGCCCTGCATCCCTAAACCTCTAGGTGGAGACCGGGGAGGTAAATCCTCCCCCCTGTGAGGGCGGAGCAGGTCCAAGACCGCCTCATGAAACTGAATGTGTACAAGTCTATGGGACCGGATGGCATGCATCCCAGGGTTCTGAAGGAACTGGCTGAGGTGATTGCCGAGCCGCTCTCCATCATATTTGGAAAGTCGTGGCTGTCAGGTGAGGTCCTGGATGACTGGAGGAAGGGTCACATCACTTCCATTTACAAGAAAGGGAGCAAGGAGGACCCCGGGAACTACAGGCCAGTGAGTCTCACCTCTGTGCCTGGGAAGATCATGGAACAGATCATCCTGGATGACAAGCCTGATCACATAAGGAATGAGCGTGTGATCCAAGACAGCCAGCACGGCTTCACCAGGGAAAGGTCATGCTTAACCAATCTGGTGGTCTTCTATGATGGAGTGACAGCATTGGTGTACAAAGGAAAGGCAACCAATGTCATTTAACTGGACTTGAGCAAGACCTTTGACACGGTTCCCCACCACATCCTTATCTCCAAATTGGAGGGATGTGAATTTGATGTGTGAACCACTTGAATAAGAAATTGGTTGAAAGGCTGCAGACAGAGAGTAGTCATCAATGGTTCTTTGTCCAGGTGGAGGCTGGTAATGAGTGGTGTCCCCCAGAGGCTGTCTTGGGACTGGTGCTCTTTAACATCTTTATCAATGACATCGATGATGGAATCGAGTGCACCCTCAGCAAGTTTACTGGTGACAGCAGGCTGAGTGGTGAGGTTGACACGGTAGAAGGAAGGGATGCCATTCAGAGGGACCTCAGCAGGCTTGAAAGTGGGGCCAGGTGAACCTGATGAGGTTCAACACGGCAAAGTGCAAGGTTTTGCACTTGGGCTGGAGGAATCCCAGGCATCCATACAGACTGGAAGGAGCGGTCCTTGAGGGCAGTCCTGCAGAGAAGGACCTGGGGGTCTTGATAGACGAAAAGCTCAACATGAGCCAGCAGTGTGCCCTTGCAGCTCAGAAAGCAAATGGTATCCTGGGCTCCATCAGAAGAGGGGTGACCAGCAGTGAAAGGGAGGTGATTGTCCCCCTCTACTCTGCTCTTGTGAGACACCCACCTGGAGTACTGTGTCCAGGTCTGGAGCCCCCAGTACAAGAAAGACAGGGAGCCGTTGGAGAGGATCCAGAGGAGGGTCACAAAGATGACCAGAGAGTGGAGCACCTCCCCTATAAAGACAGGCTGAGGGAACTGGGCTTGTTCAGCCTGGAGAAAAGAAGGCTTTGGAGTGACCTAATTGCAGCCTTTGAATACCTAAAGGGAGCCTACAAACAGGAAGGCAATCAACTCTTTGAAAGGGTTGATAACTGCAGGACAAGGGGAAATGGTTTTAAGTTGAGGGAGGGAAGATTTAGGTTGAATGTTAGGGGAAGTTCTTTACAGAGAGAGAGGTGAGGTGCTGGAACAGGCTGCCCAGAGAGGTTGTTGATGCCTCGTCCCTGGAAGTGTTCAAGGTCAGGTTGGATGGGGCCCTGGGCAGCCTGGTCTAGTGTTAAATGGGGAGGTTGGTGGCCCTGCCTGTGGCAGGGGGGTTGGAGATTCATGATCCTTGAGGTCTTTTCCAACTCTGGCCATTCTGTGATTCTGTGTGATTCTGTGATTCTGTGACTTTATACTGACTCTCAAAGAAAGGCCAAATATGGGACTGGTGGAGAATGGAGTGAGAGTCCTTCCAGCAAGCAAAAATAGCTGTTAAAAAGGCCCAGGTGCTGGGTATAGTCGATCCTTCCCTCCTGCCGAGGGTAAAAGCTGCTGTATCCCTTGTCTTGTGTGTCATTCCAGTCTGCCACCTCAGGGTTGGAAACCAGCTTGCCTTCTTCCAGTTGAAAGAATTTAAGCCTGCGTCAGTGCACAATACTAGTTTCCTATGAATCAGGTGTTGTTTGTGATTACACTTGGTCTCTATTACTGCTTCTTTTTCTTTTTATCCCTTGTTGTATAGGAAAAGGTCTTTGGCCAGACACCCTTGGAGGAGCAGTCACTTTCCTTCTACATAGCCTTACGATATATAGATTAGAAGCCTTGTCCATACCTACAACCATTATTATTTAATCAGTTTTTCTGTCTGCATTCCCGTCTGTCTGTGTTTTCAGTTTCATTTTTTGACTTGTTTTGGATGATTCTTAAGAAAAAAAAAAAGAACTTGGGTTTGGCTTTCCAAACTTTCTAGAGAAAAAAGGTCAGTACAATCAAAAATTCTGTTTTATGAGTGACTACAAGTTAAAAAAAAAAAAAAAGCCTTATTCCCAGAGAAGCAAAGTCAAAACCAAAAATTAAAACAAAAACAAAATTGAAAAACACGTCTCAGATTTTCCAGGAAAGAAAATGCATTTCAGAAAATAACTTATGGTGGCCAAAGCTATTCATCTATGTTTTGGCTAGCACTTTAAACTACTGCACATTATTATTAAAAAAAAAAAAAAAAAGGAAGAAGAAAAAAAAAACACAGAACTAGAATATGCTTAATTCTGTAGGTGAAGAAAGAGGAAACTATATTCTTTGCCAGACTTTTCCCCTGTTCTCTTTCAACTCAGTAGTCTGCTTGAATTTGTCCGATTTTATAAAGCACTTAGATTTCGTGAAAGCTGTGTGTTCCAATAAATAAAACCTCAGTTTCTACAGCTGTGTTTAGTTTGTTGCACATATATTCATTCATACTTCTCAGACATCATTTTAATGCTGCATCTCGTCTTACGAGATATTTTTTTTATACAGTCACTACTGTCATTGTAAATATTATTCATAGAATCATAGAATCATAGAATGGCCTGGTTGAAAAGGACCACAGTGATCATCTGGTTTCATTCCCCCCATGCTATGCGTAGGGTTACCAACCACTAGACCAGGCTGCCCAGAGCCACAGCCAGCCTGGCCTTGAATGCCTCCAGGGAGCCCAGTTCCTTCAACCTTTCCTCATAGGAGAGATGCTCCAGCCCTCCGATCATCTCAGTGGCCCTCCTCTGGACCCAATCTAAGAGCTCCACGTCCTTCCTGTACTGATGGCCCCAGACCTGGGCACAGTACTCCAGATGGGGCCTCACAAGAGCTGAGTAGGAGGGGACAACCACCTCCCTCTCCTTGCTGGCCTTTTTTAATGCAGCCCAGAACCCAGTTGGCCTTCTGAGCTGCAAGCACACACTGCTGGCTCATGTCCAGCTTCTTGTCCACCAGGATCTCCAAGTCCTTCTTCACAGGGCTACTCTCAAGCAGATCTTCCCCCAGTTTGTATAAATACCTGGGATTGCCCCAACCTAAGTGCAGCACCCTGCACTTGGCCTTACTGAACCTCATTAGGTTTTCATGGACCCACTTCTCCAGCCTGTCCATATCCCTCTGGATGGCTTCCCTTCCCTCCAGTGTATCGACCACACTGCTCAGCTTGGTGTCATCAGCAAACTTGCTGAGAGTGCACTCGATGCCATCATCTATGTTATTGATGAAGATGTTGAAGAGCACCGGACCCAAGACCAACCCCTGAGGGACATCGCTTGTAACTGGCCTCCATTCTGACACAGAACCATTAATCACGACTCTTTGGCTGTGTCCAGCCAGCCTATTCCATCAAATAGTCCATCCTTCAAATCCATACCTCTCCAATTTAGAGAGAAGGATGTGGTGAGGGACCCTACCATAAGCTTTGCAGAAATTCAGGTAGATGACAACCATTGCCTTTCCCCCTCCACCAAAGCCGTCACTCCATCACTAAAGGCCACCAAATTGGTCAGGCAAGATCTGCCCTTGGTGAAGCCATGCTGGCTGTCTCAAATCACCCCTTTAGCTTGTATATGCCTTAACATAGCTTCTAGGAGGATCTGCTCCATGATCTTCCCAGGCACAGAGATGAGGCTCACTGGCCTGTATTTCCCTGTATCTTCCTTTCTCCCTTTCTTAAAAAAAATGGGAGTAATGTTTCCCTTTTTCCAGTCACCGGGGACTTCAACCGGATAGCCATGATTTTTCAAATATGATGAAGAGTTACTTAGCAACCACTTTCAGAACCCTAGATGGATATCATCCAGCCCCACGGACTTATACATGTTCAATTTCATGAGCAGGACTCGGACTTGTTCCACTGTTACAGTGGGACAGAAACCATTCCCCACACCCTCACCTAGAGGCTCATGGTCCTGGCAAACATGGGAAGCCTGATCACTCATGAAGACTGAAGCAGAGCACTCAATGAGTGCCTCAGCTTTTGCTATGTCTGAGGAAGCCAGCTCCCCATTACCTTTCATCAGAGGGGGGACGCTCTCCTTGACCTGTCTCTTCCTGCCTGTGTACCTGTAGAACACCTTCTTGTTATCTTTTACATCCACTGCCAAGTTCAGCTCCATCTGTGCCTTGGTATTCCTAATCCTGTCTCTACACACACGGACAACAGCCCTGTATTCCTCTCAGACTACACAACCCTGCTTCCACTTTCTGTACATTTCCCTCTTTTTCCTCAGTTTAAACTGCAGGTCCTTGCCACAGCCACGAGGGCTGTATATATATATATATATATATATATATACACACATACATAATATATAAAGGAAATATCCCCATATTTCTTTTCGTTCCCTCGGCTGGATCCTCACCACTGCTTTTTTTTAATCTAAATCAGATAATATCTACGATGTGTCTTGATATTACATGCCAGTTTAACTCATTAACTATACAATGTTGTTTGTGTGAATCTTCAATGAAATTGATTTGAAAATGGTCTGAATTTTGTATGACTAAATGCAATGGGTAAGGCAAGGTTTCAAGGGATAATTGAATATATTTTTCCATCCACTTCCCACTGACAAGCATAAACAGGCCTTCCCATCATATCTTTATACTTCTTCCAGCAGCTTCCCAGTTGGGATCTACTGTGTTATCTTCCACAATGGCTAGGGTTTTGGAACACATGAAGAAAGAACAACTGAGGAGACAAGTTCTGTTTCTTCTATAGAAGGCAAACATGAGGTGTCATCCAATAGCTATCTTCAACTATCTAAAAAGGGCTTGCTGAGAAAAAAATGTCAAACGTTTTTCAGAACTGAACATTGACAGAACAAAAGGCAGCAGTCATGACCTGTGGCAAGGGAAATTTCCCCTAATTGTAGCAACAGAGTAAGGACTGAGAGAGAATTTAGAGTCTCCATCCATAGATGTTCTCAAAACTGAGCTGCACAAAGACTTGAGCAACTTGATACAGCTTTATATTTAACTCTGCTTTGAGCAGGAGGTTGGAAAAGAGACTTTCAGAGGACTTCCAAACTAAATATTTCTGAATCGATGATTCTATGATTTACACATCCTGGAGACCCTGAAATGATTTTAGCAGTTGGCTGAGTAGCAAAGGACATCCAACAGTGATTTAGAGGGAACAAGAAGAAACAGATAAGACTATGGATGAATTTGAACCTGAAGAGGGGAAAAGGGGAGAAAAATAATGATTTTGGTATCACGGTAGCCAGATAACCAACACTTTGCATTTGTCAACAGTGCCAATAGCACACTATTTGAAAAATCAAATCTAACTTCCATGGCTCTGAAAAGTCTGGTTTTCCAGCACAAATACAACTCTGTAGCTTGATAGGTGACAAGTGCATGGTGATATAGCTCTTGTGACAAGAATATTAAAACTAAGTTCCTTTGAGTGCTAAGTTTTCCTGGCTTCTCAATTCTAGGGCTGAAGAGTCCATAGGTGAGCTGACACTTCAGTGAGCTTTATAAATGCCTGAACTCTAAATGAAATTCAAAGGAAACAAAAAGAAATCTGTGAAAAGTATTTTTTTTCTTTTACTGGTTGAATTATCTGGCAGTGAATTGTCTTGGAAATACAGGTATGTAGCAAATAATTGAAGATTCACCTTCCCACCCTTCCCCCACAACACACACACAAAAATATCAAGTGCAATTTCTTGGTTTTAAAAGCGTATAATACTGTAAGTCATAGAAAGCTTCAGACCTTCATTGAAGACTCTGTAACTCAAAGCTTGAAAGGGAGAACTACAAACCAAGACAAGCAAGAAATAGAAATCAGTGTAAATCCATTTTGCTTGTTTCCCTCTCAGGCATAATTTGTAAACAAACTATGAATATGAGAGAAAGTATTCTTACCCCATATACCTTCTTGGCTCCTGCCTTTGCAGCAAACATGGAGAGGATTCCTGTGCCACTTCCAACGTCAAGGACAATCTTATCTTTAAAAACATGTTTATTGTGATACATTGAGTTTCTGTAAGTTAATGTACGCACTTCATCCTTTAACATTTCCTGTGGTGAAAAAAAGCATACTGTTATTATTTAAGTGCTTATTTATATTCAACAGTGCTGCTGAATTGATTTCCTTTTGGTAATTTAAGAATTACTAGCAACCTGAAGAGTTTTCCAAGTACTTTGGAGTGCGTGCACCAAAGCTATTTTAAAAGATAAGCAACTTAGGAGTGAATTATCAAGAATAAGCATGATGCCCTTCATACAGTTTTATTTCTATAAATATTGTATCACTCTTACAAATGGCAAACAGAACTTAATCTGATCACAGTACTGATATGGGTGTAGACAGAAGCAATAAAGAAAAGCAAACTTTTTCCTATGTTGTGAACAACCTAGAACCTCAACTTTCTGAGGTTTCTCCTTGAACACAAGAGAATAATTCCATAAAACATTATAAGAAGGCATGAGCCTTGCAGAAAAAGACGAAATTAGTCTACAGTAGAGCTTGGAAATAGTGTTCTGTTTTTGGAACTCTGCTTCCACTCCTTTGTTCACTCTTTCATTCATAGGACCAGTTTTGAATAAGAATGAATAGACAAGGAGAACAGTACTCTGGGATGAATCCCATCAGGAGTAATAAGTTTAACAACAATCAGCTGATAAAATAGGTTCCTTACAGTTTTGGTATTCCAGAACAGAAAGTTGCTGCTTCCATAGTCATGACCCACCATCTCATAGGACAAGGCCTATCATTACTACTAAAGACACTTTCTGCCTTTTCATTATCATCGTTTTTCAGGTGACCAGCTTCATCCAGTAATAATCCAATATTTTCTTTTGAGCTCCTCTTACTATTAACATACTTTTTTATTATCTGAAACACTGCTGGTTAGTTTTAACTCCAGCTGAGCTTTGGCCTTTACTGTACTCTTCCGGCAAACGCGAACTGCAGATCTGTAATCTTCCCGTGTGGCCTTATTTTGCTTAGAAACAGGTTCTTTTTTGGCTCGAGTTCCAAGAAGAGTTCTCTCTTCAACGAAACTGATCTTAAGCCTCATTGACTTGACTTCTGGCACGCTGGGATTGCCTGCTCCTCTGTTTTTAGAAGGTTGTTCTTAGAAAGGGATCAGCTCACCCTAAGCAATCAAAAGCAAATTCCCAGGGAACTCTATTAACTAACTCCCTGAGTAGTTTGAAGTTTTCTCTCTTAAAATCCAGAGTAACAACTTTGCTCATCATTTTTCTCATTTCACCAAAAATTTTAGATTCAACCATTTTGTTGTTGCTTTTGACTGAAACATTGTATTTCCTAAAGGCCTTCTCTATTCACAAACAGTGAGTCTAGGAGGACAACTTTTCTGGCTGGTTCACTAAATACTTGTGAAAAAAAAGTTATCTTCAAAGTACTTCAGGAATTTCTCAGCAGCACAATATTCCTGAACAAAGTTGAAATCTTCCAGAAGAACAAGGGCAACCAATCCACAGATTTCTCCTAGTTGAATAAAATAACTAATCAGTACTATCATTCAGGTTGGATGAGCAATAATTCAATAAATCACACGTGACATCTTATTATGCATACCCCTCTCAACCACATCACCTCTTAACTGGAAATTAAAAGAGAATTCTAGAAGTCCTCTAGTTTATTTATCTGGTTGAGGCTGAATAAACTAAAACTTTTTGCTTGTAAAAATGTGAATTTTCTAGATGCTATCAGGCTATATGTTCCTATTAATGCAACCTACACATTCAAATAACACAGCAGGAGTAAAAAAAATCACTTGGCTTTGTATGTCAGTTGAGTAACTTTCCTGCTATTATCTGTAATTCAAGAGAACAAAAGACCTAACTTAACAATGAGGTAGTCTCCATTTGTGATCAGATTAGTTTCCAGTCCTCTTAAATGTACTAAATTGATGTGCTCAGATAAGATCACCATTGTACAAATAGCTAATAGAAGCTCTGTGGAGAACTTGTTTAAGGATTTGAGTGGGACAGATGGTTGAGTTTGGATCTCTGGAGAAGTGGCATCTGAGCAGTTCATTCACTGTTTTGAAGAAAAGCTGAGAAACAATAATCATTAGGAAGAGGGAAGGGATAAACGATAAATCACAGAAAACTGTGTTTTTATTGTTCTTCTAAAATAATTACTGAGATAAAAAATAAATATTACCTCATGAATTCCGAAGTGAGCATAGGAATCAAAGTAATAATCTCTGGATGTCATCTCTTCTGGACTGAGGAGCTTTGCCATTTTGCCTCGGCCTGGACAGCCTGGTTGCAATGGGACATGTATAACAGACTGAACTGGCTTTGGAACGACAGTAGGCTGAGGAGTCTGGGATGGAACAGGGCAAACCTAGAAGAATACAGAGTGTTGTTTGTTAAGGGACATCATTAAAAGAGGATATTTTTCTCAATTCCAAGTGTAGTGATATTGTAACTAGCTAAGAGGCAGTAACACCAAAGACACCCGGGTTATCATGAGAAATCTAAGAAAATGGCTTCTATCTATTCTGAGTTCTTATTTTTGCTCTGTCTTGAAAGTTCTCCTTAATGGTTTTTTCTTTGTTGTCCCTCTGCAGATAACCTTCATCAGCACAAAGTCACTGGAAAATACTGGTGTTGATTGAAGTGAGTGACTCCAAAAATGCTCTAATTAACATTAACGCACAACAGTTAAGAGCCAGATTTTCTCCCTTAGTGTCACACTTTTCTAGCAAATTACCACAGCCTTGTGAGAGGCAAGTTGTTGTAACTAAATAATTCCCCCACAATGAAGGATTTTTTAGCCCTGTGTTGCTGACATGAAAGACAGGATTCACAATAGATTCTTAATTGTAAGATGACCTATCTGATTTTATAAATGAGGCTGGCCTGAGAAAGTTCATAATATCTGAAAATCCCTATCACTCTCTGAAAATCTATCAGCATGTTCAGAAAGCAGCGTTAGGAGCTATGTGGGATATATTACTGTACTGGATGTGTCTGGGATGGAGATAACTTTCCCCACATCTGCCCATATACTGCTGTGCTTTCCAATTTTATCTAGAATAGCTTTGATACAGTACCAATGTTTTGGTATTGCTGAGCAGCATCAAGACTATCTCTCTAAATTCCCTCTCACCAAAGGCGAGAGATAGGCAAGAGACAGGGACATCACTTAGTCTGTACAGCTGACCTAAAACTAAGGAGATATTGTATATTGTGTGATATCATCCTCATCAAAAAGAAGAAGGGAAGAAGGAGAAGGTGAAATTCTCATTGTGAAAATGTTTACCTTTCTGACCAACCACTACAAACACTGAGGCTCTCTTTCACAAGACATGGCTGAACATCAATTGCTGTTGCGAAATAGTACTTTTTCTCCTTTTGCTTCCACAGAACCTTTTTTTTTCCTTTTTTTTTCTTTTTTTCTTTTTTTTTCCTTTTCTAAAAACTTGATTTTTTCTTCTTTTCATTTATTTTGTCATTCACTTTCTGAGACAAGGGAGGTGAGAGAGAAACATGTTATTTAGTTAAACATGTTTTTAGTTGTTAAAGAATCACAGTTACTTCTTAATTTGTGTTACTATTTTAGAGAGTCATGTGGTACCAACATGCTCTGGACTGCTGCATTTTGTTTCTCCTTGATATTACACTTTCAACAGAAATCTTTCAAAAGAGCCAGAATTGTCACACTACCTTGACTAAGATCTGACAGCTGCACTTGCTAAATCAAAAGATAGAAAGTTTCGCAAACAATTTAAATGAAAAGATCATAGTCAATTCTATGAGTGCATCTCCATCTTTCATCCTTAACATGAAAGAAAATTATGAAAATGAGAAAGATTGAAGAAACTACAGCTTCACATGTGCACTAAGTGATTTGCAAATAATGAGTCAACAACTTCAGGTATTGAGAAAGACAATCCCACTTAAACCTTCTTTTCTACTTTCTTCTGATTTTCAAATTCAATAATTTACCAGTGGAGACCAGATTTGCTTCAGTCTCTCCTAGGCACTTTAAAAAAAATTGCCCTATATTCTATACTATGATAATGCAAAATATCATTCTCTTGTACTCTCTATAAATAGCATCAATTAGCCTAGTTTAGTTTACTTCTATATATGTAAAAACAAACCCACACTGTTTCCCTAGTCCCTTTGAAGATTTAAGTGTGTTGATTTCCAATGGTTTCTTTGGTCGGTCTGGGAGAAAGGAATACAAGTACTTTATGTTCCTGTAACACTTTTTGTACCAGAAGCTTCAGAAGTGCCTTCTTTTCTATGTCTAACTTTTTTACTCCATCTCATTGAATTCACTCTTGTAAAGAATATAATAGCTGCCAAATGATATTTTCATTTATGTCTTATCTAGTTCTGTCAAGATGTCTTCTAAATTCAATACTGATACTTTTACTTACTTTTATAATCTAATATTTTTCTCCATCTGTGTACACATTATTGAATGTTTGTAGTTAACTTGCCCTGCAATCCTTTCTGAAATTTTTTGCTGGATTACAAAGATTTCAACTGTAGATGTTCCACATTGCATTCAATTTAATATGGACTCTATAAGGTCTTATGCTTTTCTCCTAAGTCTTATTCTCGGCATCATTTTATGATCACAAAATGTAATTTTAATGTTCACATAATTTTCCATTGTGTTACTCTCTTAGGCAAGAAAGCCACCAGATACATCACAGGCTCTTGCACAGGAGCTATCTACTGGAGATTAAGGGGTACTAGTGAGTACTGAGTATAGCTACTGCCAACATATGGACTGGATGGGAAGACAGTGAGTTACTTTGAAAATTGTCTGAATGGCTGGGCCCAGAAGGTATTGGTCAGCAGCTTAAAATCTAGCCAGAGGCCAGTAACTAACAAAATTCCCAAGGTCAATAGTGGGTACAGTATTGTTTAAAATCTTCAATAATGATGTAGAAAACATGACTGAGTGCACACTCAGAAGACTGTTGGTGATGCAAAAACAGGGACTGGCAGACAAATTTTCATCCAGAGGGACACTGACAGGCTGGAAAAATGGGCTGGCAGAAATCTTATAAAGCCAGTTTGAAGCCCTGCCTCTGGGAAGGAACAAATCCAGAAACACTGGGGACTGTCTGGAAAGTAGCTTGGCAGAAAATGATCCAGGGGTCCTGAAAAACACCATGCTGAGCATGAGTCAGAAATGTGCACTTACTGCGAAGAAGGTCATTAGTACCCTGGGCGGCATTAGGCAAAGTATTGCCAGAGGATCAAGGCAGATGATGCCTTCTTTTCAGCATTGGTTTTGCCAGAGCTGAAGTGCTGTATCCAGTACTGGGTGTCTCAGTTCAAGAGAGACAAAGACATACAGAAGAGAGTCCAAGAAAGACATTGGAAGTTGTTCCTGTTAAAAATAAATTTGTCTTTTCAGAGACTGAAAGCAGTGTATTTACTGATACGGATGTGTGCATATGAATACTTGGCCAGGACGTACTACTGACCTCAGTAGAATTTCCTATTGATATTGAAACTCACAGGAACACTGAACCTGAGAATATTTAAAAATTATAGATGACAATTGAGACTGAGCTTGGGAACACATTTATGAACTCAATTTTGTTAGATTTCAAGGAAAACAGGACTGGCACAAGGAAAATGACATAATAGTAAAAGTGCATTTGTAAAAAATCCAAATGTCAAAAAACATTCTGTATTTAGATACTTTCTGCATAAACTATAAGTGAAGGTCACAACATATTACAAATATAACTGTAGTGGAATAGTACAGAAGTGGAAGAGAAAATGGTAATGGAAGCATTCGTTATTTCAGATTTCCAACAACTGCAACTATAGCCGAGTGTGGCAATAATACTGTGCTCACTATCAGGAAATTCATATCCATTTCCACTTTTGTCATTAGCTTGGGTGAAACCCAAGGTTCTACACTTGAAGTAGACTGAGAAACTGACTGCACAGCAATCTTGCATAGCAATCCTGATGAAAAGCATTTTGAGTGTGGGGGGTTGTGAAGCTAGGTTAAAAATGCTTTATTATGCTTCCTTGCTACATAAGAGAGAAAATGCATAATTAGCTACATTAAATGTAATGTGGTTAAAACAAGTGAAATTACTTCTTTCTCTGTGTGATACGATATGATTAAGACTCCATCTTTGATTCTGTGTCCAGTTCTGAGTCCCCTGTCTCAAAAGGGAGTTGAATACATTGGAGACGGTACAGTGGAATATTACTAAGATGGTCTGCTAAGTTCAAAACCTCCGAGGAAATCTGGGTTTGTTGGATATGGTGAAGAAGAGGTAAAACACTCGGTAGTGGCTTATGAGTAGCTATACGGATTGTTAATAAGATGACAGTGTGAAACTCTTCTTGATAATGACAGATGATGCGAACAATTCCAGGTCATGGCCTGGGCAGTTCAGATTCACTGTTCGGAAAAGAAGGGTCTCACTGCATAAAAAAGTCTGACCATTTGTGCTTTATACATCAAGGAAAGAGAATTTCTTTCATCTATCAGTGATATGTGAGTCGCTAAAGATACATGAAAAAGAGAAAAAAAATTCCTGCTGATAAAATCCTTCTCCCTGAAATATTTTTTTGGGGAAAGAAGATAAAATGAAGGTGCTACTGTGGTGATTTTAGTTGAAGTGGGCAAGAAGGGCTTCAAACACTGACAATTCAGCATAATTTCAAGTACGAGATAATGGCAGTAGTCCAGTTAAACTGCGTGGACTGGAAATCAAAGGATGAATAAACAAAGGAAAAGAAAATATGAATAGCAAAGCAGATCAGGTGAAGAGCTGGCAGAAGAGAACAGGCAGAAAAAGCGAATGAATGTGCAGTAAAGATCTTTATGGGAAGGCACAAGCTAGGCATGATAGGCACTGGTAGATAGGCTGAAGGTACACACTCTGTTTAGTGGTCTCCCAAACCTCTTTCTTATCCCCACTGTTTTTCTCAGAAATGCCACTATTTCAGATACAGTAGTACAGATACTTCTCATTTCCTGCAATGTGCCCATGTTCATTCTGAAGATTCTGAGGTGAAATGTCTGACACTGTGTATTTTAATATCTTCTTTTATTCCCTCTGACCTTTAGCCTTTGTCATGCACTTCTTTGTTGATTATTTTTTTTTTCAGTACATCATCTTTTTATTGTCCTTCTTCATGAACACTAATACTTTTCAAGCTTCTCTTGGACATCGCTACAGTTTTCAAGTGCCAATGTTTAGGTTGAGACAGGAAGTATTTATCAAAAGCTAAGGCGATCGGACATAATACCTCATCATGGCCACAAGTCAAAAAACAACTTCCAGCACCCAGATAACTGAGTGTAAACTATGGAAACTTAGACATGACATGAACTCATAACTGCTCGTGGGAAATGGAACATCAGGCAACTACCCTGACCCTTGCAGATTCATCACTAGAATTTTTATGTTTTTCTAAGACTCTTCACTTTATGTATCAACAGCTATTCTATTTTGTCAATCAGTCAAAAAAGGAAAAGCGCATTTGAATTTAACCAAAATGTTATGTTATTTTATGTTAATATTTTTATTACTATTTTATTGTTTCACCATGAGTGATAAATTTATAAAAATTTGTAAGTAGGCCAGCTAAAAGATTCTGCTGGAAGACAGTTTTGTTCCGACAATTTCTATAAAGGCCACCAGAATTGCTCTCTGATGGGAGCCCGGTTAGGATATTAGGACGCCTTGAAGAGCTAAGGAGGCTGTTGAGAATTGGATTTACCCCTCTCAGCAGAGATAAATAGGCATAATATCCTGGTATGTTAAATGTTGGCCTGCATAAGTCATAATACAACCTTCTTCAATTCCCAGCCAACTGTTTGAATAATTCCAAACCACATCCATTCCAAAAAGACAGCAAGGTGCCTTTGGACTTCGGTAGTAAAATCATCTTCAAGTTATGAAGAATCTAAGAGATAGTAAACAAAATATTTTTCAGTGTAATGAGATACATACCCCTCCAGAGAACTCTGCCAGTTTCAGTGATACTGTGATTCTATGTGATTTTCTGAAGAGGTATATCTGATTAAGCTTTTAATAGGAAATAGTATTTATGTACGTTCTTGTACCAAGGTAGTTTGACAAATGTAGCCACTGTGTTAACAGGCAAAAATTATGTTGAGAGAAGTGAAAGACTTTTTCTTGCATTTTCTTGTTGAGTGCTCAGAGGAGAGAAGAGGTATATATTTGTTTGAAGAGCTCAATCTCTTTATAATTCCCTCCTTCAAAAGCTATAAATGGGCAGTGGATATTACATTTGGGTGCACAGTGTATCAGAAGGAAGGTGAAGGAATACTCTCAAAAAGCATGTACCCAATTTTTATTGAAATGAAATGCAAATTACCAGCTTCAATACTGTACTGTCACTTTCTCTATCTTTGTGATAGCTTTTAAGGAACTTTCACTTCTGTGAAAAACTCAACCTTCTGCCTCTTTTGCAGGAATCTGAGATGGAATTTCTGTATTAAGATGACAGACCTGTTTCATCTGCATTGCGTTTCTCTACTGTTGCATTGCAGACTGGGGTGAAGATCAAATAAGTAAAAATATTTTCATTCAAACAGGCTGTTTTGATGCTTTGTTAGTATATCTTGATAGGTTGTTTTTTTTTTGTTTTTGTTTTTTTTGTTTTTTTTTTGTTTTGAATTCATAGATAACATTCTTTGCTTTCGCTTTTAAATTCTTGCATTACATAGGCTGATAATAATTCAACTACATAACTGATGAAGTTGCAAAGTTGCAACAATTGAGGTGAGTTCTACCTCTCTCTCTTCTTTTTTTTCTTTTTTTTCTTTTTTTTTTTTTTTATTTCCCCACTGTCTATCTTTCCTGTCTATCTTTGTCATCCACAGTGCGGTGGTAAAACGTGACTGAATGCTTAGGCCGACAGAGTAGTGGCCAATGGCACAAAGTCTAGTTGGAGGCTGTCTCATTCCACTCAGTGAATTCTCTGAATAGAGCACTCCCTGCTTGACAGGGTCCCAGGAGTAATGGTGTCAGATAATGACTCGGAGGAACAGTACAAGAAAAATTTGTAGAGCTTTTCAACAACTATTAGTCAACTGTCTCAAAGCAAAATTAAGCAACATCCTAACACCAATAACTACAAAGAAAGCAGTTACAACAAAGACAAGTGTAAAGCCCCGCCTCTGGGAAGGAGCAACTCCAGACACGCTAAGGGCTGCCTGGCTGGAAAGTAGCTTGGCAGGAAAGGGTCTTTGTTGTAACTGTTTTTCTATTGTACAGTAAATTACACATGAATACGTAGTTTGACGGCAACGGAAATGCTGGTACTCCGTTGGTTTCATTAAAAAAACCTGATCTTCATTTACAGTGGGCAGATCTTTCTTCTCCGAGTTCTTACCTTTGCTTTCTGCAGCTTGGGTGGCGTGGCTAGAGCCCTTGCCTGTGGAGGCTGAGGCAAAGTCGTCATTGAGCCCCTCAGCTTTCTCCCCGGCCCTCATAACCAAGTCTCCAGCTCACTTTCGGAGAAGGCCCACATCTCCCCTGGTCTTCCTTTTATCACTGATACACTGTAGAAATTCTTCTTGTTCCCCTTAATGTCCCTGGCTAGATTTAATTCTATCTGGGTTTCAGCTTTCCAAACCTGATCCCCAGCTGCTCGGACAACTTCTTTGTGGTCCTCCCGGGTAACCCGTTCCTGCTTGCACTCCCTATAGACTTTCTTTTTGCATTTAACTATGTCCAGGAAATGGTTTCAAACTAAACAAGGGGAGATTTAGATTCAATATAAGGCAGAAGATTTTCACAGTAAGGGTGGTGAGGCGCTGGAACAAGTTGCCTTGTGATGTGGTGGATGCCCCATCCCTGGAGGCATTCCACGTCAGGCTGGAGCAGGCTTTGAGCATCTTCATCTGGCTGTAGATGTCCCCGTTCTCTTGCAGGGACTAGATGACCTTTAAGGGTCCCTTCCAACTCAAAGGATTCTATGAATCTATGATTCTATCTTACATTTGGCTTAGGATAGCAAAATTCCACTTTAACTTTCCAGCAGTAAGTACCAGATTTGCACAGTTTTGTGATCTTTGCATTGGTTTCAATGCTTGGTGTTATTTCTGCTGCAGTGTAGAGATGTCAACTGTTGCTAGCATCTTACATTTCAACTCTGGGGGAAATCAACCACTCAGTGAAAAAAATTCCATGTATGATCACTCAGTCTGTTGTTCGGGCCAGAGACTTTAATCCAAAGCAAGCAATAGAGTCTCTGATTTCTGAACGTGCTTTCGCATTTTCACAGCATTTTTATTATCACCGTAGGAATAACAGGTAGCAATTGTAATGTACTCTAAGCCAACTTGCCTGTAAAGGGCAGCGGTGATAGTAAGCGTACGTGTTTTTCATGAACCCAAGCTGGCTAGGCCTTTTCTCCTGGTTGTCCCACACATGCCACGTGACTGCATTCAAGACAATCTGCTCAATGACCTTCTCCAGTACTGAGGTCTTGCTGACAGGCCCATAGTTCCCTGGATCCTCATTCATGTAGATGTGCGTCACATTAGCAAGCCTGCAGTCATCTGGGTCCTCCACAGTTGACCAGAAGTGCTGATAAATGATGGAAAGTGGTTCAGCAATCACTTTTGCCAGCTCCCTCAATACCCTTGGGTGGATCCCATTTAGTCCCATGGATTTGTGACAGTCCAGGTGGAGTAGCAGGTTGCTAATAGTTTCCTCCTGAATTGTGGGGAGGTTATTCAGCTCCCCATCCCTGTCTTTCAGCTCAGGGGGCTGAGTACCCTGAGGATAACTGGCCTGACTATTAAAGACAGAAGTAAAGAAGGCACTGAGTACGACAACCTTTTCCTTGCCTTCGGCAAAAACCTTCTCCATCGCGTCCAGTGAAAGCCAGGAGATTCTCCCTGGCCTTCCTCTTTGCTGTTAGTATATTTGTAAAATCATTTTTTATTATCTTTAACAATGGTGGCCAGGTTAAGTTCTTACTGGACTTCTGCTTTTCTAATTTTCCCTCTAGACAAATCCTTGTATCAGAGACATCCTTGAGCTCTTCCCCAGTTGCCTGACCCTTCTTCCAAAGATGTCTTCCTTTCCCAGAGCCTCCCTTTTCAGCCAGACTGGCCTTCTTTCCCGCTGGCTCATTTTACAGCAAAAGGGGACAACCTGTTCCTCCCCCTTAAAGAGTCTGTCTGGCTACTGGGAAACAGTAGAGGGTAGATTTACAGTTGCATCGTTCAGTTATCTGCAGTTTAGAATAGATAAGAGGCTTTTTTTATGGAAAGGTTTGGGTTTAAAGAGACCTTAGGGATCATCTAATTCCAACTCCTCTGCCATGGGAAGGGGCACCTTCGGTTACATCAGGTTGCTCAAAGACCCATTCAATGTGGCCCAAACACTTCCACAGTATTTCTGGGCAACCTCTTCCTAATGCATAATCTAAATTTACCCTCTTTTAGTTTAAAGCTACTACTTCTTGTTCTACCACTACTCTTCCTGAAGAAGAGTCCCTCTCCAGCTTTCCTGTAGGCCCACTTTAGACACAGGCAGGCCACTATAAGGCCTCCCCAGTGCCTCCTTTTTTCCAGGCTGAACAACTCCAGCTCTCTCGGTCTGTCTTCACAGGAGAGATGCTTCAGCCCTCTGATCATCCTCATGGTCCTCGTCTAGACTCACTCCAATGGGTCCACGTCCTGCTGGGGGGTCCCAGAGCTAAGCGCAGTAAGAATACTCTGTGTGAGGTCTCAAGACAATTAAGTAGAAGAGGAGAATCACCTCCATCAACCTCCTGGTCACGCTTCTTTCGATGTAACCCAGGATACGGTTGGCTTGCTGGGCTGCAAGAGCACATTACTCGTTCATGCTGAGTTTTTAATCGATCAGCTCCCCCGAGTCCAACTCAGAGCTGCTCTCAATCCTTTCTCCACCCAGCCTGTATTCGTGCTTGGGCCTTGTTGAACTTCATGGGGCCCACCTTGTCAAGCCTGTCAAGATCCTTCTGGATGGCATCAACCCTTTCCTCCAGCACATTGACCAATTAGTGTCATCCACAGATTTGACGAGAGTGCACACAATCCATTGTCCGTGTCACCAAGAAAGATGTAAAATAGTTCCGGTTCCAGTACTGATCCCTGAGGAACACTACTGACCACTAGTCTCCGCCTGGACATTGAGTTGCTGACTGCAACTCTTTAAGTGTAACCATCCAACCAATTTCTTACCCATCACGTGGTCCATCTGACAAATCCACGTCTCTCCATTTTAAAGACAAGGATCTCATACAGGACAGCATAAAACGCTTTTCACAAGTCCAGCTAGATGACATCAGTTGCTCTTCCCTTACCCACTGATGCTGTAACCCCACGGTAGAAAAGCCACCAAATCTGTCAGGCACAATTTGCCCTTAGTGATGTTATGCTGGCCGTCACAAATCATCTCTTTATTTCCCATGTTTCCAGCAGGATCTGCTCCATAGTCCTGCTGAATACAGGACTATGTAAGACTGACTGGCCTGTAGTTTTCCAGGTCTTCCTTATATTCCTTGTGTTTGGGAACTGTTGAGTCACGGCCTGAACCACTGATGGGGTTTTGCCCAGTGACAAATGGATTCTGAGATAGCTGCTTGAGTTCTTTCAAACTTTATTGGGAACAGCAATGCCAGTGTTCTGTAACTCGGTGCAGCTGGTTAGAATCTATACTTTTTTAATAAATGTGGTTGATCCACATTGAAACTGTTCGATCCTCTTAGTTGATGCAAGGTTTACCCCTAGACCAGATGCTTTCCCTTTCCAAGAGCATAGTTTCTAACAGTGTACATGTGCAATTCTTGTAAATCATACCATGGATTCTTTTTAGCTCTGGGAGGGACAAAGGAAAGTGTCTTTCCTTTATAGCTTTTTTCTTGTAGGCTTTTTTTTCTCCTAAAGCTATTACATTATGTCCCTAAAATCTTAGTTTAGCAAGCACAGAGCTGTAGACCTGAAGGTTTTATTGTTTCTGATACAAATAACAGCTTTCATCACACTTATTTACTTCAAAATAGTTCACTACATTTCTGTTTTCTGCGTTTTTTTTCCCTCCCCCCCCCGATATTTGTTACCACAGGATGTTACTCGTCTGAAGTCATTCACAGTGTCTACAGCAAACCTATGACAGAGAGATTTCCTGGGCCTCACTCACAAAATGATTCTTATATTCTTGTGTTGACTTGACCTTCAGAATCACAGATCCACACACAGAAATTACTGCAATGTGTATCACAGGTGCTAAAGGAATTACATATATTTTTTATTTGAAAGGTCTACTACTATGCCTACCGCAGAAATGATGCATCTGGTTTAAGGTCCTTGTGATGCAGAGTTCTGCTGTCTGAGAAGGCAACCACCGCTACTCAGTTTTCTATTACCTCTTCTGCACGCAGCCATGACACTGTAGTACATGTCTGACAGTGTGTGACCTTATGGTATCCCCAGTCTAACCTTGTCATACAATGACCATTGCTATGGTTGCTTGGCTATAAAATAAGAAAGATGAGAAGCAGAACTGATATGCTGACGTTTCTTCCACTGTATTGGACACACAGCCTCTGGCAGAGAGGTACAGAGTTGAGCTGAGTAAGTCTTCAGGCTTACTGAATTCAAGTCCTACTACTGCCTCTTGCCACTCCTTGGCTGGCGAAGAATTTGGCAGTCTTGCAGACTGTGAGATGTCTCTTAGAGCAAACAAAATCATTTAGGCTGAATTGATGAATTTTGTTTCATTCCCTATCTTTATAGTCAGAATAAGTCTTATTCTCACAATGCTACAAAAGACAAATGCTACGCACTGGGAACAGAACTGATACTTCCCGAGACTCGTACAGCAGACTGACCTTCAAGGCTAGTTTCTTTTCCTGTAGAAAATATTTTCTATTGTACAGTAAATTACACGTGAATATGTAGTTTGACGGCAACGGAAATGCTGGTACTCCGTTGGTTTCATTAAAAAAAACTGCCAATCATCTCTCAGAATCACAGAGTCACAGAGACCAGAAGAGACATCTGGAGGTCTGACACCCCCAGCTCAAGCACGCTGTTCAGGACTATATCCAGATGGTTTCTGGATGTCTCTAAGGAAGGGACTCTACAACATCTCTCTGGGTAACCTGTGGTAGTGCTCAGTCACCTGCACAGTGAGAAGGTGCTTCCTGATGTTTATGGGGAAACTTCTGCCTTTCAGTTTATGTTCACTGTCACTTACCCTGTCACTGGGCACCACTGACCCTGCCCTCTTTGCATCCTCCCTTCAGATGTACTTATCCACACTAATAAGAGGCCCCCCAGAGCCACCTCTTCTCCAGGCTCCAGCTTTTTCAGTCTTTCCTCATAGGAGAGGCACCCCGCTCCCTCCTTCATCTTTGCGGCTCTTCACTGGACTCTCTTCAGTATGTCTTTGTCTCTCTTGTACTGAGACACCCAGAACCTAGGGCATACTACTTCAGCTCAGGCAAAACCAGTGCTGAAAAAAGAGGGGAAGGATAATCTCCCTTGACCTTCTGGCAATACTTTGCCTAATGCCGCCCAGGATGCCAATGGCCTTCTTTGCAACAAGCGCATATTGCTGACTCATGCTCAGCATGGTGTCCACCAGGATGCCCAGACCCTTTTCTGCCAAGCTACTTTCCAGCCAGGCAGCCCTTAGCGTGTCTGGAGTTGCTCCTTCCCAGAGGCGGGGCTTTACACTTGTCTTTGTTGTAACTGCTTTCTTTGTAGTTATTGGTGTTAGGATGTTGCTTAATTTTGCTTTGAGACAGTTGACTAATAGTTGTTGAAAAGCTCTACAAATTTTTCTTGTACTGTTCCTCCGAGTCATTATCTGACACCATTACTCCTGGGACCCTGTCAAGCAGGGAGTGCTCTATTCAGAGAATTCACTGAGTGGAATGAGACAGCCTCCAACTAGACTTTGTGCCATTGGCCACTACTCTGTCGGCCTAAGCATTCAGTCACGTTTTACCACCGCACTGTGGATGACAATGATAGACAGGAAAGATAGACAGTGGGGAAATAAAAAAAAAAGAAAAAAAAGAAAAAAAAGAAGAGAGAGAGGTAGAACTCACCTCAATTGTTGCAACTTTGCAACTTCATCAGTTATGTAGTTGAATTATTATCAGCCTATGTAATGCAAGAATTTAAAAGCGAAAGCAAAGAATGTTATCTATGAATTCAAAACAAAAAAAAAAAACAAAAAAACAAAAACAAAAAAAAAACAACCTATCAAGATATACTAACAAAGCATCAAAACAGCCTGTTTGAATGAAAATATTTTTACTTATTTGATCTTCACCCCAGTCTGCAATGCAACAGTAGAGAAACGCAATGCAGATGAAACAGGTCTGTCATCTTAATACAGAAATTCCATCTCAGATTCCTGCAAAAGAGGCAGAAGGTTGAGTTTTTCACAGAAGTGAAAGTTCCTTAAAAGCTATCACAAAGATAGAGAAAGTGACAGTACAGTATTGAAGCTGGTAATTTGCATTTCATTTCAATAAAAATTGGGTACATGCTTTTTGAGAGTATTCCTTCACCTTCCTTCTGATACACTGTGCACCCAAATGTAATATCCACTGCCCATTTATAGCTTTTGAAGGAGGGAATTATAAAGAGATTGAGCTCTTCAAACAAATATATACCTCTTCTCTCCTCTGAGCACTCAACAAGAAAATGCAAGAAAAAGTCTTTCACTTCTCTCAACATAATTTTTGCCTGTTAACACAGTGGCTACATTTGTCAAACTACCTTGGTACAAGAACGTACATAAATACTATTTCCTATTAAAAGCTTAATCAGATATACCTCTTCAGAAAATCACATAGAATCACAGTATCACTGAAACTGGCAGAGTTCTCTGGAGGGGTATGTATCTCATTACACTGAAAAATATTTTGTTTACTATCTCTTAGATTCTTCATAACTTGAAGATGATTTTACTACCGAAGTCCAAAGGCACCTTGCTGTCTTTTTGGAATGGATGTGGTTTGGAATTATTCAAACAGTTGGCTGGGAATTGAAGAAGGTTGTATTATGACTTATGCAGGCCAACATTTAACATACCAGGATATTATGCCTATTTATCTCTGCTGAGAGGGGTAAATCCAATTCTCAACAGCCTCCTTAGCTCTTCAAGGCATCCTAATATCCTAACCGGGCTCCCATCAGAGAGCAATTCTGGTGGCCTTTATAGAAATTGTCGGAACAAAACTGTCTTCCAGCAGAATCTTTTAGCTGGCCTACTTACAAATTTTTATAAATTTATCACTCATGGTGAAACAATAAAATAGTAATAAAAATATTAACATAAAATAACATAACATTTTGGTTAAATTCAAATGCGCTTTTCCTTTTTTGACTGATTGACAAAATAGAATAGCTGTTGATACATAAAGTGAAGAGTCTTAGAAAAACATAAAAATTCTAGTGATGAATCTGCAAGGGTCAGGGTAGTTGCCTGATGTTCCATTTCCCACGAGCAGTTATGAGTTCATGTCATGTCTAAGTTTCCATAGTTTTACACTCAGTTATCTGGGTGCTGGAAGTTGTTTTTTGACTTGTGGCCATGATGAGGTATTATGTCCGATCGCCTTAGCTTTTGATAAATACTTCCTGTCTCAACCTAAACATTGGCACTTGAAAACTGTAGCGATGTCCAAGAGAAGCTTGAAAAGTATTAGTGTTCATGAAGAAGGACAATAAAAAGATGATGTACTGAAAAAAAAAATAATCAACAAAGAAGTGCATGACAAAGGCTAAAGGTCAGAGGGAATAAAAGAAGATATTAAAATACACAGTGTCAGACATTTCACCTCAGAATCTTCAGAATGAACATGGGCACATTGCAGGAAATGAGAAGTATCTGTACTACTGTATCTGAAATAGTGGCATTTCTGAGAAAAACAGTGGGGATAAGAAAGAGGTTTGGGAGACCACTAAACAGAGTGTGTACCTTCAGCCTATCTACCAGTGCCTATCATGCCTAGCTTGTGCCTTCCCATAAAGATCTTTACTGCACATTCATTCGCTTTTTCTGCCTGTTCTCTTCTGCCAGCTCTTCACCTGATCTGCTTTGCTATTCATATTTTCTTTTCCTTTGTTTATTCATCCTTTGATTTCCAGTCCACGCAGTTTAACTGGACTACTGCCATTATCTCGTACTTGAAATTATGCTGAATTGTCAGTGTTTGAAGCCCTTCTTGCCCACTTCAACTAAAATCACCACAGTAGCACCTTCATTTTATCTTCTTTCCCCAAAAAAATATTTCAGGGAGAAGGATTTTATCAGCAGGAATTTTTTTTCTCTTTTTCATGTATCTTTAGCGACTCACATATCACTGATAGATGAAAGAAATTCTCTTTCCTTGATGTATAAAGCACAAATGGTCAGACTTTTTTATGCAGTGAGACCCTTCTTTTCCGAACAGTGAATCTGAACTGCCCAGGCCATGACCTGGAACTGTTGCTTTCTTTCTGTGTTTCCAGGAGGATCTGCTCCTGCTGCTGAACACGGGACAACATGTAAGACTGATTGGCCTGTAGTTCCCAAGGTCTTCTTTTTAGTCCTTTTTGAAGAATGGAGTTTTATTTCCTCTTTTCCAGTCAACAGCAACTTCACCAGACTGCCATGAGTTCTCAGATATTATGGTTGACATATTAACATGATCTTCAATCAGTTTCCCCAGCCCTCGGATGCATCTCATCAAGTCCCAAGGCTTGTGCACCTTCAGATTTATTAGGTAGTCTCAATCCTAATCTTCTACAGTGGGGAGTTCTTCATTTTCTCTAGTCCATTCCTTTGCCTTCTGCAACTTGTATGATGTGGCGAGAGCACTTGCTGGTGAAGCCTGAGGCAAAAAAGTCACCAAGTAACTTGCTTTCTCCATATTCTAGTGAATCAAATCTCCCATTTCCTTCAGTGGAGGGCCCATTTTCCTTCTGGTCTCCCATTTATCACTGACATACTTAAATAAATCTTTCTAGTTGCCTTTGATGTCTCTGGCAAGATTTAATTCTATCAGGGTTTTAGCTTTCTTAATCTGATCCCTGACTGCTCAGACAGCCTCTCTGTATTTATCTCAGGTCATCTGTCCCTGCTTCCACCTTCTATAGGCTTCCTTTTTTTATGAGTTTGGCCAGGAGTTTCATGTTCTTGTGGGCTCATAGAGGGTCTCATCTGATCTGTTTTCATAGTTGAATGGCCTGTGGCAACCTTCTCACTATAATTTGTCACTTGTTCCTGACCTCCCTTTAATTCTGACCCATAAGATCTTTGTTGACTTCTTATTCATCCTCAGCCAGAATGCCATGCAGTCCAGCTGGTCATTGACATAGAAGGTGACATGTCCTCCTCATCTCCCATCCCTGTCTTCCTTAGTGAGCCCAACTCTGCAGTCATGGGTGCCATCACATCACATCTCCATGATACCAATAATTGCCTTGCAGATATGCGCACGTCTGTGAGTCTTTATTTCCCATGCTACATGCATTTGCATACAGATGATTAAGTTGGTCCGTGATGAAGCTGACTTATTGGCAGCAAATAAACTCAGCCTGATTTTTATAAAGTAGATTTACAGTTGCTGAGGAATGGCCTATTTCATCCCAATTTTGAGAGATTTCACAACACACACAAACACAAAAAAAAAAATCCACGTGGAAAGGCAACAATTCTTTAACGGTCTCTCAAGTCCTTACTTTGTGAAAACATTTTACCTAAGATAAACATATATGTTTTTTGTCCAAACAGCTATGTCTTTCTACAGTTTAATGTTTGTCTCATCTAGCCTCTATTGATCTCTGTTGATCTCTGTTCACACTGTGCTCTTTGTGAACTTCACATCCTTGTCAAAAAAAATTTTTTCCATGAGTAGGGAAGCTAAAGAAACCTTGTTTCCTGCAAATAGGTGCTCTTTATTCACTCATCTCCCAACTTATTTCTGAGCTCCACCAAGAATTCTTCATATGTTTTTATTAATGATCACACAGTACAGTTAGCCTGGAGACCAAACAGTACTTACGTAACAGAAGCCAGTTAGCTAAATAAGATGCTAGAAAGGAGCAACATTAACAACTGAGATCTACCTTTTTCACTTTCAGTGAATAGTTAAATTCTCTGTCCTTCTATCAAATGTCAGTTACTCAAGAAATTTATAAGAATACAAATGTGTTTGATACTTCCACTGTAATTTGAAATTAAACTTGGTTACGTAAGCCCAAAACTTATCAGTGGGGTACACGGACAAGATACTGTGGCAGCTTCATTTTCCTAGAAAATCAGATTAAAATTTCCACAGATGATGAACCAGATTATTTGTTCAGTCCAAAGATCACCTAAGTGATGCTCCCACTAACTTGGAATAAGGTATTCCAAAAGGATACACACCAAAGGAGTCAAGGGAGATTTTAACCAATGTCATTTTGTAATGATTTCCAAGAAGCTGATGCAGAAGTCTTGGTTTTGGCAGGATACCAAATGCCTCTTCTTTGTACATATGCTCTTATGTCTACAGGAAGAGGAAGATGCTGCATTGCTGGAACTGCTTAGGTGATTGCATATCAGATGATAATCTCTTGCATGCTGATGGTGTAAATTACCAAACTAAATATTAAATTCCAGACCTTTGTCTCCATAGTAATGTCAAGAAATTGACATTAGAATTCAGGTTTATTTTTATACCCCTGTTTTTGTCACAAACCTCCTAAAAAGGAATTGAGCTTATTTTCCTTTCTCAGACCCACCTTGACTCTCTGTGGGTAGACTGATATACATAAAAGGCTCAAATTTTTAGAACGATTCTTGAACACCCAGCTGTCTGTTGTATTATGGGAATTGTACACCTAGGGAGACTCCTAAGCTTATGTTGACTTAGGTCCTACAGACAATACATCCAGTTTTCAACAAAGAAGAATTTCAACCATTTCAACTGATACAAATGGGCAACTTCACATATCAAAAGTCGCATCAATCACTGCAATTTTCTATGTCAAAATATTCCAATGCGAGATTCTGAGAAATGAGTGAGAGTTTTGAATCTCACACATTGTAAGAACATAGAGCTTTTAAAAAAGCAGTCCTGCATTAATTCCTTTAATGCATCTATAATACACACCTCTTCTTCACAAATAAAGAGGAATTAAACTTTATTTGACTTTAAAATACAGGAAAATATAAAACTACTTTCCTCTGACTTATGTGTTGACATAGAGCACTGGGGCCCAAGTGCCATAGTAATGGCAGAAAAAAGACTGCTTCTGAGTTCCTTCAGATTCTCCATATACAACAAAATGGGAGATGGAAAACTAGAGGAATGCATTGCTTCCTGCTGATGAAAGAACGGGCCTATAAATCAAAAGATGGCTTAGAGAGATTTTTTCTTCAGTAAAATAATGAACTTGAGGACACGACAAAACATCTTCCTCTAAAAAAAAAAATTAAAAAATGTTTCACTTTTTCATGAAAATTTCACACTAAGAAATGAAATAATATTCCTTACTTGAAATCCTTATCTATGTCTCCCTTTAAGTTCATATGCTAATATAAAAACTCTGTTAGAAGTCGTGGCAGAAAGTGAGTGTCAAATACACAAAAAGCAGAAACAAACAAAAAAAGATTTTGAATTCGTCTATTTCTACCTGTTCTATGCTCGCCTTCATTAAAACTGTACACATATTTGTCACAGTACTTGTATTCCACTAAAATACATTTGAAAAAATCTAAAAAGTTTGAGATGGAGTTTGACGCTTGAGGCTTGAATTAGTCTGTTGGTACTGAATGAGAAGTGACAGGTAGCACAGAGATTCTTTGAACAATTTTGAAAATGACAGTCTGCTTTTTTGATTCAATAAAATATAAAGATTCATCAGATAATTTATTAATAGAATGGTGGTGTGATTAATACAAGCTATGAAAATGAACTTCACAGTAATATTCAGAGTAGTTCGGAGTGGATCAAGATGTTATGTTAGGTTCTGTGAGAGCAATGTGACTGTGATAAAACATAAAGTGAGGAGAACTAGTGTGAGCATCTCAGATGAAACTGTAGTGAGCTGAAGCCCACGACAGTTCTGTTGCCCAAGATCCTGGCACAGAAACAAGTGGGAAATACTGTTGCTCTTTCTTCTTTATCTACTCATACCAGTGTTTATTAGGATAAGCTTTAGAATAAGAGTATGTGTGCATGCATGGGAACGAGAATGCATTAAAAGCTTTCACTGGCAGATTATCTCTAGTTGTAAAGTAAGACTAGCTGTATTACAGTGTTGGGTGTTCCTTTGACAGTAAAACTAACACCTACTTTGAAATTGAACATCTTTAAAGAGATCTGATTTGAATATAATGCCTATGCCAGAAGCTCATGAAACAGGAGAAAAGTATTGCCCATCATGACCACAAAAAGAGCAAGCAGGAATGGTCTAAAAGGAAAAGTAACATCTCTTAAGTTAAAGTTCAGGTGATGCCTAGATATCACCGCATAGAAGTCAGAGACAGACAACTAAATTTTTGCTGATGCTGCTATGAATCTTTATCAATGAGACAGTAATTGATTTCATGTTATGGAGGAGTCATTTATAAAGTATAAATCAGTAATGAGTAATGTCCAGTTTTTTTGACTGGATCAATTTTCTGCTTCCCTTTTCTCTATAGGCCTTTAAACATGAAAAGATAATGCTGATTCCAGATAAACTGCTTTTGAAGCAATTTAAGGCTGAACTTTTAAGTAAAAGCCAAAACTCTCCAAAATAAATTATACATACTATTTTTTTTACTCACTTGGCTTTTCTAGATAATGATCAATGAAACATCATGATCATTGCATGATATGGAGTCAAGAACTTCTGAGATTAACCATTGATTAACCATTTATAAGCAAGTGCTGGAGCTGCTAAAAACAAATTTCAGTGGAGAATTTCAAAAAAGTTCCAATACACCAAATTACACCAGCAGTCCTGGTGATGAAGGAAAAGACCAAGGTACTCAATGCGTTCCTCACTTTCATCAATACTTGTAAAATCAGCCTTCAGGAATTCCACGTTCCTGAAAACAGAGAAGCGTGGTCAGGGAATACTTATTCTCACTTGGAGAAAGATTATATTGGGGAATATTTTAAACAGACTGGACATATATCCATCCATGGAGCCTGACAGGATGTATCAACAAGTGCTGAGGGTGTTGTCCAATGTCACTGCAGGGTCATTCTCTAGTCTTTGATCTTGTTGACAGGAGGAGATTCCTTAGGACTGGAAGAAAACAGATATCAATTCCATATTCAAGAATAGCAAGGAAGATCAAGGGAAACATAACCCAGTCAATCACATCTCAATTCCTGGGAAACTCACTGATTTAATAATCCTGGAAATATCTTCCAGAATTATGTCCCTATGAAGGACAAGAAGATGACCATGAGTAACCACCATGGAATTATAAAATTGTGCTTAAGAAAACTGATCTAGTTTTCTAGATCTGATAGTGTAACTGAGTTGGTGGATGAGGGAAGAGCAGTGCATGTTGTTGGTCTTGACTTCAGATAGACTTTTGATGATATCTCACATATACAAGCTGACGAACTGTGAGTTAAATAATTGGATAGAGAGGACATCAGAAAGCTCAGGAGGAAAGAAAACTGAGGAGGAAAGAGGAGGTCAGAAAAGAAGGCTTAGTAAATTTCTTTGACTTTTTTTCCTGTCTGAGCACCTTTGATTCTTTGCAGAGAAGCCAATTCTGAATATGTTATTTATGCTAACAGTTCTGTCTTATGTATACAAACTTTTTCCATTATTAAAGTTACAGAGGTTCATTTTTATATTTTGAAGAGAAATTTTACTATTTTTGTTCCAGCAGAAGTCCTCTTGAAGTTCATTAGATGACATGGGCATTGTTGTCCAACATTTTGGCTTGCCTGGGCTGCATGAAGCGAACAGGAATTGTCACAAGTTGCATATAAAATATATAATAAACTTAATATATACAAGCAACAAAACTTTTTTTTATGTTTTTTTTTTTAATTATTATTAAAATATAAAAAACAGGGAGCAACAAAAACATAAAACTAGTGGGTTGTTTTGTCTTGTTTTTGTGAAACTAATGCATCAGGCTAGTTCAGTGGCAGTGGTTTCCATTCCTAGTGTGTTCTTAAGGTGCTCATCAAAGATTTTTGATGAAATCTAATTCTTCCTGTGCTTCATCCTTGACAGTATTGTTCACAAATGTACGTACTGTCAAAAAGTGATGATATGAATAAGCTGTGACTGTGAAGCGAGAGATATTTTTCTCTGGTAAGATAGGGTTTATTGAAAGTCTGGTAAAGAGACATGACCAAATTTTTCTTTGAGTTGAGTGTCTGATTGCAACTCTACACATTCCATGTGAAAATGTGCAAGTAATACATTTATGTCAACTGAAAATGAAGTAAAAAATATTTTTAAGAAAATATGTTTTTTTTTTTTTAAATCTTCAAAACTTTTCTCAAATCTCTTTATCAAAATGGAAAGCACGGCTGCATATTTTTCACTGTTCACAAGACTGTGTTTAGCCAATGTATCAAAATGCGTATTTCACGTAACTTGAGTTTGCCATAATGTAAGTTTCATTTCAAATGCTGTTATTGTCTGAAACATAGCACAGTTAAAGTGATTTTCATCTTCAAGACCGTGTTCAATTCATTTAAATGAGTGGTCAAATCCACCAAAAATGCTAAATCTGTGAGCCATTCTTAATCTTCGCATTCTTACTCCTCACATTCTGGCACAAATTCTCATTTTGATTCTATTAAGGACTTGATATCACTTCATCATGTTTTTTTTAGCATTTTACCCTGACTTAGCCACCTTCCTTCAGAACAGTAAATGATGACCCCATAATCAGCATCCACACTTTTAAGGAACTCTTAGAACTGGTGATGATTCAGTCCATTGGATTTTATGAAGTTCAAAACTTTGATGATCTTTTGCTTGATACTATGCATTTTTAAAGCTTGTGCATATAAATTGTCTTGATGTCTAACACAGTGATATTTCATCAAACGTGAGTTACTGGTGGTAACTGCATCATCTTCTACTAATTTTTTAAGTCCCTCTTTTTTACTAACCATCCCCAGGGCACCATCAAGTAGCTATAACAGATGTGTTGACAAAGAAAATCATTTTAATGCTTTTTTTTTTTTTTCACTGCTTCACACAAATCAAGGGATTTAGTTGTGTCTTTCAGTGACAACAATGAAGCTGTTTCTTCAGTGACATTATATTTGTTATTAATACCTCTAATGAAAATGGCAAATTGAGCCGTATTGGTGCATTTTCATCTGTCGGCAAAGCATAACATTTGAAATTAGTGGCTTTACTCTCCAAATCTTCTTTCATAGATTTTCCTGTTTCTTCATTTCACCTGGCTATTGTCTAGTGAGAAAAACTGATTTTAGAAAAACCCATTTTTTTGTCGGGACACATCTGTTGTACTTTCCATCCATTGCTTAATAAACTCACCATCAGGAAATGGTCTTGATTTTTTTTCTAATCAGATTTGCTATCACATAATAGCTCTTATAACAAAATCCATTTATGTTTTTACTTTTTAAAAAATATTTTGTTGAAGTGACAGACGTTTTTCAGTTCCACAATTTTGTCTTTATGAAGCATTCCTTGATACACATTTAATTTGCATGTTTCTGCAGATAACATATTTTCAAATTGTAATATTTGAAATAGACACAGTTTTCTTGCAAATTTAGTGCCTTATTATTTGTCAGTACCTCACTGCGCCATCTCTGTGTCAAAGGACTGGGCCAGGCCACAAGCAATGGCAGAGCTCCTGCCATGATGCCAGGGCAGCAGAGGGTGAGGGCTGCAGTGCAAGCTATGCTCGGCTTAGGGGAATAAACATTTTTTCACTGTGCAGTCTTCAAAATCTGGAAACAAGGATCTGAAATGATTCTAGCAAGTTTACTATTAGTTGGACTACTATGATCTTAATGAAGCTCTAAACAAGAAGAATTATGGACATTTTATTCCCGTTGGTATTTGTTTTTCTACAAAGTACTATGTAACTACGTATTCTTAGACCCCTATAAACACAAGCAAATAAATAAATAAATAAATAAATAAATAAATAAATCCCTTGTTTCAGTTAAAACTGTTAGGCAGATTAATAGTTCGCTGTTATTAACACACTGACATAACTGCTGAATAAAATTAAAGTACTATACTTAGTCTGATCGAAGATCCAACAGCACCTGATGAAAGAGCTGTGTTCACTTAAGTAGGTTTTTGAACAAGATATAAATCTATGGGTATATCAATAATGTAAATGTCTGTATAATCTGCTAGCATGGGAGCACATTCATATATGTTTCCTGGTAATACAAGGTATCCTCCTTGAGTGGAAATTAATGCAAATGACATATTGCTTTTTACCCTGTCTTACTGCAGCTTTGTTTTTCTCTTGCCTATATTTGTTGTTGGCATTTCTTTAAATTTTGGGGGTCTAGTATGATGGGCATCAGAAGAGAGTCGAGGAAGTAAAATGTTTCTCATACAGAGTCCATGTTTTTTGTCTTAACATACTTTTGTAAACTGTCCTACTATGAGATTGTATACTTACCATATTTAACCTTGAAAAGATTGATTGAAACCCTTTTAGTTGTGGCAGATTTCAAGAAAACCATGTGTTTTTGCTGTGAAGCAAATATATGGCTCATTACGAACTTTAAATTCATCTGTGTAAGAACTATGAGGTTTTTGGAATGATTTGGTAGTGGGATGTTTTGACCATTTATTAAATGTTTTTAACTGTTCATCTCTCTCTCTGAATAGTATTTTTCACATCATGCCTATCACCAGCACATCAAAGTACTTTAGAAATTCAGTGAGTATCACATTCAGCACATTAGCGAAACCCCAATGGTTTCAAATAAAGCAGATTTATGTCACTTCCTAATTTTTCTTCTACACTATGACAAATCCAAAAGTAAGGTGCTTTGTTCTGCATTCCTTCTGTCATAGAACATTTGCTAACTTAGAAAAAAGAAAAAAAAAAGTTAGAGGAATATAGATTTGCAGGTCAAACTGGTATCTTATGACTTCGCTAAATATAGATGCTTGACTAGTGAAAAAAGCTTAAAAGGTATTGGCAAATTTCGTCAGGTGCATTTCTAAGACTTCTCAGAACAAAACAGAACTCAGAATCGCTAAGATGAAAATTAATAAAACAGGAAAAATATTTTGGCAGGTATTATGAGTATATCCTGTTTGGTTTTCTTAAGACACAGCAGAAGACATCTAATCTACAATATTTCTTATAACTCTCAGTTCACAAAATTGTTATTGTTTAGAAAATCTTCTTCCTAAAAGCACATTGCAGTATGGTGCAGCATTGTACAAACAGAATGAGGAGTTTAAGCAATAAAAATGTACTAACACTGAGTTGAAATACAAGAACAAAAACAAGAACTCTCATCTATTTGTCTGCTACTCTCTAAAGGCAGATCACAGTGAAAAAGAGCTTTGAAAGGAAATGGTTGTGCTTGTAAATTTCTCCTTGCAATATCACCAAGAATCTTGGCACACTTAATGCAATATATCCTGTCAGTACTACATCAATTTTACTGATGTGCAGCTAGATTTCATACTACATATACACACATCTCTTGCAAACAGTACTTAATGCAATATTAGGTATGTTCTTTGATTTAATGCTTACAGTAAACTACTCAGATCTATTCTTCACATGGCATAGCAAATAAAGTATATTTATGAACATCAAGCACGTATTTCTTAAAGAGGAAGCACTATTACAAGGAGTAATTCGGATTCATAAAGATGCAGAGCATTACTGTAAGGAATATTTGAAAGCAGGAGACATTTAACAAAGACCTTGAAAGAAGAAAGGAGGGAATAGTCACGTGCTCACTCATGGTGGAGTGGTGCTTTGTTCTTTATTATCTGCAGGGTAATGGGGAGAACCAGTATCACCTGTGCCTATAAGGACAATAGAGTTGAACTTGATTAGGGTGCAACGTCTTAGGGGGTCCACATATGGCTGTGCTGCATATAACTTAACCATATGTTAACGTTCAGCTAAAGTGTTAGGCATAGTCTGTTAATAGAAATGGTCACATATTCGCACTTTTGCCTGCCTGCTTCTCACATGCTCCCAAAGAAACTAAGATTACATTCTGCATCTTTTGCTTTTTCAGAGATGAGACTTTGCACACTGCTGTAGAATTTAAGAAGATTCAGTGAGATCAAGACAGCTCCAAGGAAGCAAATGAGGGCTGCAGCTGAATGGAAGAAAAAAAAAAAAAAAAAAAGAAAAAAAAAAAAAGCTGAAGGAACTAAACAATTGAACAATTGAGGGGAGAAAGGGAAGCTGATTTCTTGTAGAAAAAGGGTAACCTCGTAGAATACCCTCTCAGCCCGAATGAAACGCAAGCTCAGGTCAGCCAGGCGCTTGGGAAAATGCTCTTCCTGTCCCCGACACAGCAGTTTCGCTGTGATATCCGGGTGCTGCAGAGAGATTTTCCTCAACTCTCCCACACAGTCCTGCCACTGGCTCCACTGCGTCCTTTCTGTTGAAAAGCACCAGGAGCTGACCAAAGTGCTGTAGAAAAATACTTTATTTATCCCTGTCAGCTTCCTCAAACATGCAGTAACAGCCCCCGTTCGTTAGCGCCGCACTCTCTTTTTTTTTTCGCGTTCACCGTACACCACACAAAACCCCTCCTCTAACCACCCTGCAATGGCCCACTTAGCCTCCCGAGGAAGAAGTCACAGAGCGGATGCTTCCCGGAAGCTGCCCGAGCGACTAGACAGTCCATCCGGGAGCAAAGTTCTCTGACAGCAGGGAACGTCAGGGACTTGGGGTGGGGGGGGGGGGGTGAGGAGAGGGGGGCATGGGAGGGGTGTAGAGGGAAGAGAAGCACATTCAGGAAATCATAACGACTAAAAGAGGGAGAGACAAGCCAAAGGACCCAGGAAAGTTCATCTTCACTTATTGCTGCTTCTGCTGAGGGAGCCCAAGGCTGGGGAATCGGGGTTACAGGCTTTGCCTTGTGTTCTTACCTCAGTACTTTCGGCACCGTTCTCCGCCATTTTCCTCCTCAGGAGCAGGCAGCGGGAGGAGTGTTTCATTCCCATAAGAGCTAACCACGGGGCTGGGGCTTCGAGGCTGGTATTTTGTTTTGTGTTTTAAAAGATCTCCAAACACAGGTTTTCACTAATAGGGAGGAAACTACCACAGAAAACAGCAATAAATCAGTCTTCTCTGTCAGTTCTACTTCACCCACGAGAATATTTGTCGTCTTTTGGCATCAGGAGCTCCTTGGCACTTTCAAGTATTTTCCTCTCACCTCCCCCTTCAACAAGCTTTGGGGATGGGCAGAGAGGTGTCACACACTCTTCAGGTTAAACTAAAGGGCTGTCAGTCTGTGAGTCCACCCCTTCAGAGAAATCTGTCGAGCTAAATAGGAGAGAAGCACCAGCTGAACTGAACTTGTGCATGCAGAGACCGGCTCGGCATCTTTGTGTCCTGTGGGTAATCTTCCAGAGACAGAGGGAGACAGAGACAAAACAGCAGCACAAGGAAAACATAGCCTTTTACTTTCCTTTTTTGGACTTCTTTCTCTCTAGGTCTTCAGGAAACTTCTTTTAAGGATGGTCACACATTTGCCACTGTCTTTCCATGAAAAAGTACAGCAACCTCCTCTCTCCTTTGCATTTCCCTTTTTCTTCGCTTTCCCTTTCTCCTTTCCCCAATCTCTCCTCCCCTTCACTCCTCCCTCTCTTTCTCTCATTCCCCTCCTCCTCCCTTGCCTTCTCTGCCTTCTCCTCCCCCTTTCCTTTTCTCCCTCTCTCTCCCCTTCCCCCCCTCCCCTCATCCTATCCTTCAATTTCTCCACCCTTTTTCCTCCTGAGAAATACTTTCTGTCCTTCTCTGGGAATTGCATTCACATCTTTCATAGAAAAAGCAATATATCAAGCTCCCCTCCACTTGTGACCTACTCCCTCTCATATACGAGCATGCTCCCTCACATTCTATCCCTCTCACACAGACATGGATATTTTTTCCCCCTGTATTCCCTCTATTCTTTTGAATAAGCTACATTTTTCTTTCCAAAGAATCTCAGCAAGGACTTCATAGGGCAGCTGAAGAAGTCTGCTCCAGCTTCTTTCTTCTGAGTTTAGTAACAAACCTGCTGTCTTAATTTATCTTCTCTTGTGTGGGCGCCCACCTTTAGTTTCTCTTGATTTTTTTTTTTTTTCAGGAGGATCCAAACTACATCAGATAACTCTGAATTGTAGGACTGCAGGTCAGATGCAGTTCCAACTGAAAAAGTTTCCAGGTGAGGGAATGTAGAAGATGTCTTGCTGGGATAGGAAGGAGATAGAAGTGTTTTGAACTGGTTTGTTTTCTTTCATTTTGTTTCATTTTGGACTTTTCCTAATGACATCTGCTGCGAGAATGCATCACCACCTTCCACATGCTTATTGTGCTTTCATTCCTCCAGCACTTTCTAGTTTCGAGTTTTCATTTGAGAGAATTGGGTTTATCTCGCTTGTGTTGCTGTGAGCAAGGGCGAGAGAGGGGGTGTATTACATAATTAATCCTTTCAACTTCATATTCCACAGCTCGATTTTCAGCCCACTGTGCTCACGGTTTTGTTTTGTTTTTATATAGAGGAGGTGAGGAAATGATGTTGGTGTGTGGGTGTGTGTAGCTCACAGGATTTCAAGGACCAGAGCAAGACTGCTGCTCTCTGAAGAGACTGAAATCATTTTCTCTGGGGGTGTCAATGGAGACTTGAAAAGATTTCTTTCTGTGCATTATTTTAAGCATGTATCCAACTCAGATGCTACATCAGTGAGAAACTGTAATAAATGTTGAATTTTTGTCCCCTATAGTCTATTTTTAAGTATTTTAATTAGTGTTTATCCTCAGCTGACCAATGGAATATTGACCTATCATCAACTAGTGCACGAGTGCCCAACCTTTTGCCTTGCCTGGGCTACATGAGGTGATGAGGAATTGTCTTGAGTGGCATATAAAATACAGAAAGAAATGCCTCCTATTTATTTCCATAGAAACTACAACAGATACAAAATATACAATAAAATTATTTGCTAGAGAAAATTCGCAGCTACAAAATGGCATTTTTCAATACATTCACCATGATTAGCTATGTATTTTCACCACTGATGAACAAGAGCCTGCATGCCATACTCATAAAAATCTGCACCAGTGGAGGTAACTTACTGCCATTGTCACCACTGCTGAAACACACCACAACCTCACTGTGTTAACATCCACTATTTGGTCACCATAAATGTTCAGGAAGCATTGATGAATGTCAATGAGTGCAGTTCTTCCCACATGAAGGAATTCAGTTACACAGCTTTGCTCATACACACTTCCAAGTCAGGTGCTGTTTTGTTCGATTGTCCCTCTGCTGCCATCTGTTTCACATGGTAATAGAATTGAACAAAATGTTGGCAGGAATATTCAATGTCTACTGACATACCACCAATAATTACTTCTGATATTATTGACCAACATCATAAAATAAGATGCATTACTTTCAGAGCAGACATGATATAGTTTAAGTGTATGCAGTAAAACCCAGAGAAGCCAAAAGTATGTAACATGCTGATACAACAAATGACAGTGAGAATATGCCATATAAGAGACAGTGGTGTTGTATGAAACATTTCAGAATGTGAATGTTACCGAGATATATATCACACAGCCTGAACCTCTATAATGTACTTTGCAAAACCTTTTGATCATATAGTTGTTCACAAGCCTACCAATTTTTTCAGCTCACATTTATTCTAATAATTCAAGATCTTTCACTGTGCTCACTATCAGGAAATTCATTTCCACTTTTGTCATTAGCTTGGGTGAAACCCAAGGTTCTACACTTGAAGTAGACTGAGAAACTGACTGCACAGCAATCTTGCATAGCAATCCTGATGAAAAGCATTTTGAGTGTGGGGGGTTGTGAAGCTAGGTTAAAAATGCTTTATTATGCTTCCTTGCTACATAAGAGAGAAAATGCATAATTAGCTACATTAAATGTAATGTGGTTAAAACAAGTGAAATTACTTCTTTCTCTGTGTGATACGATATGATTAAGACTCCATCTTTGATTCTGTGTCCAGTTCTGAGTCCCCTGTCTCAAAAGGGAGTTGAATACATTGGAGACGGTACAGTGGAATATTACTAAGATGGTCTGCTAAGTTCAAAACCTCCGAGGAAATCTGGGTTTGTTGGATATGGTGAAGAAGAGGTAAAACACTCGGTAGTGGCTTATGAGTAGCTATACGGATTGTTAATAAGATGACAGTGTGAAACTCTTCTTGATAATGACAGATGATGCGAACAATTCCAGGTCATGGCCTGGGCAGTTCAGATTCACTGTTCGGAAAAGAAGGGTCTCACTGCATAAAAAAGTCTGACCATTTGTGCTTTATACATCAAGGAAAGAGAATTTCTTTCATCTATCAGTGATATGTGAGTCGCTAAAGATACATGAAAAAGAGAAAAAAAATTCCTGCTGATAAAATCCTTCTCCCTGAAATATTTTTTTGGGGAAAGAAGATAAAATGAAGGTGCTACTGTGGTGATTTTAGTTGAAGTGGGCAAGAAGGGCTTCAAACACTGACAATTCAGCATAATTTCAAGTACGAGATAATGGCAGTAGTCCAGTTAAACTGCGTGGACTGGAAATCAAAGGATGAATAAACAAAGGAAAAGAAAATATGAATAGCAAAGCAGATCAGGTGAAGAGCTGGCAGAAGAGAACAGGCAGAAAAAGCGAATGAATGTGCAGTAAAGATCTTTATGGGAAGGCACAAGCTAGGCATGATAGGCACTGGTAGATAGGCTGAAGGTACACACTCTGTTTAGTGGTCTCCCAAACCTCTTTCTTATCCCCACTGTTTTTCTCAGAAATGCCACTATTTCAGATACAGTAGTACAGATACTTCTCATTTCCTGCAATGTGCCCATGTTCATTCTGAAGATTCTGAGGTGAAATGTCTGACACTGTGTATTTTAATATCTTCTTTTATTCCCTCTGACCTTTAGCCTTTGTCATGCACTTCTTTGTTGATTATTTTTTTTTTCAGTACATCATCTTTTTATTGTCCTTCTTCATGAACACTAATACTTTTCAAGCTTCTCTTGGACATCGCTACAGTTTTCAAGTGCCAATGTTTAGGTTGAGACAGGAAGTATTTATCAAAAGCTAAGGCGATCGGACATAATACCTCATCATGGCCACAAGTCAAAAAACAACTTCCAGCACCCAGATAACTGAGTGTAAAACTATGGAAACTTAGACATGACATGAACTCATAACTGCTCGTGGGAAATGGAACATCAGGCAACTACCCTGACCCTTGCAGATTCATCACTAGAATTTTTATGTTTTTCTAAGACTCTTCACTTTATGTATCAACAGCTATTCTATTTTGTCAATCAGTCAAAAAAGGAAAAGCGCATTTGAATTTAACCAAAATGTTATGTTATTTTATGTTAATATTTTTATTACTATTTTATTGTTTCACCATGAGTGATAAATTTATAAAAATTTGTAAGTAGGCCAGCTAAAAGATTCTGCTGGAAGACAGTTTTGTTCCGACAATTTCTATAAAGGCCACCAGAATTGCTCTCTGATGGGAGCCCGGTTAGGATATTAGGACGCCTTGAAGAGCTAAGGAGGCTGTTGAGAATTGGATTTACCCCTCTCAGCAGAGATAAATAGGCATAATATCCTGGTATGTTAAATGTTGGCCTGCATAAGTCATAATACAACCTTCTTCAATTCCCAGCCAACTGTTTGAATAATTCCAAACCACATCCATTCCAAAAAGACAGCAAGGTGCCTTTGGACTTCGGTAGTAAAATCATCTTCAAGTTATGAAGAATCTAAGAGATAGTAAACAAAATATTTTTCAGTGTAATGAGATACATACCCCTCCAGAGAACTCTGCCAGTTTCAGTGATACTGTGATTCTATGTGATTTTCTGAAGAGGTATATCTGATTAAGCTTTTAATAGGAAATAGTATTTATGTACGTTCTTGTACCAAGGTAGTTTGACAAATGTAGCCACTGTGTTAACAGGCAAAAATTATGTTGAGAGAAGTGAAAGACTTTTTCTTGCATTTTCTTGTTGAGTGCTCAGAGGAGAGAAGAGGTATATATTTGTTTGAAGAGCTCAATCTCTTTATAATTCCCTCCTTCAAAAGCTATAAATGGGCAGTGGATATTACATTTGGGTGCACAGTGTATCAGAAGGAAGGTGAAGGAATACTCTCAAAAAGCATGTACCCAATTTTTATTGAAATGAAATGCAAATTACCAGCTTCAATACTGTACTGTCACTTTCTCTATCTTTGTGATAGCTTTTAAGGAACTTTCACTTCTGTGAAAAACTCAACCTTCTGCCTCTTTTGCAGGAATCTGAGATGGAATTTCTGTATTAAGATGACAGACCTGTTTCATCTGCATTGCGTTTCTCTACTGTTGCATTGCAGACTGGGGTGAAGATCAAATAAGTAAAAATATTTTCATTCAAACAGGCTGTTTTGATGCTTTGTTAGTATATCTTGATAGGTTGTTTTTTTTTTGTTTTTGTTTTTTTGTTTTTTTTTTTGTTTTGAATTCATAGATAACATTCTTTGCTTTCGCTTTTAAATTCTTGCATTACATAGGCTGATAATAATTCAACTACATAACTGATGAAGTTGCAAAGTTGCAACAATTGAGGTGAGTTCTACCTCTCTCTCTTCTTTTTTTTCTTTTTTTTCTTTTTTTTTTATTTCCCCACTGTCTATCTTTCCTGTCTATCATTGTCATCCACAGTGCGGTGGTAAAACGTGACTGAATGCTTAGGCCGACAGAGTAGTGGCCAATGGCACAAAGTCTAGTTGGAGGCTGTCTCATTCCACTCAGTGAATTCTCTGAATAGAGCACTCCCTGCTTGACAGGGTCCCAGGAGTAATGGTGTCAGATAATGACTCGGAGGAACAGTACAAGAAAAATTTGTAGAGCTTTTCAACAACTATTAGTCAACTGTCTCAAAGCAAAATTAAGCAACATCCTAACACCAATAACTACAAAGAAAGCAGTTACAACAAAGACAAGTGTAAAGCCCCGCCTCTGGGAAGGAGCAACTCCAGACACGCTAAGGGCTGCCTGGCTGGAAAGTAGCTTGGCAGAAAAGGGTCTGGGCATCCTGGTGGACACCATGCTGAGCATGAGTCAGCAATATGCGCTTGTTGCAAAGAAGGCCATTGGCATCCTGGGCGGCATTAGGCAAAGTATTGCCAGAAGGTCAAGGGAGATGATCCTTCCCCTCTTTTTTCAGCACTGGTTTTGCCTGAGCTGAAGTAGTATGCCCTAGGTTCTGGGTGTCTCAGTACAAGAGAGACAAAGACATACTGAAGAGAGTCCAGTGAAGAGCCGCAAAGATGAAGGAGGGAGCGGGGTGCCTCTCCTATGAGGAAAGACTGAAAAAGCTGGAGCCTGGAGAAGAGGTGGCTCTGGGGGGCCTCTTATTAGTGTGGATAAGTACATCTGAAGGGAGGATGCAAAGAGGGCAGGGTCAGTGGTGCCCAGTGACAGGGTAAGTGACAGTGAACATAAACTGAAAGGCAGAAGTTTCCCCATAAACATCAGGAAGCACCTTCTCACTGTGCAGGTGACTGAGCACTACCACAGGTTACCCAGAGAGATGTTGTAGAGTCCCTTCCTTAGAGACATCCAGAAACCATCTGGATATAGTCCTGAACAGCGTGCTTGAGCTGGGGGTGTCAGACCTCCAGATGTCTCTTCTGGTCTCTGTGACTCTGTGATTCTGAGAGATGATTGGCAGTTTTTTTTAATGAAACCAACGGAGTACCAGCATTTCCGTTGCCGTCAAACTACATATTCACGTGTAATTTACTGTACAATAGAAAATATTTTCTACAGGAAAAGAAACTAGCCTTGAAGGTCAGTCTGCTGTACGAGTCTCGGGAAGTATCAGTTCTGTTCCCAGTGCGTAGCATTTGTCTTTTGTAGCATTGTGAGAATAAGACTTATTCTGACTATAAAGATAGGGAATGAAACAAAATTCATCAATTCAGCCTAAATGATTTTGTTTGCTCTAAGAGACATCTCACAGTCTGCAAGACTGCCAAATTCTTCGCCAGCCAAGGAGTGGCAAGAGGCAGTAGTAGGACTTGAATTCAGTAAGCCTGAAGACTTACTCAGCTCAACTCTGTACCTCTCTGCCAGAGGCTGTGTGTCCAATACAGTGGAAGAAACGTCAGCATATCAGTTCTGCTTCTCATCTTTCTTATTTTATAGCCAAGCAACCATAGCAATGGTCATTGTATGACAAGGTTAGACTGGGGATACCATAAGGTCACACACTGTCAGACATGTACTACAGTGTCATGGCTGCGTGCAGAAGAGGTAATAGAAAACTGAGTAGCGGTGGTTGCCTTCTCAGACAGCAGAACTCTGCATCACAAGGACCTTAAACCAGATGCATCATTTCTGCGGTAGGCATAGTAGTAGACCTTTCAAATAAAAAATATATGTAATTCCTTTAGCACCTGTGATACACATTGCAGTAATTTCTGTGTGTGGATCTGTGATTCTGAAGGTCAAGTCAACACAAGAATATAAGAATCATTTTGTGAGTGAGGCCCAGGAAATCTCTCTGTCATAGGTTTGCTGTAGACACTGTGAATGACTTCAGACGAGTAACATCCTGTGGTAACAAATATCGGGGGGGGGAGGGAAAAAAAACGCAGAAAACAGAAATGTAGTGAACTATTTTGAAGTAAATAAGTGTGATGAAAGCTGTTATTTGTATCAGAAACAATAAAACCTTCAGGTCTACAGCTCTGTGCTTGCTAAACTAAGATTTTAGGGACATAATGTAATAGCTTTAGGAGAAAAAAAAGCCTACAAGAAAAAAGCTATAAAGGAAAGACACTTTCCTTTGTCCCTCCCAGAGCTAAAAAGAATCCATGGTATGATTTACAAGAATTGCACATGTACACTGTTAGAAACTATGCTCTTGGAAAGGGAAAGCATCTGGTCTAGGGGTAAACCTTGCATCAACTAAGAGGATCGAACAGTTTCAATGTGGATCAACCACATTTATTAAAAAAGTATAGATTCTAACCAGCTGCACCGAGTTACAGAACACTGTCATTGCTGTTCCCAATAAAGTTTGAAAGAACTCAAGCAGCTATCTCAGAATCCATTTGTCACTGGGCAAAACCCCATCAGTGGTTCAGGCCGTGACTCAACAGTTCCCAAACACAAGGAATATAAGGAAGACCTGGAAAACTACAGGCCAGTCAGTCTTACATAGTCCTGTATTCAGCAGGACTATGGAGCAGATCCTGCTGGAAACATGGGAAATAAAGAGATGATTTGTGACGGCCAGCATAACATCACTAAGGGCAAATTGTGCCTGACAGATTTGGTGGCTTTTCTACCGTGGGGTTACAGCATCAGTGGGTAAGGGAAGAGCAACTGATGTCATCTAGCTGGACTTGTGAAAAGCGTTTTATGCTGTCCTGTATGAGATCCTTGTCTTTAAAATGGAGAGACGTGGATTTGTCAGATGGACCACGTGATGGGTAAGAAATTGGTTGGATGGTTACACTTAAAGAGTTGCAGTCAGCAACTCAATGTCCAGGCGGAGACTAGTGGTCAGTAGTGTTCCTCAGGGATCAGTACTGGAACCGGAACTATTTTACATCTTTCTTGGTGACACGGACAATGGATTGTGTGCACTCTCGTCAAATCTGTGGATGACACTAATTGGTCAATGTGCTGGAGGAAAGGGTTGATGCCATCCAGAAGGATCTTGACAGGCTTGACAAGGTGGGCCCCATGAAGTTCAACAAGGCCCAAGCACGAATACAGGCTGGGTGGAGAAAGGATTGAGAGCAGCTCTGAGTTGGACTCGGGGGAGCTGATCGATTAAAAACTCAGCATGAACGAGTAATGTGCTCTTGCAGCCCAGCAAGCCAACCGTATCCTGGGTTACATCGAAAGAAGCGTGACCAGGAGGTTGATGGAGGTGATTCTCCTCTTCTACTTAATTGTCTTGAGACCTCACACAGAGTATTCTTACTGCGCTTAGCTCTGGGACCCCCCAGCAGGACGTGGACCCATTGGAGTGAGTCTAGACGAGGACCATGAGGATGATCAGAGGGCTGAAGCATCTCTCCTGTGAAGACAGACCGAGAGAGCTGGAGTTGTTCAGCCTGGAAAAAAGGAGGCACTGGGGAGGCCTTATAGTGGCCTGCCTGTGTCTAAAGTGGGCCTACAGGAAAGCTGGAGAGGGACTCTTCTTCAGGAAGAGTAGTGGTAGAACAAGAAGTAGTAGCTTTAAACTAAAAGAGGGTAAATTTAGATTATGCATTAGGAAGAGGTTGCCCAGAAATACTGTGGAAGTGTTTGGGCCACATTGAATGGGTCTTTGAGCAACCTGATGTAACCGAAGGTGCCCCTTCCCATGGCAGAGGAGTTGGAATTAGATGATCCCTAAGGTCTCTTTAAACCCAAACCTTTCCATAAAAAAAGCCTCTTATCTATTCTAAACTGCAGATAACTGAACGATGCAACTGTAAATCTACCCTCTACTGTTTCCCAGTAGCCAGACAGACTCTTTAAGGGGGAGGAACAGGTTGTCCCCTTTTGCTGTAAAATGAGCCAGCGGGAAAGAAGGCCAGTCTGGCTGAAAAGGGAGGCTCTGGGAAAGGAAGACATCTTTGGAAGAAGGGTCAGGCAACTGGGGAAGAGCTCAAGGATGTCTCTGATACAAGGATTTGTCTAGAGGGAAAATTAGAAAAGCAGAAGTCCAGTAAGAACTTAACCTGGCCACCATTGTTAAAGATAATAAAAAATGATTTTACAAATATACTAACAGCAAAGAGGAAGGCCAGGGAGAATCTCCTGGCTTTCACTGGACGCGATGGAGAAGGTTTTTGCCGAAGGCAAGGAAAAGGTTGTCGTACTCAGTGCCTTCTTTACTTCTGTCTTTAATAGTCAGGCCAGTTATCCTCAGGGTACTCAGCCCCCTGAGCTGAAAGACAGGGATGGGGAGCTGAATAACCTCCCCACAATTCAGGAGGAAACTATTAGCAACCTGCTACTCCACCTGGACTGTCACAAATCCATGGGACTAAATGGGATCCACCCAAGGGTATTGAGGGAGCTGGCAAAAGTGATTGCTGAACCACTTTCCATCATTTATCAGCACTTCTGGTCAACTGTGGAGGACCCAGATGACTGCAGGCTTGCTAATGTGATGCACATCTACATGAATGAGGATCCAGGGAACTATGGGCCTGTCAGCAAGACCTCAGTACTGGAGAAGGTCATTGAGCAGATTGTCTTGAATGCAGTCACGTGGCATGTGTGGGACAACCAGGAGAAAAGGCCTAGCCAGCTTGGGTTCATGAAAAACACGTACGCTTACTATCACCGCTGCCCTTTACAGGCAAGTTGGCTTAGAGTACATTACAATTGCTACCTGTTATTCCTACGGTGATAATAAAAATGCTGTGAAAATGCGAAAGCACGTTCAGAAATCAGAGACTCTATTGCTTGCTTTGGATTAAAGTCTCTGGCCCGAACAACAGACTGAGTGATCATACATGGAATTTTTTTCACTGAGTGGTTGATTTCCCCCAGAGTTGAAATGTAAGATGCTAGCAACAGTTGACATCTCTACACTGCAGCAGAAATAACACCAAGCATTGAAACCAATGCAAAGATCACAAAACTGTGCAAATCTGGTACTTACTGCTGGAAAGTTAAAGTGGAATTTTGCTATCCTAAGCCAAATGTAAGATAGAATCATAGATTCATAGAATCCTTTGAGTTGGAAGGGACCCTTAAAGGTCATCTAGTCCCTGCAAGAGAACGGGGACATCTACAGCCAGATGAAGATGCTCAAAGCCTGCTCCAGCCTGACGTGGAATGCCTCCAGGGATGGGGCATCCACCACATCACAAGGCAACTTGTTCCAGCGCCTCACCACCCTTACTGTGAAAATCTTCTGCCTTATATTGAATCTAAATCTCCCCTTGTTTAGTTTGAAACCATTTCCTGGACATAGTTAAATGCAAAAAGAAAGTCTATAGGGAGTGCAAGCAGGAACGGGTTACCCGGGAGGACCACAAAGAAGTTGTCCGAGCAGCTGGGGATCAAGTTTGGAAAGCTGAAACCCAGATAGAATTAAATCTAGCCAGGGACATTAAGGGGAACAAGAAGAATTTCTACAGTGTATCAGTGATAAAAGGAAGACCAGGGGAGATGTGGGCCTTCTCCGAAAGTGAGCTGGAGACTTGGTTATGAGGGCCGGGGAGAAAGCTGAGGGGCTCAATGACGACTTTGCCTCAGCCTCCACAGGCAAGGGCTCTAGCCACGCCACCCAAGCTGCAGAAAGCAAAGGTAAGAACTCGGAGAAGAAAGATCTGCCCACTGTAAATGAAGATCAGGTTCGAGACCATCTGAAAAGCCTGAAGGGGCACAAGTCCATGGGACCCCATGAGATCTATCCACGGGCTCTGGGGGGACAGGCGGATAAAGTTGCCAAGCTGCTATCCAACATATTTGAAAGGTCTTGGCAGCCTGGCGAAGTTCCCACTGATTGGAAAAGGGGAAACATAACCCCCATTTTCAAGAAGGGAGAAAAAGAAGATCAGGGAGCTGCAGGCCGGTCAGTCTCACCTCTGTTCCATGAACAGATCCTGCCAAAGGCCCTACTAAAGCACTGGGAAAATAAAGACAAATGGATTGGTGATAACCAACATGGGTTTGCCAAGTCATGTCTGACGGACTTGGTGGCCTCTTATGATGGAATTATGGCGTCAGTGGATAAACGAAGAGCAACTGACGTCAACTGCCTAGACCTGTGCAAAGCATTTGACACTGTCCCGCATGACATCCTGGACACCAAATTGGAGAAAAATGGATTTGACGAATGGACCACTTGCTGGATAAGGAATTGGCTGGATGGTCACGCTCATGCTGGATGGTCAACGGCTTGATGTCCCAGTGGACGAGGGGCGCTCCTCAGGGATTGATGCTTGGATCAGTGTTATATAACATCTTTGTAGGCAACGTGGACAGTGGGATCAAGTGCACCCTCATCAGATATGCAGAATGGCATGGAAAAACCAGTTGCACCTTTAGGCTAAGTGCAACTAGACTAGATTAACTGTGCCAAACAGAGATCGTGTAGTAAGTCATTCAAGTCTTAATACATGACCAAACCCTGTTACAGTGTTTGTTCTTGCAAACCAACAATATACATGCATAAAATCTGTGATCAATGCAGTCTTACAGGGACAGATGTAAATGCAACTATTACCTAGGTACGGTGACAACTTTCAACAGGAAATAGCAATTCTGAATTGTATAAAGACTGTACTGACTGAAGCACCGCCCCTGCAAGGATAGGCTGAGAGAGTTGAGGCTCCTCTGCTTGGAGAACAGAAGGCTCCGGGGTGACCTTACAGCGGCCTTCCAGTACCTGATGGGGGCATACAGGAAAGACCGAGAGGGACTTATTAGAAAGATATGTAGCAACAGGACAAGGGGAAATGGTTTTAAACTGGAAGAGAGTAGCTTTAGACTCGAGATTAGGAAGAAATTCTTTACTGTGAGGGTGGCAGGACACTATGTGATCAAGAATGGAAGAGGTGAACTTCGGTACATTCTGGTTACTTTGACACAAGCTTGACGTTCATGAGTAAATCCAGCCGGCTGAGAAACAAAGGTTAGAGAATCAGGGCTACTGTGTTTATGAGGGAGATCCAAGATTTTTTGGTCCTGGTGTGGCTCAGAAAGAGCATGTTTCCTAATCAGCTCTTCTGAATTTGGTGGTTTACTAAGAAATAGAGGTGGTTGTTGTTGTTGTTGTTGTTGTTGTTGCAAATTATAGGAGCCAAGCCATTTCCCTGTTCCAGAATCCAGTCTTAACCGTTGAATTTGGCATGAGGCTCACAGAGCTGTGTAAAATGCAATCAGCAGCCCCACAAAATTCTGACAGCTTTCAGCTCCTGGTTTCATACAGATTTACAGCTATTTTGTGACACGGTAACATTCAAAGTCCCTGCTTTCCACTGGGAGATCCTTTTTAAGGATACCTCAAAAGTGAATAAAAGCAAGTGAAGGAAAAAAGATACGTTAGTATTGTTTTAAGCCTCCTCTTTTCTGACAAAAGAAGGCAAGAATTTCATGTAATTTCATTATTCTTCATTCACTGAGAAGAGCTGAGAGCTTATGTAATGAAGAACAGGAAGGTACTGTAAGAAGTGGTGGTGACTGGGTGAACTGATATCATCACTGGAATTTAAAATTATCAACTAAGGCCAGCTGTGAGTGCTAAGAATGATTTTGCCAGCAGTGGATTACACAGTAACTCACATAGTGCTATACAAATTTGAAGTGCACCCAACATCTAAAATAGTGCTTTAATGCCAGAGAGTACTCTAAATTGATGGATTGGTCACCATGGAATAATTTTCCTTCTTTTCTGCTCAGAGGAAAAATGCAGCAAGTATAAGCGATGTGTATTCCCATAACAGGTTTTCCTTATGCGTTCTTCTATGGTTCTTAGGAGTTTTGACAGGATCAGAAGTTCCAGATCTCTTCTCTTGCAGTGCTACATCTGAAATTCTCTAAAATAGTAATCAGGATGCACAGATAAAAAAGGGGAAACAGACTGATGTTCTGACAAGAACACTAGAGGCTTAGCTTTTGTTTTAGTTAAGCGGGGAAGTCTGGGGGGTGGGAAGTGGGAAAAGAGGAAAACTACAGCTGCTAGTCTTTCCCTTTCCCTCAGATCTTGGAGCCTCAGCTGTCCAACTTGCATTACTGCAGTAATTCTGCAATAGCAGGTCATTCAGGGTCCATCAGTGATGGTCGCTTTTTAAGCATCACCTCTTCAGAGCACAGGAACAGGCAATTCCGAAACGTCACAAGTCAGGCAGATGGAATAAAAGGCCAGCTTATCTGAGCAAGGACTTCCTTGAGCTTACATTTAAAAAGAAAGCATATGGCACTGGAAGCAAGGTTTGGGGACACGGGAGGACTACACAGATGTTGTTCACCCTTGTAGGGAGAAAATCTGTGCAGCCGAAGCTCAACTGGCATTGAAGCTGGTCTGTCCTGTGGGAGATATCAAAAAGGGCTTTCCAAAATATGTTATCAGCAAGTGAAAGACCAGAGATCACATTGATTTGCTTCTTGATGAGGACAGTCACCGCACAAATAGGGACGCAGATAGAGCAGAGATGTTTAATGCCTTCTCCACCTTTGTCTTCAGCACTGATGATGGGCTCTGGGACCCTGAGTGCTGGAGGACCGTGACTGCAATAAAGATAAATTCCCAGCCAATCCTGACCTTGTGTGGGATTTGCTGCTCTGGCTGGATGCATGTGAGACTTTGGGCCCAGTGGGATTCATGTTAGGGTACTCAAAGAGCTTGCTGATGTCATCATTTTTCAGTGGTCTTTGGAATTTTGAGACCTCTGAGTCAGTGGGAGGCTGGCAAACAACTGTCCCCGTTTTCAAGAAGGGTTAGAAAGGACAACCTGGTAATTAGACCAATTTCACTTCTGTGCCCAGTAAAATTATGGAGAAGGCTATTCTGGGAGCTACTGAAAATCACGTGGAAGACAATGCTGTCATGGCCAATGCAGGTTCATGAAGGGAAAGTCCTGTTTAACAAACTTCATTTCCTTTTATGACAACATTACTCACCTAGTTGACCAAGGGAAGCCAGCTGATGTAATCTTTTAGGATTTCATTTAAGTTTTCTATACTGTGTCTCAAAATATTGTACTGGACAAAATGTCCAGCATACTGGTAAAGACAGTGTGATCAGTGAACAGTTGGCTGACAGGTCATGCTGAAAGGGTTATAGTAAATGAGGTGATCTTATGGAAGACTTACAAAACTATACTAGAGAATTCGGTATGAAAGAGGCAATTTATGAGGATGCTCTTGAAAGTCCTGATCGGACGACATTTTCAGCAGGAATGAGAAATACAACCATGCAACAATCCCCACCACAGCAGTATGGTACTTTGGTATCCATACTGAAAGCCCCAACAGCCGTGGAGGCCGTAATACAACAGGTTGCCCAACTGGTGCCAGATCTGGCAGAGATGAGTGCCTAATGTTCCAGTGGTTGTGGAGAGGTTAGAGATCCATCCGTGACCGCAACCTTGGAGACAAGCCCCTAAGGGATTCCAATCCAGTCCCATTAGGATCTCAAGAAAGCAAATATTCAGTGACCTGATTAAGGTAGGAGTTCAATTTCAAAAGGCTGACAGATGGCCTAATCAAGTCCTATTATAAGTATGGAGGCAATTAACTGACAAACAGATATTCCAATCACAGAATGGATTCCATGAGAAACATAAAATCTAGAGGATTTCATAGTCCCATCAAAAAAGTGTAAAACTCCTTAAGATGGGCTGGGCAGCCCTGACTGAGCCATCTGAGGGAGAACTGTTGGGGATTACTGAGCTAATGTTATGGTGGGGGAGCAGAAATCCCAGAAGAATATTCAGCGGGTTATGGAGCTAGTGGATACCAGAGCAGAAACTTCCATTATATATGGTGACTCAAATCAATTTTAAGGCACTAAGGCAATGATAGGTGAGTTTGTGGGCAGGTGATCCGCATAACCCAAATGTGGTTGAAACTGGGGGTAGGGCATCTCCCACCTGGGAGTGCAGGGTGTCTATCACCTCCCTTCCAGAATATATATTGGAGATAGACATTCTGTGCGGTCTGACTCTCCAGACCAATGTGGGAGAGTTCAGGCTAAGAGAAAGATGTATCAGCAACTGGGCAGTGCAGGCAATTTTAAGAGGCAAACTTAGTCCATTTGTTTGCCGCAGCTGTGTCAGTTCACAGAAGCAAAATGGTGTAGATGCCTGGGTGGGCAAGAAGAAATTGCCAAGACTGCGCAGGGGCTGGAGAGAGTAGAGACCTACACACAGCTCATATAACCTCCCATATGGTCAATCAGGAGGTCAGATGATACGTGGTGAATGATGGCAGACTACAGACAACTAAATAAAGTCATACCACAAATCCATGCAGCTGTACCCAATATCACCTCTGTCTTGGATACACTAAGTGAAGAAATAAAAATCTATTACTGTGTTCTAGCAAATGCATTTTTCAGCATACCAATTGGTAAGGTATCCCAAGACCAGTTTACACTCACCTGGGAGGGCAGACAGAGGACTTTGCAAGTCAAGCCTCAGAGGTATCTGTATTTGCCTACGTTTTGTCATAATCTGGCAGCGTGTGACTTGGCAAGTTAGAAGATACCATCTACTGTCAAAATGTACCACTACGCTGACAATCCAGTGTTAGTGTCTGACTTGGTGGAGGCACTAGAGAAGGCAGTAACTTCACTAATTGCCCATTTACAAGAAAAAATGTGCTATAAACCCATGGAAAGTACATGTACCAGGTTATCAGTTAAATTCCTGTGTGTTTTCTGGTTGAGTAAGACCAAGGTCTTACCCAGTGTGATCACAGATAAGGTCCAAACATTCCCGGTTCCCATGACATCAAAGCAATTGCAGGAGTTTGTGGGTATATTAGGATACTGGCAGTCCTTTATACCACTCAGAGCAACTGCCATATAGAATCTCTATATCAACTAACAAAAAGAAGGCCAAAGGTGGGGTTGGGGTAGAATGGTACAAGAAGCCTTCCAACAGTCAAAACTAGCTGTTAAACATGTCCACTGGGCATATTCAATCCAACCCTTCCAGCTGAACTGGATGTGCATGCAACTCAAGAAGGGTTCAGTTGAGGGTTGTGGAAGCATCTGTTTGAGCCCCAGTCGGATTCTGGTGGCAGGTTTGGCATGGAGCAGAAGAAGGATACAGTATGTCTGAGAAGCAGTTATTGGCTACCTATTCTGCACTGCAGACAGTAGAACTAATAACTCAGACTGCAGAGGTTATTGTTAAAACAACTTTGCCAATCCAAGGGTGGGTGAAAGATTTAACCCATATTCCTAAGACAGGGGTGACCCAATCACAAAGAGTGGTGAGTTGGGTCACCTACCTTAGTCAGAGAAGCTGCCTGTCATCATCTCCATTAAAAGAATTGCAGAAGGTACTCGTCCCAGTAACGTATCACAGTTAGACATTTCAGGAAATGATTGTCACGCACCCAGAGAAGAGTCCCTTATAGGAAAGGAAATATCCTGCTCCAGAAGACACCTGGTGCATGGATGGATCCAGCAGAGGAAACCCAAATAGGTAGTGAGCCATCACATACCAACCCTTGACCAGGACTGTATGCCAAATAATCCAGAGGGAGCAGCCCTAATAGATATACCAGGATCCTGAAGGCTGCTCTGAAGGCAGATTTACAATCTTTGCAGGTGTGGACCAAGAGACTCTATGAAACTCTGCAGGACTTGATTGAGAGACCAGGAAAAGGCAGATCCAGTGCCTTAAGAATGTTGCAGATGACATTGTCCTCCCTGCTTAGGATACAAATTACGGGCAAGAACACCTCACTCAAGCCACAAATTGGCACCATGAATAATCTTCCGCTCCCTGCTCCCAAGGACCCAGAGAAGCACCAGGTAAAATGGCCTTGGTATGTGCAAGTAGGACAGAAATAGTGTGGTCTACTTGCACCATCAGGGAGATTGTTTGAGGCTGGGGGATTGATATATCCTCCAATAATTGCCAGTAGTTGAAATCCTGACCTTCATTGCAAAGGGGATGTTAATCACGTCCATGTGGCAAATTAGAACCCTCCCTTTGGTACCTGATAGCAACCCACCCACAGATATCATGTCAAAAGGTGTGGTACCAAAGGTCAGGACATGCTCCAGCACAAGCAGAGGTGTTGACTCAACAACTAAACAGCCATGATTTTTCAAATATGATGGAGAATGGCTCGTTTCAGCCCAGTGATACAGCCAGTTTGACTCTGCTGTAATGAATCCAGGAGACTATTTCCTCAAGCGTAACTACTGGAAGGGTCCTCCCCACTTCTCTTTCAACATTTAATCTGACCATGTCTTCAGATACACCTAGTCTCCAGATTGGTGCCTGTGTGCAAGTATATCCAGGCAGAAGTGCACTTATAACAACATACCTGCGGAGGGAAGAGAAAGCTTTTCACAAAGACATAACATATTCTTCAATCTTTTGTTCCTCAAGGAGGTGCTCCTCGTTCTGTAGACTGACAGGATCTCCCACTTGGAGTCTCATAAAGGCTGATCTTTTCTTTAGAAGTGGGTCTTATCCTAATTATTAGAAAGATGAGTAGTACAGCATCTGGCTTTGTGATTCTTGACATATATTGTTTTTTTAAAACTCCGATTCATCCTTTCCACCTTTTCACTAGACTGATGTCTCCACAGAGTATACTGATTCCATTTCAACTCAATAACTTCAGCTAGATTTTGCATTATTTCTGCAATGAAATGTGGACCTCTGTCTAAGGATATCCCTGAAGGTACCATAAACCTGGGTATTTCTTCTAATAAAAACTTCACTACTTTTCAAGCTCTGTTTGTGAGAGAAAGGAATTGTTCTGGTCATCCTGAAATTATACCCACTGTGCAGCAGTAATTCAGGAAAATCTATCTGCCAATAAACTCCCGGACAGCTTTCTTTCTTAGTCATTCCAGGGGAAGGTTGTTTAGGTTGATGAAGTTCATTTTTCAAACAAAATTTGCATATTTTCACAATAATCTTTATAATTTGTGCCATTTGCACATATAAAACTTGATATCTCACACTTTTAATAATTGCCTCTATTCACTAATACATTAACCAATGATAGCCTTCTGCCAGTTTCATCATAAGAGATTGAGGGAAAATAATAATCTGTTTATTCAGAGTTACCCCTCATCAGTTTTAGCTGCCCCCAGCAATTAAGCCAATTTATCATCTTCCACTTAGTTCACAGAATCACACATAATGGCTCGGGTTGGAAGGGACCTCAAGGATCATGAATCTCCAACTCCAACCCCCCTGCCACAGGCAGGGCCACCAACCTTCCCATTTAATGCTAGACCAGACTGCAACCTAGACTTGAACCTCTAGGGATGGGGCATCCACAACCTCTCTGGGCAGACTGTTCCAGCACCTCACCACTCTCTCTGTAAAGAACTTCCCCCTGACATCCAACCTAAATCTTCCCTCTTTTAACTTAAAGCCATTTCCCCTTGTTCTGCTGTTACTACCCTTGTAAAGAGTTGATTCCCCTCCTGTTTACAGGCTCCCTTTAGGTACTAAAAGGCTGCAATTAGATCACCCCACAGCCTTCTTCTCTCCAGGCTGAACAAGCCCAGTTCCCTCAGCCTGCCTTCATGGCGGAGGTGCTCCACTTTCTGGTCATCTTTGTGACCCTCCTCTGGACCCTCTCCAACAGTCATTCTTGTACTGGGCACTCCAGACCTGGACACAGTACTCCAGGTGGGTGTCTCACAAGAGCAGTGTATCGCAATCACCTCCCTGTCCCTGCTGGCCACTCTTCTTCTGATGGAGCCCAGGATACCATTTGCTTTCCAAACTGCAAAGGCACACTGCTGGCTCATGTTGAGCTTTTCATCTATCAAGGCCCCCAGGTCCTTCTCTGCAGGGCTGCTCTCAAGGACCACTCCTTCCAGTCTGTATGGATGCCTGGGATTCCTCCAGCCCAAGTGCAAAACCTTGCACTTTGCCGTGTTGAACCTCATTAGGTCCACCCGGGCCCCAACTTTTGAGTCTGTTGAGGTCCCTCTGAATGGCATCCCTTCCTTCTACCGTGTCAACCTCACCACTCAGCCTGCTGTCACCAGCAAACTTGCTGAGGGTGCACTCAATTCCATCATCGATGTCATTGATAAAGATGTTAGAGCACCAGTCCCAAGACAGTCCCTGGGGGTGCCACTCGTTACCAACCTCCACCTGGACATAGAACCACTGATCACCACCCTCTGTCTGCAGCCTTTCAACCAATTCCTTATCCATTGGGTGGTCCACAAATTCACATCCCTCCAATTTGGAGATAAGGATGTGGTGGGGAACCATGTCAAAGGCCTTGCTCAAGTCCAGGTAAATGACATTGGTTGCCTTTCCTTTGACCACCAATGCTGTCGCTCCATCATAGAAGGCCACCAGATTTGTTAAGCGTGACCTTCCTCTGGTGAAGCCGTGCTGGCTGTCTTGGATCACACGTTCATTCCTTATGTGATCAGGCATGTTGTCCAGGATGATTTGTTCCATAATCTTCTCTGATACAGAGGTGAGACTCACTGGCCTGTAGTTCTCCAGGTCCTCCTTCTTATAAATGGAAGTGATGTGACCCTTCCTCCAGTCATCCGGGACCTCACCTGACAGCCACGACTTTTCAAATGTGATGGAAAGTGGCTCGGCAACTACCCCAGCCTTGATGATGTGGAGCTGCTGCTCCCGAATATTTGTATCTATGCTAGATTACTAATAGAAGAGTTCCCTCTATAGCCCTGTAGCAGATTTATTGGCAAGTCAATTGCCAGTTTACTGGAGTGTTACTGATCTAGTGTGCCTTGCAAGGTATTATGGCTACTCCTTGAGGTAGTAATATCTTTTCCAGTAATTCCATAGCAGTGGATCCATATTTTACTGACAATCACTGGCAGGAAAGCAATCCTCTTTCCTTCCATATTGCTCCATGGGTATGTACTACCCCAAATGCAAATTTTGAATCAGTCCATATGTTAACTCTTTTCCCTTTTGATAGTTCCCATCTTCTCAATAAGGCAATCAATTCCGCCTTTTCTGCTGAGGTATTGAGAGGCAAAGCTTTGCCTTCTGCCATCTCATTTTGGGTGACTACATCATATCCTGCTTTTCATTTCCTTCATGAAACTGCTTGCCACAAACAACTAACTCCCAATACATTTTTTCAAGGAAAGCATCTCACAGGTTGACTTGACTAAAATATTCCTGTTCAATAGTTTGAAGGTCATTTTGTTATTTACCCTTCTTCTCTATTTGTCATCAGAAACACCACTGGGTTCAAAAGGTTAGTTACATTTATCTCAACATTCTTGCTTCCAGCATAACTGGATATTGTTTTTGTCTTTCCAGTCTGGCATTCAGCTTCAGATATACAGTTACCAGATCAGCCCAACTTGATTGTCCTGGGGTTCTTGCAGCTTACACCAATGTCATTACTGCATTCTGTACTTCTTCAGGTATTTCAGATTCAGGAGATTATTCTTCTAACCTAAAAAACTGGGCCTCAATAGTCTTATCCTCAGGTATATATACTTGAATTTTCTCCTCTACAAATGTAATTTGTGCATATACTAAACAGGTTACATCTCTACTTAAATCAGCATAAAGCACTCAGGTATGTACAAAAACTGATCCTAATTTTTAATGGTTGAAACAATGGCCTGTTCTCCTTCCACCCTTTGACACCTACAACTGATGCAGATTATTTAAACTGCCCTTTACAAGTGTTAATAGCAGAATAAGTTGCTCCTGTATCTACAAGAAACTCTATCTCCTTTCCCTTTTCTGGATTCAAGTCAGTATATTTCCTACCAGTAGTAATTAATCTATCAAAAAAGGCTGATGTAATCTCACCCTTTCCCTGTACCACTTGGTACAGTTTGGACAAATTCTTTGCATTAGGAGTAACATGTCTCATTCCAAATAGAATCAACCATTGATATCTGTCCAATGGCTCCTGTTGATCTGGGTTATTCATTTATCACTTTGGAAGGAAAATGAGAATCAATCATCGCCTGTTCTTCTCCCTAAAACCTCTCTGCTTCTTCCTTTGCTTTTGCTGAAGCTGTATATTTCCTTATATGCTGAGTGTATCCAGCATCACCTACAAATTGTTCAGTCTGGATCCTAGATCCTGAGTTCTAATAATAGTTTTCACCACCTTATTTGGATCCTCTCTATATGCTCCTGCCAATTCTTTCCATGATTGTAAGTCTGTTACCAAAAAACAAACAAACAAAAAAAACACTTTTATGCACACTGGACCTACTCTTTGCCTTAAATGGACTTTTGTATTTTAAGCATTTCTTCTGGTCTGGCCCGCCACTAGGCTAAGACTCCTTTCAGAGCTACTTACATCTGCATCTTCCCATTCTCTCTTTCCCTCCTCCCTTTCGGAGCTTCTTACACCTTTTTCCCATTCTCCGCCCCTCTTTCACCGTGTCGCCATAATCCTTCTGTTCCTTTTCCTCTATCGCCACCCCGTGGCTCAATCAATATCTCAACCTCCTCCTTCCTGTATTTCCTTATACATCACTTTTCTTTGCTGCATGCTGAACAGCAATGCTCAGGTGTTTTCTTGTTTTCTGCATGTAAAGCTAGCATTTCACTTTCATTTGTAATCTAGATATATTCTTACATATATTTCATAATGCAAAGAACAAACATGTATGGCATCACTCCTCATTTTACTTTGTGTCTACAGAAAAACATTAATTGGAAGATGGTGTTGTAATTAACAGACCCATTGATGGGCCATTTTTTTTAACGTTCTGAGGTGTACATTGGCCAGCACTGGTTACAAAAAGATCTTCCCAAGCTTCTCTCAACATCTTAAAATACATGTCAGGGAGAACACTTGAAATGCTCTCTTCAGAATCACAGAATCACAGAATTGTAGGGGTTGGAAGGGACCTCTAGAGATCATCGAGACCAACCCCCCTGCCAAAGCAGGTTCCCTACACCAGGTCACACATGTAGGCGTCCAGGCGAGACTTGAATATCTGCAGAGAAGGAGACTCCACAACCCCCCTGGGCAGCCTGTTCCAGTGCTCCGTCACCCTCACCGTAAAGAAGTTCTTACACACATTCGTGCGAAACTTCCTATGCTGCAGCTTATGTCCGTTTCCCCTTGTCCTGTCTCCATGTACCACTGAAAAGAGTCTGACCTCACCACTATGGCCACCACACCTCAGATATTTATTAACCTAGATCAGGTCCCCTCTCAGTCTTCTTTTCTCAAGGCTAAATAGACCCAGTTCACTTAGCCTTTCTTCATAGGGGAGATGCTCCAGTCCCTTCACCATCTTTGTGGCCCTCCGCTGGACTCTTTCCAAGAGATCCCTGTCTTTTTTGTACTGGGGAGCCCAGAACTGGACACAGTACTCCAGATGAGACCTTACCAGGGCAGAGTAGAGGGGGAGGATCACCTCCCTCGACCTGCTGGACACGCTCTTTTTAATGCACCCCAGAATGCCATTGGCCTTTTTGGCCACGAGGGCACACTGCTGGCTCATGGCCAACCTGTCGTCCACCAGAATGCCCAGATCCCTCTCTGCAGAGCTCCTCTCCAGCAGCTCATCCCCCAGCCTGTATTGGTGCATGCAATTATTCCTCCCTAGGTGTAAGATCCTACACTTGCTTTTGTTGAACCTCATCCGGTTTCTTACTGCCCAGCTCTCCAGCCTGTCCAGGTCTCGCTGAATGGCAGCACAGCCTTCAGGCGTGTCAGCCAATCCTCCCAACTTCCTATCATCACAAACTTGCTCAGGGTGGCCACTATCCCCTCATCAAGGTCATTGATGAAAATGTTGAACAAGACCGGACCCAGCACAGACCCCTGGGGGACACCACTGCTTACAGGTCTCCAGCCAGACTCTGCACCACCAACGACGACCCTCTGCGCTCTGCCAGTCAGCCAGTTCTCAACCCACCTCACTGTCCACTCGTCTATCCCACACTTTCTCAGCTTTGTTATAAGGATGTCGTGGGAGACAGTATCAAATGCCTTTCTAAAATCAAGGTAGACTACATCTACCACTCTTCTCCCATCCACACAGCATGTGACAGCATCATAGAAGGCCACCAGGTTGGTAGAGCACGAACTTCCCTTGGTGAACCCATGCTGACTACTCCTGATAACCTCTTTTTTCCCAGTTGTCTGGAGATGGTATCCAGCACAAGCTGTTCCATCACCTTTCCAGGGACAGAGGTGAGGCTGACAGGCCTATAATTACCCGGATCTTCCTTCTTGCCCTTTTTGAAGACCGGAGCGACATTGGCTATCCTCCAGTCTTCAGGGACATCCCCTGATATCCAAGATCTCTCAAAAATGATGGAAAGCGGTTCAGCAATGACCTCTGCCAGCTCCCTCAGCACACGTGGATGCACCCCATCAGGTCCCATGGACTTGTGGACCTTAGTACTGCCTAGGTGCTCATGCACATCCTCTTTCCTGACTAAAGGGAAGTCTCCCATTCCCCAGACCCTCTCACTAACCTCCAGGGTGTGGGAAACCTGAGGGAGAGGAAGACGGAAGTAAAGAAGGCATTCAGTATGTCTGCCTTCTCAGCATCCCCCGTTACCAGAACCCCCCCCCCACTTAGTAGGGGGCCCACATTCTCTCTAGTTTTCCATTTGTTGTTAACATACTTGAAGAAGCCTTTTTTATTATCCTTTACCACTTTAGCCAGATTCAATTCCAGGCAGGCTTAAACATTCCTCGTTGCATCCCTGCAGACCCTGACAACATTCCCAAGTGAAGACTGTCTGAATCCCACAGTGCAACAAAGAACTATTTCATATATCACAGCAGGACTCAGACCTGAAAGATGTGACTCAAACCCACAATCTTACAATTACACTTGAATACTGAACATTCCTTTACTGACCGCAGCTTATACTTGAAGGATTTTTCAGTCACAGTAGTTGCCTCATAAATATGTGGCACATTCCACCAGAAACACAATTTCTAGCCCCCAAAAGATGGCATTTACTCCCAGAAACACTAGCTTTCTAGCACATGCGTGACCTTTTCCCCCCCACATAAGACCTTTTCACCCAGAAATGACAGTTCTCTTAGGAATACCTCCAAGTTCCCCCAAATCTACTGCACTACACTCCTCAGTATGACACTTTCTCCCCAAACTAGGACACTTTCTCCCAGAAAGGCCACGTTTCCCCCCCAAAATAAGCCGTTTTCTTCCAAAAAGAAGACATTCTCTCCCAGAAATACCACCCTTCTCCAATACAATGACATTACCTCCCAGTAATGCTACCTTGAGCCCAAACATTGGACAGCTTCTCCCACAAGTACTACTTTTCCATCCAAAAGAGGACATCTTCTCCCCAAAGAATGCTATTTTCTCCCAGAAAAAAAGCAGCTTTCTCACAAATGGATGGCATTTTCCAACCAACTGTGCTACTATCTCCCAGAAAGAGCACTTTTCTGACAAGTACCTTCCCTTTTCTCTCAAAAATACTGCTAGACACTCCTCAAAAGGACATTTTCTCGAATCTACAACCCGTTTTCTCCCCAAAGGACCCGTTTTCACACCAAAAATGCCACACTTGCCCTCCAAGAGAAGTCAGTCTTTCCCACAATTGTCCACTTTTCTCCCACGTACTTGTCATTTTCTCCCAGAAATACCACATTTCACTTGAAAATTGGGCCTGTTCTTCCAAAAAGATGATATTTTCTCCCAGGCATACCTGTTTTCTTCAAACTACCGCACGTTTTCTCCCAAAAGTACTAGATGACAAGACCAAATAGGACACTTGCAACCAAGAATAGGACATCTTCTCCCACAAATACCACTTGTCTCCCAAGGATAGGACATTTTCCCTAAATGCTATGGCAGTTCTGCTAAGAAATACTCCTTTCCTTCCCTAAATGGGACATATGCACCCACAAAGACCACGACTCCGAGAAATTCCTCCCAGTTCCTCCCAATTACACTCCATTACATTCCTCATCATGACACTTACTCCCAGACTTTTGGCATTTTACTGCGGAAAGACCATTTCGATCCAGAATATATGCCATTGGCCCTCACAAACACCGATTGCCTCACAAAGATGTGGCACATCCCACCAGAAAGACCATTGCTAGCCCCCAAAAGATGGCATTTACTCCCAGAAACACCAGCTTTCTCACACATTCCTCACCTTTTCCCCCCCACATAAGACCTTTTCACCCAGAAATGACAGTTCTCTTAGGAATACCTCCCAATTCCCCCTAATCTGCTACACTACACTCCGCACTATGACACTTTCTCCCCAAACTAGGACACTTTCTCCCAGAAAGGCCGCTTTTTCCCCCCAAAGTACACCGTTGGCTTCCAAAAAGAACACATTCTCCCCAGAAATACCACCCTTCTCCAATACAATGACATTACCTCCCAGTAATGCTACCTTGGGCCCAAACATTGGACAGCTTCTCCCACAAGTACTACTTTTCCATCCAAAAGAGGACATCTTCTCCCCAAAGAATGCTATTTTCTCCCAGAAAAAAAGCAGCTTTCTCACAAATGGGTGGCATTTTCCAACCAACTGTGCTACTATCTCCCAGAAAGAGCACTTTTCTGACAAGTACCTTCCCTTTTCTCTCAAAAATACTGCTAGGCACTCCTCAACAGGACATTTCCTCCCATCTACACCCCGTTTTCTCCCCAAAGGACCCCTTTTCACACCAAAAATACCACACTTGCCCTCCAAGAGAAGTCAGTCTTTCCCACAATTGTCCACTTTTCTCCCACGTACTTGTCATTTTCTCCCAGAAATACCACATTTCACTTGGAACTTGGGCCTGTTCTTCCAAAAAGATGATATTTTCTCCCAGGCATACCTGTCTTCTTCAAACTACCGCACGTTTTCTCCCAAAAAGACTAGATGACAAGACCAAATAGGACACTTGCAACCAAGAATAGGACATCTTCTCCCACAAATACCACTTGTCTCCCAAGGATAGGACATTTTCCCTAAATGCTAGGCCAGTTCTGCTAAGAAATACCCCTTTCCTTCCCTAAATGGGACATATGCACCCACAAAGACCACGACTCCGAGAAATTCCTCCCAGTTCCTCCCAATTACACTCCATTACATTCCTCATCATGACACTTACTCCCAGACTTTTGGCATTTTACTGCGGAAAGACCATTTCGATCCAGAATATATGCCATTGGCCCTCACAAACACCGATTGCCTCACAAAGATGTGGCACATCCCACCAGAAAGACCATTTCTAGCCCCCAAAAGATGGCATTTACTCCCAGAAACACCAGCTTTCTCACACATTCCTCACCTTTTCCCCCCCACATAAGACCTTTTCACCCAGAAATGACAGTTTCCTTAGGAATACCTCCCAATTCCCCCTAATCTGCTACACTACACTCCGCAATATGACACTTTCTCCCCAAACTAGGACACTTTCTCCCAGAAAGGCTTCTTTTTCCCCCCAAAGTACACCGTTGGCTTCCAAAAAGAACACATTCTCCCAAGAAATACCACCCTTCTCCAATACAATGACATTACCCCTCATGAATTCGCCTTTGGGCCCAAACATTGGACAGCTTCTCCCAAAAGTACTACTTTTCCATCCAAAAGAGGACATCTTCTCCCCAAAGAATGCTATTTTCTCCAGAAACAAAGCAGCTTTCTCACAAATGGGTGGCATTTTCCAACCAACTATGCTACTCTCTCCCAGAAAGAGCACTTTTCTGACAAGTACCTTCCCTTTTCTCTCAAAAATACTGCTAGACACTCCTCAAGAGGACATTCTCTCCCATCTACACCCCGTTTTCTCCCCAAAGGACCCCTTTTCACACCAAAAATACCACACTTGCCCTCCAAGAGAAGTCATTCTTTCCCACAATTGTCCACTTTCCTCCCACGTACTTGCCATTTCCTCCGAGAAATACCACATTTCACTTGGAAATTGGGCCTGTTCTTCCAAAAAGATGATATTTTCTCCCAGGCATACCTGTTTTCTTCAAACTACCGCACGTTTTCTCCCAAAAAGATTAGATGACAAGACCAAATAGGACACTCGCAACCAAGAATAGGACATCTTCTCCCACAAATACCACTTGTCTCCCAAGGATAGGACATTTTCCCTAAATGCTATGGCAGTTCCCCTAAGAAATACTCCTTTCCTTCCCTAAATAGGACATATGCACCCACAAAGACCACGACTCCGAGAAATTCCTCCCAGTTCCTCCCAATTACACTCCATTACATTCCTCATCATGACACTTACTCCCAGACTTTTGGCATTTTACTGCGGAAAGACCATTTCGATCCAGAATATATGCCATTGGCCCTCACAAACACCGATTGCCTCACAAAGATGTGGCACATCCCACCAGAAAGACCATTTCTAGCCCCCAAAAGATGGCATTTACTCCCAGAAACACCAGCTTTCTCACACATTCCTCACCTTTTCCCCCCCACATAAGACCTTTTCACCCAGAAATGACAGTTCTCTTAGGAATACCTCCCAATTCCCCCTAATCTGCTACACAACACTCCGCACTATGACACTTTCTCCCCAAACTAGGACACTTTCTCCCAGAAAGGCCGCTTTCCCAAAGTACACCGTTGGCTTCCAAAAAGAACACATTCTCCCAGAAATACACCCTTCTCCAATACAATGACATTACCTCCCAGTAATGCTACCTTGGGCCCAAACATTGGACAGCTTCTCCCACAAGTACTACTTTTCCATCCAAAAGAGGACATCTTCTCCCCAAAGAATGCTATTTTCTCCCGGAAACAAAGCAGCTTTCTCACAAATGGGTGGCATTTTCCAACCAACTATGCTACTCTCTCCCAGAAAGAGCACTTTTCTGACAAGTACCTTCCCTTTTCTCTCAAAAATACTGCTAGACACTCCTCAAGAGGACATTTTCTCCCATCTACACCCCGTTTTCTCCCCAAAGGACCCCTTTTCACACCAAAAATACCACACTTGCCCTCCAAGAGAAGTCAGTCTTTCCCACAATTGTCCACTTTTCTCCCACGTACTTGTCATTTTCTCCCAGAAATACCACATTTCACTTGGAAATTGGGCCTGTTCTTCCAAAATGATATTTTCTCCCAGGCATACCTGCTTTCTTCAAACTACCGCACGTTTTCTCCCAAAAAGACTAGATGACAAGACCAAATAGGACACTTGCAACCAAGAATAGGACATCTTCTCCCACAATACCACTTGTCTCCCAAGGATAGGACATTTTCCCTAAATGCTATGGCAGTTCTGCTAAGAAATACTCCTTTCCTTCCCTAAATGGGACATATGCACCCACAAAGACCACGACTCCGAGAAATTCCTCCCAGTTCCTCCCAATTACACTCCATTACATTCCTCATCATGACACTTACTCCCAGACTTTTGGCATTTTACTGCGGAAAGACCATTTCGATCCAGAATATATGCCATTGGCCCTCACAAACACAGATTGCCTCACAAAGATGTGGCACATCCCACCAGAAAGACCATTTCTAGCCCCCAAAAGATGGCATTTACTCCCAGAAACACCAGCTTTCTCACACATTCCTCACCTTTTCCCCCCCACATAAGACCTTTTCACCCAGAAATGACAGTTCTCTTAGGAATACCTCCCAATTCCCCCTAATCTGCTACACTACACTCCGCACTATGACAGTTTCTCCCCAAACTAGGACACTTTCTCCCAGAAAGCCCGCTTTTTCCCCCCAAAGTACACCGTTGGCTTCCAAAAAGAACACATTCTCCCCAAGAAATACCTCCCTTCTCCAATACAATGACATTACCTCCCATTAATGCTACCTTGGGCCCAAACATTGGACAGCTTCTCCCACAAGTACTACTTTTCCATCCAAAAGAGGACATCTTCTCCCCAAAGAATGCTATTTTCTCCCGGAAACAAAGCAGCTTTCTCACAAATGGGTGGCATTTTCCAACCAACTATGCTACTCTCTCCCAGAAAGAGCACTTTTCTGACAAGTACCTTCCCTTTTCTCTCAAAAATACTGCTAGGCACTCCTCAACAGGACATTTTCTCCCATCTACACCCCGTTTTCTCCCCAAAGGACCCCTTTTCACACCAAAAATACCACACTTGCCCTCCAAGAGAAGTCAGTCTTTCCCACAATTGTCCACTTTTCTCCCACGTACTTGTCATTTTCTCCCAGAAATACCACATTTCACTTGGAAATTGGGCCTGTTCTTCCAAAAAGATGATATTTTCTCCCAGGCATACCTGTTTTCTTCAAACTACCGCACGTTTTCTCCCAAAAAGACTAGATGACAAGACCAAATAGGACACTTGCAACCAAGAATAGGACATCTTCTCCCACAATACCACTTGTCTCCCAAGGATAGGACATTTTCCCTAAATGCTATGGCAGTTCTGCTAAGAAATACTCCTTTCCTTCCCTAAATGGGACATATGCACCCACAAAGACCACGACTCCGAGAAATTCCTCCCAGTTCCTCCCAATTACACTCCATTACATTCCTCATCATGACACTTACTCCCAGACTTTTGGCATTTTACTGCGGAAAGACCATTTCGATCCAGAATATATGCCATTGGCCCTCACAAACACCGATTGCCTCACAAAGATGTGGCACATCCCACCAGAAAGACCATTTCTAGCCCCCAAAAGATGGCATTTACTCCCAGAAACACCAGCTTTCTCACACATTCCTCACCTTTTCCCCCCCACATAAGACCTTTTCACCCAGAAATGACAGTTCTCTTAGGAATACCTCCCAATTCCCCCTAATCTGCTACACTACACTCCGCACTATGACAGTTTCTCCCCAAACTAGGACACTTTCTCCCAGAAAGGCCGCTTTTTCCCCCCAAGTACACCGTTGGCTTCCAAAAAGAACACATTCTCCCAAGAAATACCACCCTTCTCCAATACAATGACATTACCTCCCAGTAATGCTACCTTGGGCCCAAACATTGGACAGCTTCTCCCACAAGTACTACTTTTCCATCCAAAAGAGGACATCTTCTCCCCAAAGAATGCTATTTTCTCCCGGAAACAAAGCAGCTTTCTCACAAATGGGTGGCATTTTCCAACCAACTATGCTACTCTCTCCCAGAAAGAGCACTTTTCTGACAAGTACCTTCCCTTTTCTCTCAAAAATACTGCTAGACACTCCTCAACAGGACATTTCCTCCCATCTACACCCCGTTTTCTCCCCAAAGGACCCCTTTTCACACCAAAAATACCACACTTGCCCTCCAAGAGAAGTCAGTCTTTCCCACAATTGTCCACTTTTCTCCCACGTACTTGTCATTTTCTCCCAGAAATACCACATTTCACTTGGAACTTGGGCCTGTTCTTCCAAAAAGATGATATTTTCTCCCAGGCATACCTGTCTTCTTCAAACTACCGCACGTTTTCTCCCAAAAAGACTAGATGACAAGACCAAATAGGACACTTGCAACCAAGAATAGGACATCTTCTCCCACAAATACCACTTGTCTCCCAAGGATAGGACATTTTCCCTAAATGCTAGTGCAGTTCTGCTAAGAAATACTCCTTTCCTTCCCTAAATGGGACATATGCACCCACAAAGACCACGACTCCGAGAAATTCCTCCCAGTTCCTCCCAATTACACTCCATTACATTCCTCATCATGACACTTACTCCCAGACTTTTGGCATTTTACTGCGGAAAGACCATTTCGATCCAGAATATATGCCATTGGCCCTCACAAACACCGATTGCCTCACAAAGATGTGGCACATCCCACCAGAAAGACCATTGCTAGCCCCCAAAAGATGGCATTTACTCCCAGAAACACCAGCTTTCTCACACATTCCTCACCTTTTCCCCCCACATAAGACCTTTTCACCCAGAAATGACAGTTCTCTTAGGAATACCTCCCAATTCCCCCTAATCTGCTACACTACACTCCGCACTATGACAGTTTCTCCCCAAACTAGGACACTTTCTCCCAGAAAGGCCGCTTTTTCCCCCCAAAGTACACCGTTGGCTTCCAAAAAGAACACATTCTCCCCAAGAAATACCACCCTTCTCCAATACAATGACATTACCTCCCAGTAATGCTACCTTGGGCCCAAACATTGGACAGCTTCTCCCACAAGTACTACTTTTCCATCCAAAAGAGGACATCTTCTCCCCAAAGAATGCTATTTTCTCCCGGAAACAAAGCAGCTTTCTCACAAATGGGTGGCATTTTCCAACCAACTATGCTACTCTCTCCCAGAAAGAGCACTTTTCTGACAAGTACCTTCCCTTTTCTCTCAAAAATACTGCTAGACACTCCTCAACAGGACATTTTCTCCCATCTACACCCCGTTTTCTCCCCAAAGGACCCCTTTTCACACCAAAAATACCACACTTGCCCTCCAAGAGAAGTCAGTCTTTCCCACAATTGTCCACTTTTCTCCCACGTACTTGTCATTTTCTCCCAGAAATACCACATTTCACTTGGAACTTGGGCCTGTTCTTCCAAAAAAATGATATTTTCTCCCAGGCATACCTGTCTTCTTCAAACTACCGCACGTTTTCTCCCAAAAAGACTAGATGACAAGACCAAATAGGACACTTGCAACCAAGAATAGGACATCTTCTCCCACAAATACCACTTGTCTCCCAAGGATAGGACATTTTCCCTAAATGCTATGGCAGTTCTGCTAAGAAATACTCCTTTCCTTCCCTAAATGGGACATATGCACCCACAAAGACCACGACTCCGAGAAATTCCTCCCAGTTCCTCCCAATTACACTCCATTACATTCCTCATCATGACACTTACTCCCAGACTTTTGGCATTTTACTGCGGAAAGACCATTTCGATCCAGAATATATGCCATTGGCCCTCACAAACACCAATTGCCTCACAAAGATGTGGCACATCCCACCAGAAAGACCATTTCTAGCCCCCAAAAGATGGCATTTACTCCCAGAAACACCAGCTTTCTCACACATTCCTCACCTTTTCCCCCCACATAAGACCTTTTCACCCAGAAATGACAGTTCTCTTAGGAATACCTCCCAATTCCCCCTAATCTGCTACACTACACTCCGCACTATGACACTTTCTCCCCAAACTAGGACACTTTCTCCCAGAAAGGCCGCTTTTTCCCCCCAAAGTACACCGTTGGCTTCCAAAAAGAACACATTCTCCCCAAGATATACCTCCCTTCTCCAATACAATGACATTACCTCCCAGTAATGCTACCTTGGGCCCAAACATTGGACAGCTTCTCCCACAAGTACTACTTTTCCATCCAAAAGAGGACATCTTCTCCCCAAAGAATGCTATTTTCTCCCGGAAACAAAGCAGCTTTCTCACAAATGGGTGGCATTTTCCAACCAACTATGCTACTCTCTCCCAGAAAGAGCACTTTTCTGACAAGTACCTTCCCTTTTCTCTCAAAAATACTGCTAGGCACTCCTCAACAGGACATTTTCTCCCATCTACACCCCGTTTTCTCCCCAAAGGACCCCTTTTCACACCAAAAATACCACACTTGCCCTCCAAGAGAAGTCAGTCTTTCCCACAATTGTCCACTTTTCTCCCACGTACTTGTCATTTTCTCCCAGAAATACCACATTTCACTTGGAACTTGGGCCTGTTCTTCCAAAAAGATGATATTTTCTCCCAGGCATACCTGTCTTCTTCAAACTACCGCACGTTTTCTCCCAAAAAGACTAGATGACAAGACCAAATAGGACACTTGCAACCAAGAATAGGACATCTTCTCCCACAAATACCACTTGTCTCCCAAGGATAGGACATTTTCCCTAAATGCTATGGCAGTTCTGCTAAGAAATACTCCTTTCCTTCCCTAAATGGGACATATGCACCCACAAAGACCACGACTCCGAGAAATTCCTCCCAGTTCCTCCCAATTACACTCCATTACATTCCTCATCATGACACTTACTCCCAGACTTTTGGCATTTTACTGCGGAAAGACCATTTCGATCCAGAATATATGCCATTGGCCCTCACAAACACCAATTGCCTCACAAAGATGTGGCACATCCCACCAGAAAGACCATTTCTAGCCCCCAAAAGATGGCATTTACTCCCAGAAACACCAGCTTTCTCACACATTCCTCACCTTTTCCCCCCCACATAAGACCTTTTCACCCAGAAATGACAGTTCTCTTAGGAATACCTCCCAATTCCCCCTAATCTGCTACACTACACTCCGCACTATGACACTTTCTCCCCAAACTAGGACACTTTCTCCCAGAAAGGCCGCTTTTTTCCCCCCAAAGTACACCGTTGGCTTCCAAAAAGAACACATTCTCCCAAGAAATACCTACCCTTCTCCAATACAATGACATTACCTCCCAGTAATGCTACCTTGGGCCCAAACATTGGACAGCTTCTCCCACAAGTACTACTTTTCCATCCAAAAGAGGACATCTTCTCCCAAAGAATGCTATTTTCTCCCGGAAACAAAGCAGCTTTCTCACAAATGGGTGGCATTTTCCAACCAACTATGCTACTCTCTCCCAGAAAGAGCACTTTTCTGACAAGTACCTTCCCTTTTCTCTCAAAAATACTGCTAGGCACTCCTCAACAGGACATTTCCTCCCATCTACACCCCGTTTTCTCCCCAAAGGACCCCTTTTCACACCAAAAATACCACACTTGCCCTCCAAGAGAAGTCAGTCTTTCCCACAATTGTCCACTTTTCTCCCACGTACTTGTCATTTTCTCCCAGAAATACCACATTTCACTTGGAACTTGGGCCTGTTCTTCCAAAAAGATGATATTTTCTCCCAGGCATACCTGTCTTCTTCAAACTACCGCACGTTTTCTCCCAAAAAGACTAGATGACAAGACCAAATAGGACACTTGCAACCAAGAATAGGACATCTTCTCCCACAAATACCACTTGTCTCCCAAGGATAGGACATTTTCCCTAAATGCTATGGCAGTTCTGCTAAGAAATACTCCTTTCCTTCCCTAAATGGGACATATGCACCCACAAAGACCACGACTCCGAGAAATTCCTCCCAGTTCCTCCCAATTACACTCCATTACATTCCTCATCATGACACTTACTCCCAGACTTTTGGCATTTTACTGCGGAAAGACCATTTCGATCCAGAATATATGCCATTGGCCCTCACAAACACCGATTGCCTCACAAAGATGTGGCACATCCCACCAGAAAGACCATTGCTAGCCCCCAAAAGATGGCATTTACTCCCAGAAACACCAGCTTTCTCACACATTCCTCACCTTTTCCCCCCACATAAGACCTTTTCACCCAGAAATGACAGTTCTCTTAGGAATACCTCCCAATTCCCCCTAATCTGCTACACCACACTCCGCACTATGACACTTTCTCCCCAAACTAGGACACTTTCTCCCAGAAAGGCCGCTTTTTCCCCCAAAGTACACCGTTGGCTTCCAAAAAGAACACATTCTCCCCAAGAAATACCACCCTTCTCCAATACAATGACATTACCTCCCAGTAATGCTACCTTGGGCCCAAACATTGGACAGCTTCTCCCACAAGTACTACTTTTCCATCCAAAAGAGGACATCTTCTCCCCAAAGAATGCTATTTTCTCCCAGAAACAAAGCAGCTTTCTCACAAATGGGTGGCATTTTCCAACCAACTATGCTACTCTCTCCCAGAAAGAGCACTTTTCTGACAAGTACCTTCCCTTTTCTCTCAAAAATACTGCTAGGCACTCCTCAACAGGACATTTCCTCCCATCTACACCCCGTTTTCTCCCCAAAGGACCCCTTTTCACACCAAAAATACCACACTTGCCCTCCAAGAGAAGTCAGTCTTTCCCACAATTGTCCACTTTTCTCCCACGTACTTGTCATTTTCTCCCAGAAATACCACATTTCACTTGGAACTTGGGCCTGTTCTTCCAAAAAGATGATATTTTCTCCCAGGCATACCTGTCTTCTTCAAACTACCGCACGTTTTCTCCCAAAAAGACTAGATGACAAGACCAAATAGGACACTTGCAACCAAGAATAGGACATCTTCTCCCACAAATACCACTTGTCTCCCAAGGATAGGACATTTTCCCTAAATGCTATGGCAGTTCTGCTAAGAAATACTCCTTTCCTTCCCTAAATGGGACATATGCACCCACAAAGACCACGACTCCGAGAAATTCCTCCCAGTTCCTCCCAATTACACTCCATTACATTCCTCATCATGACACTTACTCCCAGACTTTTGGCATTTTACTGCGGAAAGACCATTTCGATCCAGAATATATGCCATTGGCCCTCACAAACACCGATTGCCTCACAAAGATGTGGCACATCCCACCAGAAAGACCATTGCTAGCCCCCAAAAGATGGCATTTACTCCCAGAAACACCAGCTTTCTCACACATTCCTCACCTTTTCCCCCCACATAAGACCTTTTCACCCAGAAATGACAGTTCTCTTAGGAATACCTCCCAATTCCCCCTAATCTGCTACACTACACTCCGCACTATGACACTTTCTCCCCAAACTAGGACACTTTCTCCCAGAAAGGCCGCTTTTTCCCCCCAAAGTACACCGTTGGCTTCCAAAAAGAACACATTCTCCCCAAGAAATACCACCCTTCTCCAATACAATGACATTACCTCCCAGTAATGCTACCTTGGGCCCAAACATTGGACAGCTTCTCCCACAAGTACTACTTTTCCATCCAAAAGAGGACATCTTCTCCCCAAAGAATGCTATTTTCTCCCGGAAACAAAGCAGCTTTCTCACAAATGGGTGGCATTTTCCAACCAACTATGCTACTCTCTCCCAGAAAGAGCACTTTTCTGACAAGTACCTTCCCTTTTCTCTCAAAAATACTGCTAGGCACTCCTCAAGAGGACATTTCCTCCCATCTACACCCCGTTTTCTCCCCAAAGGAACCCTTTTCACACCAAAAATACCACACTTGCCCTCCAAGAGAAGTCAGTCTTTCCCACAATTGTCCACTTTTCTCCCACGTACTTGTCATTTTCTCCCAGAAATACCACATTTCACTTGGAACTTGGGCCTGTGCTTCCAAAAAGATGATATTTTCTCCCAGGCATACCTGTTTTCTTCAAACTACCGCACGTTTTCTCCCAAAAAGACTAGATGACAAGACCAAATAGGACACTTGCAACCAAGAATAGGACATCTTCTCCCACAAATACCACTTGTCTCCCAAGGATAGGACATTTTCCCTAAATGCTATGGCAGTTTGGCTAAGAAATACTCCTTTCCTTCCCTAAATGGGACATATGCACCCACAAAGACCACGACTCCGAGAAATTCCTCCCAGTTCCTCCCAATTACACTCCATTACATTCCTCATCATGACACTTACTCCCAGACTTTTGGCATTTTACTGCGGAAAGACCATTTCGATCCAGAATATATGCCATTGGCCCTCACAAACACCGATTGCCTCACAAAGATGTGGCACATCCCACCAGAAAGACCATTTCTAGCCCCCAAAAGATGGCATTTACTCCCAGAAACACCAGCTTTCTCACACATTCCTCACCTTTTCCCCCCCACATAAGACCTTTTCACCCAGAAATGACAGTTCTCTTAGGAATACCTCCCAATTCCCCCTAATCTGCTACACTACACTCCGCACTATGACACTTTCTCCCCAAACTAGGACACTTTCTCCCAGAAAGGCCGCTTTTTCCCCCCAAAGTACACCGTTGGCTTCCAAAAAGAACACATTCTCCCCAAGAAATACCACCCTTCTCCAATACAATGACATTACCTCCCAGTAATGCTACCTTGGGCCCAAACATTGGACAGCTTCTCCCACAAGTACTACTTTTCCATCCAAAAGAGGACATCTTCTCCCCAAAGAATGCTATTTTCTCCCAGAAACAAAGCAGCTTTCTCACAAATGGGTGGCATTTTCCAACCAACTATGCTACTCTCTCCCAGAAAGAGCACTTTTCTGACAAGTACCTTCCCTTTTCTCTCAAAAATACTGCTAGACACTCCTCAAGAGGACATTTTCTCCCATCTACACCCCGTTTTCTCCCCAAAGGACCCCTTTTCACACCAAAAATACCACACTTGCCCTCCAAGAGAAGTCAGTCTTTCCCACAATTGTCCACTTTTCTCCCACGTACTTGTCATTTTCTCCCAGAAATACCACATTTCACTTGGAACTTGGGCCTGTTCTTCCAAAAAGATGATATTTTCTCCCAGGCATACCTGTTTTCTTCAAACTACCGCACGTTTTCTCCCAAAAAGACTAGATGACAAGACCAAATAGGACACTTGCAACCAAGAATAGGACATCTTCTCCCACAAATACCACTTGTCTCCCAAGGATAGGACATTTTCCCTAAATGCTATGGCAGTTCTGCTAAGAAATACTCCTTTCCTTCCCTAAATGGGACATATGCACCCACAAAGACCACGACTCCGAGAAATTCCTCCCAGTTCCTCCCAATTACACTCCATTACATTCCTCATCATGACACTTACTCCCAGACTTTTGGCATTTTACTGCGGAAAGACCATTTCGATCCAGAATATATGCCATTGGCCCTCACAAACACCAATTGCCTCACAAAGATGTGGCACATCCCACCAGAAAGACCATTTCTAGCCCCCAAAAGATGGCATTTACTCCCAGAAACACCAGCTTTCTCACACATTCCTCACCTTTTCCCCCCCACATAAGACCTTTTCACCCAGAAATGACAGTTCTCTTAGGAATACCTCCCAATTCCCCCTAATCTACTACACCACACTCCGCACTATGACACTTTCTCCCCAAACTAGGACACTTTCTCCCAAAACAGCCACTTCTTCCCCCCAAAGTACACCGTTGGCTTCCAAAAAGAACACATTCTCCCCAAGAAATACCACCCTTCTCCAATACAATGACATTACCTCCCAGTAATGCTACCTTGGGCCCAAACATTGGACAGCTTCTCCCACAAGTACTACTTTTCCATCCAAAAGAGGACATCTTCTCCCCAAAGAATGCTATTTTCTCCAGGAAACAAAGCAGCTTTCTCACAAATGGGTGGCATTTTCCAACCAACTATGCTACTCTCTCCCAGAAAGAGCACTTTTCTGACAAGTACCTTCCCTTTTCTCTCAAAAATACTGCTAGACACTCCTCAACAGGACATTTTCTCCCATCTACACCCCGTTTTCTCCCCAAAGGACCCCTTTTCACACCAAAAATACCACACTTGCCCTCCAAGAGAAGTCAGTCTTTCCCACAATTGTCCACTTTTCTCCCACGTACTTGTCATTTTCTCCCAGAAATACCACATTTCACTTGGAACTTGGGCCTGTTCTTCCAAAAAGATGTATTTTTCTCCCAGGCATACCTGTTTTCTTCAAACTACCGCACGTTTTCTCCCAAAAAGACTAGATGACAAGACCAAATAGGACACTTGCAACCAAGAATAGGACATCTTCTCCCACAAATACCACTTGTCTCCCAAGGATAGGACATTTTCCCTAAATGCTATGGCAGTTTGGCTAAGAAATACTCCTTTCCTTCCCTAAATGGGACATATGCACCCACAAAGACCACGACTCCGAGAAATTCCTCCCAGTTCCTCCCAATTACACTCCATTACATTCCTCATCATGACACTTACTCCCAGACTTTTGGCATTTTACTGCGGAAAGACCATTTCGATCCAGAATATATGCCATTGGCCCTCACAAACACCAATTGCCTCACAAAGATGTGGCACATCCCACCAGAAAGACCATTTCTAGCCCCCAAAAGATGGCATTTACTCCCAGAAACACCAGCTTTCTCACACATTCCTCACCTTTTCCCCCCACATAAGACCTTTTCACCCAGAAATGACAGTTCTCTTAGGAATACCTCCCAATTCCCCCTAATCTGCTACACCACACTCCGCACTATGACACTTTCTCCCCAAACTAGGACACTTTCTCCCAGAAAGGACGCTTTTTCCCCCCAAAGTACACCGTTGGCTTCCAAAAAGAACACATTCTCCCCAAGAAATACCACCCTTCTCCAATACAATGACATTACCTCCCAGTAATGCTACCTTGGGCCCAAACATTGGACAGCTTCTCCCACAAGTACTACTTTTCCATCCAAAAGAGGACATCTTCTCCCCAAAGAATGCTATTTTCTCCCGGAAACAAAGCAGCTTTCTCACAAATGGGTGGCATTTTCCAACCAACTATGCTACTCTCTCCCAGAAAGAGCACTTTTCTGACAAGTACCTTCCCTTTTCTCTCAAAAATACTGCTAGACACTCCTCAACAGGACATTTTCTCCCATCTACACCCCGTTTTCTCCCCAAAGGACCCCTTTTCACACCAAAAATACCACACTTGCCCTCCAAGAGAAGTCAGTCTTTCCCACAATTGTCCACTTTTCTCCCACGTACTTGTCATTTTCTCCCAGAAATACCACATTTCACTTGGAACTTGGGCCTGTTCTTCCAAAAAGATGATATTTTCTCCCAGGCATACCTGTCTTCTTCAAACTACCGCACGTTTTCTCCCAAAAAGACTAGATGACAAGACCAAATAGGACACTTGCAACCAAGAATAGGACATCTTCTCCCACAAATACCACTTGTCTCCCAAGGATAGGACATTTTCCCTAAATGCTATGGCAGTTCTGCTAAGAAATACTCCTTTCCTTCCCTAAATGGGACATATGCACCCACAAAGACCACGACTCCGAGAAATTCCTCCCAGTTCCTCCCAATTACACTCCATTACATTCCTCATCATGACACTTACTCCCAGACTTTTGGCATTTTACTGCGGAAAGACCATTTCGATCCAGAATATATGCCATTGGCCCTCACAAACACCGATTGCCTCACAAAGATGTGGCACATCCCACCAGAAAGACCATTTCTAGCCCCCAAAAGATGGCATTTACTCCCAGAAACACCAGCTTTCTCACACATTCCTCACCTTTTCCCCCCCACATAAGACCTTTTCACCCAGAAATGACAGTTCTCTTAGGAATACCTCCCAATTCCCCCTAATCTGCTACACTACACTCCGCACTATGACACTTTCTCCCCAAACTAGGACACTTTCTCCCAGAAAGGCCGCTTTTTCCCCCCAAAGTACACCGTTGGCTTCCAAAAAGAACACATTCTCCCCAAGAAATACCTCCCTTCTCCAATACAATGACATTACCTCCCAGTAATGCTACCTTGGGCCCAAACATTGGACAGCTTCTCCCACAAGTACTACTTTTCCATCCAAAAGAGGACATCTTCTCCCCAAAGAATGCTATTTTCTCCCGGAAACAAAGCAGCTTTCTCACAAATGGGTGGCATTTTCCAACCAACTATGCTACTCTCTCCCAGAAAGAGCACTTTTCTGACAAGTACCTTCCCTTTTCTCTCAAAAATACTGCTAGGCACTCCTCAACAGGACATTTTCTCCCATCTACACCCCGTTTTCTCCCCAAAGGACCCCTTTTCACACCAAAAATACCACACTTGCCCTCCAAGAGAAGTCAGTCTTTCCCACAATTGTCCACTTTTCTCCCACGTACTTGTCATTTTCTCCCAGAAATACCACATTTCACTTGGAAATTGGGCCTGTTCTTCCAAAAAGATGATATTTTCTCCCAGGCATACCTGTTTTCTTCAAACTACCGCACGTTTTCTCCCAAAAAGACTAGATGACAAGACCAAATAGGACACTTGCAACCAAGAATAGGACATCTTCTCCCACAAATACCACTTGTCTCCCAAGGATAGGACATTTTCCCTAAATGCTATGGCAGTTCTGCTAAGAAATACTCCTTTCCTTCCCTAAATGGGACATATGCACCCACAAAGACCACGACTCCGAGAAATTCCTCCCAGTTCCTCCCAATTACACTCCATTACATTCCTCATCATGACACTTACTCCCAGACTTTTGGCATTTTACTGCGGAAAGACCATTTCGATCCAGAATATATGCCATTGGCCCTCACAAACACCGATTGCCTCACAAAGATGTGGCACATCCCACCAGAAAGACCATTTCTAGCCCCCAAAAGATGG